>NC_137458.1:296217320-296570981 GCF_964235325.1 Thermobia domestica | reverse complement strand
CTGCTTTGTGGTTATACTCGTACTGGTGCACATCCAGAAATTTTTGTTGGGAGGGTTCCAAACTTTGGAGGGAAGTCCAATATTACAAACAATTAGGTCTATGTAGTACTGAACGGGTATTATTCTGCACCCGAAAAGGCGATAAGTAATTGTAAAATACTTCCACCTATATTTTCAGAAAAAATGATAAAACTAGGTTTTCGTTATAAGAGAAAGAATACAGATGAAGTGTAACATCAAATATTCATGCTACATCAATCATTGCCCTGATAAGCAAATATAATTTTATTAAGAGTAGAAATATATGTTGAATTAGGAAGTTTGGGGGGAACCGGACCCGGTGAACCCACCCTCGTAGATGTGCCCCTGCATCTCCGTATTATTTAGAAATTTTATTAATGAAATGTAAAAATCAGAAATTCAAGAAGGTTTGGAGTGTGCGAAGCATGAGAAATATCTGAGAGAAACACTTTAATTGGCTCTTCCAGGAACCAATGGAGGTATTTCTCATAAACAGACTCTTAATTATTTTTTTTCTTTTAAAAAAGCAAAATGCTAGTAGGCACAAAATATTTTTTATACTATTAAATTACCGTTGACCCACCGGAATAAAAGGAAAAGAAGTGAATTTTAACTAATTTGAGTCTATGTCGTAATTGATAACCAAATGAAACGCAAGGGCAATTAATTTTCTTTTCTATACATAGAACAAGCGTAAAGTTTTGCTTTCTGTATTAATTGAAATTAAGTGGAAACAAGTGTTGGAAATCGTTGATTGATGCGTGAGCTATGTTCAAGACGTTTTAGCTCATTCCATTCCAACATTCTTAACAACTTTGGAAGAAGCTTCTGCACTGTTCCGTAGCGAGGTCACAAGCTGATGGAATGCACTGCCTTTATCTGACATCTGTTACTCTACAAGACTCTCGTGTTTGGGATGTGTGCTTAATTTCTCTCTACATACAATGGTATTTTTTCAGGTGTTGGACACTTCAGAGTATAGGATGTGATCTGTTTCTAGAAAGGGAGTTGGTCTTATTCTCCCGGGAAGCTGCATCCAAATCAAGAAAACACTTCTATGGAAATTAATATTGAAACCATAAGCGATGGGTTTTTACAATTTCAGCTTTCAATCTAAGTATAATATGGAACACGGAAGTTATTCTTAGGAGAGTCAATTCACATTAAAATACAATTTCCCGCTAGAAGACACGGAAGTTATCCTTAGCAGGCTCAATCCACATTAAAAAATACTATTCCCCTGTAGAGAACACGGAAGTTATCCTTAGCAGGCTCAATTCACATTAAAAAAACACACACAATTCCTCTGTAGAGAACACGGAAGTTATCCTTAGCAGGCTCAATCCACATTAAAAAACAATTCCTCTGTAGAGAACACGAAAGTTATCCTTAGCAGGCTCAATCCACATTAAAAAACACAATTCCTCTGTAGAGAACACGGATGTTATCCTTAGCAGGCTCAATCCACATTAAAAAACACAATTCCTCTGTAGAGAATACGGATGTTATCCTTAGCAGACTCAATCCACATTAAAAAACACAATTCCTCTGTAGAGAACACGGATGTTATCCTTAGCAGGCTCAATCCACATTAAAAAACACAATTCCTCTGTAGAGAATACAGATTTATCCTTAGAAGACTCAATCCACATTAAAAAACACAATTCCTCTGTAGAGAACACGGATGTTATCCTTAGCAGGCTCAATCCACATTAAAAAACACAATTCCTCTGTAGAGAACACGGACGTTATCCTTAGCAGGCTCAATCCACATTAAAAAACACAATTCCTCTGTAGAGAACACGGATGTTATCCTTTGCAGGCTCAATCCACATTAAAAAACACAATTCCTCTGTAGAGAACACGGATGTTATCCTTAGCAGGCTCAATCCCCATTAAAAAACACAATTCCTCTGTAGAGAACACGGATGTTATCCTTAGCAGGCTCAATCCACATTAAAAAACACAATTCCTCTGTAGAGAACACGGATGTTATCCTTAGCAGGCTCAATCCACATTAAAAAACACAATTCCTCTGTAGAGAACACGGAAAGTTATCCTTAGCAGGTTCAATCCACATTAAAAAACACAATTCCTCTGTAGAGAACACGGAAAGTTATCCTTAGCAGGCTCAATCCACATTAAAAAACACAATTCCTCTGTAGAGAACACGGATGTTATCCTTAGCAGGCTCAATCCACATTAAAAAATATAATTCCTCTGTAGAGAACACGGATGTTATCCTTAGCAGACTCAATACGCATTTAAAAATACAATTTCTCTCTGTTATCGTTTTTTCTTCTGATATCTATAATAGACAGACTGATAGATGGATAGATGGAAATAGTGGTTCTCTAAGACTTACTCATAGCATAGGGATAAATATATATATTCAGTAACATATCCACTCATACAAGTTTTGTAGGAGTGCGAGCGGTCCCGGGTTCGATTCCCGGTGGGGACACTCCGTCGAACAAGTCTAAAAGCTTTTTTCAGACCAGCCATTCTGAATGGGGTTTTCCTAGGTTTTCCTCATTCCCACCAGGCAAATGCCGGGGTGGTACCTAACATACAGGTCCCAGGCCGCTTCCTTCCTCGAATAGTGTAATCGCCAAGGGACGTCATCCCTAATATGTGACGGGCTAACATGGCCATAGATGCCGAAAACTCAGAAATCTAATTCCTAATCCCTAAGTTTTGCAGGAGGAATAGGAAATTATATCTCCCCAAAAATATATAAGTATTTAGGAAAGCTGTAATTGACTCATATTACCAGCGTCTGAAAAAATGAAGGTAACGAACAGAATTGTATAATAAACTAAAATAAACTATTGACCTTAAGTGTGTGGTATAATTTTTCTTTTTGTGTTATATTTCGGCATCACTTTGTGCTGATACGATCATCAGGGAAACGTTAATCCGAAGAAACCTGTGTTGCTTTTGTATTTTCCCAAAACTAAGTGTCAAAATCCTGTGTTTTCTTTTTCTTAGGTATCCTAACGTTACCAGAATCGTTCCGTTATCGTTGAGGGGTAATATTTGCTTAAAATACGAATAACCAGTAGTGATCTTGGTTTCATACTGTTTAGTTTTGGAAAGGGGACGTTAAACGCACATGAAACGCTCAAGCAGCAAGTCCTTTGCTGTAGTAATGAATGCACCAAGAACCATCATCAAAATACTCCGTAAGAATTTTAGTTTCTGTTTTATGAGACGCTTCGTTAGCACGTTTCAGTATTTTTGCTTTGAATAAGAACTACTAGCGAACGGTGGATAGAGATTATAAGCCCTAGACAAATGGAGGGAGAGGAGTTATGCTTTTCCTTTAATGAAGGAGGAAGAAAGAAAGCTCCATGCACCACACGTTGAATTTAAAAAAATGAAGAACGGTAATGGCGATAACATCGACGCCATATTTTCTACTCGTGTCTGCAGTCCATGTGCGGTACAACTAGGGCGGCCATTCACTCCCCTTTCTGCTCACCCCTTCTAGTTGTTTTCTTCTTTCTCTCTCTCTCTTTCTCATTCTGTCTGCTCTTTTGCAAAACGCGAGTGCCAGGAAGAGAAAACCAAATGAAAAACGATTTTCGTACGACATTTTTAGTTCTCCCAGTCATCATACCTACAACATTTCGTCGGCCCCACCGGCATTCAGTTCTCATTTTTTTTTTTTTTTTACTTTTCGCTTTCCTTTTGCCACGACCGTAGCAAAGATAACAATGCTCTTGTAGCCGTCATCATCATACCTTTTCCAACCATAACTAATTAACCCTTTTATTTCGTTGATACAGCATGTAAGATGGCTCGTTTGTAGACATGCGTTTCAGTGTGCAATACCATTTTAACAGGTAGAAGATTAAGCTAGGTTACCATGCAGCAAGAATGAATCTTGTAGCTGTCATTAAAAAACTCTTGCAACACTACAATGTAAACAATGTAAACATAATCTTGAAAGGGACATGCAACATTTTTTTTTTTTTCATATTGCAAAGGGTCAAACCATATGCAACTTTCTGGGTCGTCTTGCTTGCTACCTGCTATTGCCCCCCTCCTGACGTAAAAAAAAAAAAAATCACCTCTTCCGAAACGACAGGTTCTTTTGGACGGCGAGGGAAAGGGTTCCAAAATACACATTTTTAATGAGGAGATTCACTATTTGTCCACTAGAGTGCAGTGTTGCATGGGTGGAGACAGGCCCGTATCCACGGGGGGCAAGAGGGGGCCTGGCCCCACTAAATTTTGGATGCCCCCCATAAAATTTCACGGTAGGCTTGCAAATGAACTATAATATGGTGATGAAGTATAATATGATTGGGTCGGGCCCCCTTAACTTCTACCGGCCCCTCCCTAAATTTTTGGGCTGGCTACGGGCCTGGGTGGAGATATCTTTCTTGCTTTCAGAAGGCTATACTGTTTAAACAGTAAATAAAAAGATGGGGTTGCAATTTTTTTTAATGACAGCTACAAGATTGTTGAAGATGGCAAACTTGCTTAAAAGTAAACATTGGAGGAGAGAAGAACACTACTGAAAATAGTTAAAAAGAGAAAAAAAGAAACTGGTGAGAGCAATATTTCAGAAGAAATTTTCTTATTAGAAGTTTAATAGAAGAGATGATAGGAGAAAGAAATGTGGGAGGAGAGACCAATACTAAAGATAGTTAAAAATACAAGAAGAAAGCGGTTAGACATTGAAAAGAAATTGCCTTCTTAGGAATGTGGTATGGAAGATACGATAGAAATTAAGAATAGATACAGTATTCATGGGTCACTCATCTTTATTGACTAGCTACCTACAATGTAGCACCCACAGAGTGTCTTGGCGAAATTGATTTCTAACTCTCTTCTTGTAACATCCGGAGTACTACAGGGAAGTATATTGGGCCTCTCTTATTCATATTGTACATGGATGATCTGGTTAGTCGCTTCAACTCAACTTCCAGCAGAATCTTGTTATTTGCAGACGACAGCAAAATCCTCAGGGTAGACAACAATACAGAAGACTTCGAGCTACTTCAAAATGGCATGGATATTTTTTTCCTCTTGGTGTAACACATGGGTCCTAAAAGCCAATCCCGATAAATGCAGATCCATAACATTTTCCCTAAAGAAAAATATTGTACACACTCATACTGCATAAATGGTTCACCAATCACGAGAATTAATACTCATAAGGATCTTGGAGTTTCATTTGACACAAAGCTAACTTTCACAGAATATATCATTATAGCTAACCGATCAATGCGCATTCTAGAACTTATGTATAGATTAACAGAAATACGGAACCTCTTTTCCTTAGCAGCACTTTATAAGGTAATAACCTTCCAAACTGGAATATTGTTTACTCATCTGCACAATGGCGATTCCCACAAACCTATTCCTGCTAAACTCAGTTCTAAACTTCTTCCTTGCAATAGTACGTTTCAGGTTACCTCGCACATATGTGGTGACAAAACACGAACACTAAATATTCAACTACCTGACACTCGTCATAACATCTGTTATCTCAAATATCTGTATAAGCTCACACATGGCCAACTTAGATCCGAAACGCTACTCTCAGAATTGTATTTCCGAATTCTATTCAGATAAACAAGTAATGCAAATCATTTTCATATAGTACGACCTAGAGAGTTGCATTCAGACAAAAACGTAACACACATCTTTTTCATTTAATACGACCTAGACTTTCAATAGATCCATACAGGATTCTGCCCTACAGGATTCTGAAGTTATATAACGAAATCACATACACCAGTAGACTTAATTAATTCTGAAGATGCAAATAACTGCATTACGACGTCATTTTAGTGGATAAATTCAAAGTCTGCTATTGTCAAGCTTTCTTGTTTTTACCTAAGATGATATTATTATTATTATTATTATTATTATTATTATTATTATTATTATTATTAGAGACCGGATGTTTAGGCACTAAAAACCTAGAAAATAAGCAGGCAAATAGGCACTAAAAATTTAAAAAATAGGCAGTAAAATAGGCACTAAAATGTAGGTCGAAATAATGAAGATAAATACTCAATACCATTAGAAAATAGATTCAAGTCATAAATAATGCTCAAAGAATATAGAAACATACTTCTTTGTCAATATCTTCTTTTATTGTATATATAAAAACGAAGCTTGTTATGGATTCCATATATACTGGGTGAACCTGGAAGATGTGCACATACTTCGGGAGGTGATTCGTGACATCAAAAGAATACAAAAAGTCCTCTTGCATGTTATGGAATTCCGCGTCGTATACGAGTGACAGGGGGGGGGGGGCAACTTGGAATCGAAAATCGAATCCTGACAATTGGAGCGAGACATAAAAGTGTGCACCACGTACTTTGGGAGGTGATTCGTGACATTCAAAAGGACTTTTTGTCTTCTTTTCACGTCTTCTTTTGTCAGGATTCGATTTTCGATTCCAAGTTGGCACCCCTGTCACTCGTACACGACGCAGAATTCCATATGCAACACGACTTTTTGTCTTCTTTTCATGTCACGAATCACCTCCCAATGTATGTGTACATCTGTCTGTTTCATTCCAATTGTCAAGATTCGATTTTCGATTCCAAGTTGGCATCACTATCACTCGCACACCACACGGGATTCGACAAACTACAGGAGAACTTTTTTGTCTTTTTTTGATAGCATTAATCACCTCGGATGTGCACATCTTTGAAGTTCACCCTGTGTATATATTGTAACGTACCACGTGCTTGTGTTTACAAACACCTAATATACGTATATATGTATGTATTATTTATGTTATATAAATTATATATTTTCCCAATGAAGGCTTATTTTGAAGAAAATGCATAAAATAGGCAACATTAGGCACTAAAGCAATTATTTAGGCAGTAAAGGTCGAAATAGGCAAAATAGGCAAAATAAAATTGGCTTAAATCTAAGGTATAACCCCCTATATAAACTTTAAAATGTAATTTTTGATCATATCTTTAATGTTACAGAATAGGCATTTTGCCTAACATCCGGTCTCTAATTATTATTATTATTATTATTATTATTATTATTATTATTATTATTATTATTATTATTATTATTATTATTATTATTATTATTATTATTATTAAGTTATCATATCTTAGAATTGCTAGATATTCCAGTGTAAAATGGCGTTTAGCTGTATCTGTAAGTATGTTCTTAAATAAAATATTTCAAAATAAAATAACCATTGGAGAAGGGAAGAACAGTTCTGGTGAGAATCGAAAACAAGAAAAGAATCTGGTGAAGACAATATTGGAGAAGAAATTGTCTTATTAGAAGTATAATAGAAGGGATGGCAGAAGGTGAAAGTGTTGGAAGGGAGAAGAAAAATACTGGAGATAGTTAATAAAAAAGGAGGAAGAGAAACTGGTGAGGACATTATTTGAGAAATAAATGACGTATAGCCTAAGAGATGTGACGAACTATATTGTAGAGCAGTGGTTCTCAACATAATTCCCATCACGACCTCCATTTTATGACATCCTCTTGGAAGCGACCCCCATATAATTTCTGATTTGTAGTAAGCTTGTGTGGGATTTTTAATATACCTATTGAGGAGATCTCACGACATCTATTTCTATAATAGTAGAATCCATTTCTTGTATATCTATAGTGGATATAGTAATTTCCCCAAAAGCAAACGGATTAAAGCTAAATTTGGTCAGTTTATTCATGATACAAATATCGAATCCGATCCGTCATACTGTTTCAAAATGGAGGCCGTTTGAAAATTTTAAAACTTCATAACTCCCTTAATTTAGGGTCATATGATAAAAAATAAATTGATTTCTAATTTTGGTTTAAAAAAACTTGGACCGTTGTTTAAAAAAGTTATTGAGTAATTTAAATGACTTGATAATGTGCGTCACGAAAATTGAACCTGACATTGCCGCACTAAAGAAATCACACCATGTTCAGGTATCTCATTAGCTTTCAATTTTAATTGAATCGTTGAGCTCGAAAACCACTTATCTCCATCGAAACTAATTTGAGAGGAGAGGCAAACAAAACTAAATTAGTCAATATGCATGTGACATATAGGGTTGTTTTCATTTTTGGACGTTTTCATTATTAGAATATGGCAGTTTCTGCGGTCCAAAAATAAAAAAAACGTCCAAAAATGAAAACAACCCTATATGTCACATGCATATTGACTAATTTAGTTTTGTTTGTCTCCCTTCTCAAATTAGTTTCGATGGAGATGACTGGTTTTCGAAATCAACGATTCAATTGTATTTCAATATGCAGGTTTTGTTATAGGGATGCGCACGAGACGAGTTGAGACAGAATTTTCCTGACAAAATTCGAGTCGAGACACAGCTCTTCCAATAGAGAAAAATACATATTTCGAGTCGAGATATCACTTTGACAGCAGATTTTCGAGACGAGACAGCCTCAAATCTTGTCTCGTGCGTATCCCTATTTTGTTGCATTTATATTTTGCTGGTATTTCAATATGCAATTCACGTTAGTTTCATATCGTACCTCTTTCATTTAAATTGATTTTTAAACAACTTTGCACCTGTTGAAAATGTTTAGTAGACCTATTTTTGTTGTTCTTAACAGTTTGTATAAAAAATAAAAAAATATGTCTATCAGAGCAAAATTCAAAATAATATTCAAAAATATGTTAGGATATTAGATTCTAATTATATTTATCTCTTCCGTTTATCCTCGCGATCCCCATGACGCCCTCTCGTGACCCCCTTAGGAGTCGCGACCCTAAGATTGAGAAACTGCTGTACAGGATAAGAGAGGGATGGGAAGAATGAGACAATAATAATAATAATAATAATAATAATAATAATAATAATAATAATAATAATAATAATAATAATAATAATAATAATAATAATAATAATAATAATAAATTGTACTAAAAAAAAGAGTAAATCTTAACGTCAAAACTAAGAAGTGAGGACCATAGTGAATGATGATTATAGAAGAAATTAAAAATTCATGAAAGCTTGTAAATTGTGCTCTAAGTTTCAAGAAAAGAACCGAGTTAGGGGATTTCGAAAACTAGATTTTGCTAGAACCAATGGAATCCAGCTCTCTTGAAGGAGAGATTGTATAGTGGAGAAATACGTAGGGGTGGTATATGGTGTGAGTACATACAGCGACGTACGGAAGGGGGGGGACACGGGGGTCCGGACCCCCCCCGAAATTTCGACTTTTTAAAAATTTAGCCTAATTTTAGGGGCAATTTTAGCAATTTTAATATAAAATAGCTTCATATTTAGTTTGGACCCCCCCCCCGAAATAAATTCCTGGGTACGCTACTGAGTACATAAGCTGGACACTTTCCTCTTATATGGGATTTCTGACATTTATTACATCTAATTTGTCTTTCCTTGTTCGGACACGTAGAGTCGCATGACGATGAATATCTAACTCTTTTGTTTATCCTTCTGGGCGAATTTAATCCATTTGATGTATATCTATCCTGATTTTGCATAGATTTTAGCTTCACAATTTCTTCTTGTAATTTACAAATTACAAGATCACGTTTCCTGAATTCCTCCAGAATCCACAGATTAAGTTCTTTTCCACTCTTTTTTTCCATATCTTGCAGCATATCCTTATACGTAGTTTCATTTCCATAATATTGTGCCATTGTCTCAATTGGAAGCGTAGACTTCTTTTACCGACTGCGCCAATCTGTTAAGCTATTTCTAATAGAATCTGTTAAGGTAAACTCTTGCCTAAAATAGAACTCTACAAACTTCTTTAAAGCTTCTGACATTCCTGTTCACTGCTCATATACAATAATATGTACTTTTCACAATACACTTTATTTCACACTTCTACAATAACATATTCTCTGAATACCATCACATTTCTTGACTAATTATATATCTTTTCTCTCACCTAACTCTGTTTATCACTTTACAACATTATTCTGCAACAAGCTCCGAAATAACAACAACTAACGTCATATCTCTCTAAATTCCATAAACAACTAACTTGATATCTTCACAACTACATAGCAACCATTCTCAGTTCTTCTTCTCTCTCTCGCTTTTCCTAGTACAGTTCTAATACTAAAATACTTTCCACCCTAAAGTATTACTCAAGCCTCATTCCATACACTAAGCCTCATACCCCTAACAGTTTTGTCACTCAAAAAATGGAGTCCTAGCCCCGCGGGTTAGATCCTCCAGTGGTAGCAGAAACAGAAAGGAAATCGTGTATAATGTTGTTACATTTCGATATTAAAATCGTGATATTTCTATTTTTCGCACTATGAGAATCAGAACAAAATGTAATACAGTGTGTTTTTATGTCAGAAGAAAAATAAATAAATAAATAAAAAGAAGCAAAAAATGTGTGCAGCTTTTGAAGGCAGGAAGCGAGTAATGACAAGATTTTTTTTTTTTTTTTTTCATCGTAAGCGAGGCAGTAGATGGAGTCGGAGAATGCCAGGTACTTGGGGAATGTTGGCCATCGAGAATTTATGTGACGCATCGTATTAACAGAAAGTGCGCACACACACACCAACTGGCGAATCAACGGGTAAGGCATGCCAGCAAAGTAAACGCACGGCATACGTGAAGAAAAGGTGGGACCCAAACACCAGAAGGATTAACTAAATTATTTTTATTTTCAATGTAGAGACATAACATATAAACTTAATTAATTTTCTGGTTAAATTCCAACTGAAATAGAAACAGATGTTAAGGGCTTATTAAAAAAAAAAAAAAAAAAAAAAAAAAAAAAAAAAAGAGAGAGAGAGAGAAAGATATTAAAGAAGCACATCTGTCTGTTGTAGTTCAATAATAATGCCACCATTTTCTGTGTCATTTTCTAGAAAGTACAAAATTGTACAGGGCTTTTTAGTATGATGCCCCATGCTTTTTTTTTTAAAAAAAAAATAGAGCTTAAGAATTTCTGGTTGACATTGGAATCGTTTAAGGGTAAGGTAGTGAACTTTTCCAACATAATAATAATAATAATAATAATAATAATAATAATAATAATAATAATAATAATAATAATAATAATAATAATAATAATAATAATAATATTATTATTATTATTATTAGTAGTAGTAGTAGTAGTAGTAATAATAGTAGAATTCGGGACCCGGCACTCAGTGGCAGAGCGTTTACATGTAGTTCTTTACCAAGGCAATTAGGCATGGGCGCGAGACGCGAGAACGCGAGAACGCGAGAAGTCTCGTCTCGTCTCGTCTCGCAAACGAGACGAGAACGCGAGACGAGACTTATAATATTTTGCGAGACGAGAACGCGAGACGAGACCTGATATCTTTTGCGAGACGAGAACGCGAGACGAGACTTCAGCAAGTCTCGCGCGAGAAGTCTCGCGAGACTTCTCGCGGTCTCGCATAGTTTACATTTGTGATATTGATATGGTATTCTTTTCCAAGTACCATCATACATATTGAAGAGAAGATAGTTAATAATGTCAGGATCGAGTTTTGTAATAAACATGGATGTACCGACAGTAGAGCGCCAGCAAAGAGAGTGATGATAAAAGAGCGACAACCAGGAGAGCGTTAGCCAAGAGATCGACGGGTCAAAAGGCGACGCACAAAGAAAGCGACAGCCAGGAGAGCGACGGTCCAAAAGGGCGACGCACAGAGATCGATAAACTATGGATCAAATGGTTGAAACGTGGTCATAATTCAAAATCAGTCAAAATGGACAAAAAATTGCTATAATAAGGCTTTTGATCTTGTTAATTATCAATTTGACATCAAATAAAAAAAATGGAGGACAAAATTTGGAAAAAGTAAAATTGGCGAACTGGACTTGGTACATTGGTGCATTTGACTTTGTTGATTACAAACTTACTAATTTGACATTAAAATTTAAAAATTCAAAATTGCGGATCCATATAGCGGACTGCGTCTGAAAAAGTTTGAGATTCGAGAGGGAAAGATACTTTGTCTACTTCAATAGCTAGGACAGAGTCAATCTACCAGTCATTTATTAACTAAAATATAACTTAATGAAGTCATTTTAATTTTTCAGTTAAACAATTGTTCTTCTCCCCCTTATTTTTCGAAAGCTTAGTCCTCAACCATATAGAGTCATTCCACCTGAAAGCGAAAAATCGAGCAAGACGGTCGATTATGTGAATGATAATAACCAGAAATATTTATAAAGTTCTAAACCGTGTGGAACAAAAAGGCACAGTGGAATACTAACAATATTTTGATTCCAGCAAGAAATATGCTTCCTCCACAAGTGGTGAAAATTTCAATTTGTATTTCGACTTACTTCTGTCCCGGCATGTGTTTACGTGGCTGCACGTTCCTTGCTGCTTCACGTTTCTTAGCAGCTGTAAAATTACACAAAAACATTCTTGTAAACAAAGTCCGGGTGTAGAAAGGAATGCAATCACAAACGAGAGTCGTGTTTTTCTGTTTTCACTCCTTTTAGTAGACTCAGTTCACGATTGTTTGTAATTACTTGCAAAATTTGATTTTGTTTGTAGCGGTTTCAGACCCTGGAATGCAGACAACACAACAATCTTGATGTAGCGTTGGAGCTTCAAAAAGTTGTAATGGTCACATCTGTTTTAGAGATTGATATGTATTGCTTTCTTTTCTTTCTTTCTTTCTCTCTTACTTTGTTTCTTTCTTTCTTCTTCTTCTTCTTCTTTTTGAATTTTGGAGCAACAACAACAATATAAAGTGACAACATGAAAACAGATACTTTAGTGATGCTCAGAAACACAAATTTGAGCGTTTTAGTCATTTCCAATCAGAAGTTAGAGGGGGCATAGCTCAGCATCCGTTCTCTATGCACTATATACTTTATACCACTAGCACTAATAAGAATTAGAAACACAAAAGATGATTTTTTTTCTATAGAAAGTACAGATGATACTTATTATTCTCTCAAAATTACGTTCCCTTTGACACAACAAATTTTTCAATACTTCTTCAGAAAATATAATTTTGGTTTAATTCATCGACTTGGACTAAAAAGATCCAAATATTTCGTAACCCAAAATGTGTATTTGCGTCACTACTAGGTGGTAAAAAAAAGACTGTCCACATATCTATAGTGCAATTTTGAATTTATTTATTTATTTATTTTTTCAATCTCGATAGAGCTCCTAGAAAATGAACATAACTTAATATTCAACTATGGTCGTATCTTCAACATGAATGGCGTGCATTACAAACCATTCCATTTTCCTTCCTATCACATATTGATAAGTGTTCAGACAAATACTCAAATCTCGAATGCGACCGCACGAAGATTTTGGCATAATTTGTCGTTTCCACATGGAATAACTCTATAGGTATTGTCTACATGTTCAGCCGAATTTCCATGGAAGTTATTCCCTTCATCACCTTCGTTTGAGTCGTCTAAATTTTTGTCAGCTTCCGTGTTGGAAATAATTAAAAGGTTTACAGCTTCAGATGACAAATTCTTCATTTTCTTATGAAAGGATTTGCCTAAAGAAGAAATGAAAGGATCTGTTGTTGCCAAAAGCCTTCGGAACTTATCATCCATGTTTTCAATACGAAAACAGTTTCGAGAAAAGTTCTGACAAGCTGACAAGAATTTAGACGGTTCAGATGATGAATTCGATCAGATTCGGCTGAACGTGTAGACACTTACTTATATGGTTGAGGATAAAGCTTTCGCAAAAGAAGGAGAACAACAATAATTGTTTTGCTGAAAATATCTTCAGTAAATTGTCCACTGATTTCGCATATTTATTCTTTATATAACTCCTCTTGTACCATTACCACGCTAAATAAACACCAAAAATGAATTGAATTCAGGCCTGATCATACCGAAAGTGAAAATGTTTACTATTTGCCTAAACAAACAGCTAAATTTCCGTATTTTGTTTTGTTTAATCTTGTTTTTGAGGCGAGAGATAGAGATTGGGCGAGACAAAATCAAATCTGTCTCGCTTCGTGACCAGGACTGGTGATATTCAAGAAACAGTTCACATTTGTTTCGAGATAATACATTAACGACATCTCAAGATAGACTAATTTTTCCTCTTGTCGCATCTCGTGAGCGCATCTATCACTAGTTAATATAAAAA
Organism: Thermobia domestica; assembly: GCF_964235325.1. Classification (NCBI taxonomy): domain Eukaryota; kingdom Metazoa; phylum Arthropoda; class Insecta; order Zygentoma; family Lepismatidae; genus Thermobia; species Thermobia domestica. The sequence goes on along the minus strand of NC_137458.1, from coordinate 296,556,908 downwards.
CTACTAATACTATAGAATTAAATTTGTTTGGTCCCGACACTACTCGAAACTTGAGCAAATATCGAGTCGAATTGGAGATTTTTTGAACCGAGTTCTCGAGTAGATATAACATATTTTTATTTCGAGTGAAGCCAAATTTAAAGAAAATTTGTTTGAACTTGCTCGTCCCCAACCCTCGAACAGAATGGGTCCAGAAAAGGTAAATCAATATTGTGCGTTCGTTCTGTACGTTGCAGTAAGGAACAATGCTGTCATAATTATGAACTCCCCAAAGATGTTAATGTTCTACAAAATTGATACCTTAGAAGTGCATGGTTCTCATCGAAACATCCCTTCCACACAACATCATCACCTGAAATCGTAGAGACAATCGCAGACGAAGGCAAGTCAGTAACTAATAGTTTATTTCTTAACTTTTGGGCTAGCATTTATTTGAACATTTACTATAAATTATGTCGACTAGTGGAAATAAAAAAATACAATTTTCCTTTGTATTATAAAATTTCTATTGATTTTTTTTTGTTTTACTGTTATTTTGGAAGTTTCAAAGTATCTAGTTAACGGGGTAAGTGTTGTGACTTTTCGGCAACACTGATAGTTGCTTAGTCAGCTGTTCTTGCTTCTTGAAATGGTTTGGTCAGATTGTCACAATTACTGATTTCATGATAGGTTTAAGTTAACAAGGTTAATCAAAATCTAGTTATTTTAGGATATTTCCTCATGACAAAAGATTCAAGAAATAAAGATTGTTAGTTTTTTTTTTTCTTTTTTTGTCACTACTTTCCCAAAATGTAATAAAATAGATTCTTCCATTATCTACACTGTTTTCTTTATTTTCTCTTTAGGGTCGTGAGCCAAGATCTTTGGTCATAAAGTTCTTGAGAAGGGGGAGGAAAATCGGGGGAAAAAAACGACACGTTTTGCCTTGTGTATCCACCCTCCTCCTGATGATGAGACTACATCTTGACAAATCATAAAAGCAGGATAGCAAACACCAGTACAATGCATTTTTTTTATTTCTTTTTTGGAGAACATATTTGGAAGACGTCTTTTCGGAAAATTTTGTAGATAGAAACAATGAACTTAGGTAACATTGCATATTCGCGGCTGCGGTTTCCGGTCTTCTGTTATTGCACCCTCGGTAAAAATATCCTAGTTCAACAATATACGGCTCGCTTTGATTTTTCCTTCAGTGCAGAAATTCGAGGCGTCGGTCAGAGGATACCATATCTTCTGCCTGTCCCTGACACTCTGACTTTCTTCTTCCTATTTTCAATGCATGCAAGTGTTTAGTTCCAATGTGATGTAAAGCCTCTGGGTTTAGAACAGATTTGTTCCCCCTGCCCACCAAATTGTTTTCTTACGGTAACTTGTTTTATGAAGGCAGAAAAAGGGCCTCTTGGCTTGTTTAAGAAGGAACATTTTTTAGTCAAAATAAAGCAGTTGTTTCTTTCCGTAAACATAAATTTAGGATAAATGGATTTATGGCTGCAAGACGGATCCTCTCACCAAAACCAGAACTGATATCTGCTTAGCTTTTATTCGTCAGAAATTGAGGGAGAGAAACAGTGACGACGCCAGAGGGGGGGCAAGGGGGGCGAGCTACTTCTGCTTTCTGACTGCTACCTAGACTGCCCCACCCCCAGACTCCTACAATCTTTAAACATTCTACATGTAGTATTTTATATCAGTATCATAACCAATCTCATTGTCAAATTGTAGTCTACTGTACTTTCCATGGATTTACTATGTGGTAGATAAGTCCTCAAGCTTTCTTCTATGAGCGTCTGAGTATTTCTGTTTTCTAATTCAGCGCCTTTTGAGGTAAATTTTAGTTATACTTCTTATGATTTTTAATTATTGTGCCTAGCGAGCAATAGTAGATTTGGTCGACTTGTTTTCTTCTCATTGGATCAACTTCGATTGGAAACAAAAGAAAGGTAAAACCAGTTTCATAACTTGTTTGTATTTATCCAGGTTTGAAGTTTTCAGTTTCATATTTTGTTTTATTTAAAGGTTCTATACTTATTTTTTCTGAAACATTATTCACAACTTTCAATATTCAGAGGATGTGCTTATAACAGCTTAGTTTGCAACTACCAGGGCTTAATTTTTTTGAAGGAGATAAAATGAGTTGTGTTTTCCCTTCCTGCAAATGATAATAATAAATTTATGGAATTAAATTGATTCCCAATAAAACGTATTGTCAGAGTGCTGATCTTTAGTTAGTAATTGGCTTACACTATTGCTCCCTTACTTATTTTGTTTCAAAGTAGTGACGTGACGTCTACCATATTGACTAGGAGCTGCTGAAAAATTCGTAGCCCAACCCAGAAGGAGTGCACGTGGAATGGTAAAGTTTTACTTCTTCTACACTTCCCCCGAAAGTCAATATACTACCTTGTGCAGTGCTCCAGTTTTTGCAGAAAAGTTAAAAAAAACTGAAGATTTCCTCGCACCACTGTTCGTAGCACTATCCCTATCAGATCTAAAATGGCGTCCTTTCAAGTGTTATTTAAGTTTGGGAAATAAGTACACGTAATAGTTAGACGGAGCTAAATCTGCGGAATAAGAATGATGATCTAGACATTGAAATCCTAGGTTATGCAATGTCAGTTGTGTTCGCAGGGGCTTGATGGACAGATGTATTCTCCTTAAAAAAAAAAAAAAAAAAAAAAAAAAAAGAGAGAGAGAATTCCTTTCTTTTCATTTTCCAGTGCGTTGAAATTTGAATTTTTCTTTCAGTTTTGTAAGTAATGTAGAGATTCTGGATTAATTATTTGACCGTTGCGGAGGTAGTCTATGAGTACGACTCCATACTTATCCCAGAAGAATGTTGCAAACAGTTTCTCAACCTACTTCTGTGTCTTGAACTTCTTGGGGCGTTGGAGAAATGAGCGCTACTACTCCATTGACTGTTGTTTCGATTCAGGATCATAGTGGTACAACCATATTTCATCTATGGTTACTATTCGTGAGCGAAATTGATCAGCATTACGGTCAAATTGAAAGAAGACTTCTCTTAATGCCGTCACTCTTTTATTCTCCTGACAGATATTTTGGGAACCCATTATGTCGAGAACTTGAGCATACCCAAGCCATTCTGAATTATGCTACCGACGAGTTCCAAAGAAATGCCCAGAATCTCTGACACAAGTTTTGCTGAGAAGGTAAAAACTAAGAAAGCGGGGTGCAGCCAGACCTCAGACTATAATATGTATATCGTGAGTTTACTATACACTTTAGAAACTATATAAATAATAGCTTAAATTATTTTTGTCACTCAAAAACTGGGATAGCCTTGGCCCTCCAGCCCCGGGCTATATCCACCACTGGCTGAAATGCTGCAGTTTTCAAGAATACTGTCACAAATTGCATGCGTGATTTCGGGAAGAGTCATTGCTTTTAATCATCCTGGATGTAAAGCATAATTTGTTGAGAAATCGCCACGTTTATACTAAGCCATTTACTTCTTCACCACTGTATATAACGGAGGAGAGTCCCATGGTGTTTCACTGATTTCCTAATTAATATACTTCGGTGACTTTCCTTGGTGGAACAAAAATGTTATAACAGTTAGGATCTGGATGTTCGTGAAATTATCTGTTTGGGCACACATAATCATTTCAGAAGCCTGAGAAACAATAAGAATTTCATTATTAATATGCAAATTTGTATTTGTACATACAGAGATATGTTTTCTAAACTGCGGTTTCATTTTTCTACCTAGTACCTACACTCCTTCTGGATTGGACTAGGACATTTTCAGCAACTCCTCGTAAATTCTCTCTCTCTCTCCGATATATATATATATATATATATATATATATATATATATATATATATATATATATATATATATATATATATAGAGAGAGAGAGAGAGAGAGAGAGAGAGATGCGTAGCATATAGTACTGGGCGAATGTGTTACTCGTAGCATACGCGAAAATAATTCAATTTATGTTTAGATTTCAAAAGTTTCATTGAAAAATATTTCATATGCAGACGTTACTTATTTGTTAGTTACAAACTTTACCTGAAATAAGTTTAGTTATAATCATATAGGTCTAATATAAAAACAGCAACGAAATTACACAATGTAATGTAAAATAAGTCAAACGTAATAAATATGTCATATTTGGCATGGCAAATAGCCGCCCCCTGAAAATGTATCTGCCCCCCTAAGAACTTAAAGCTAGCGTCGTCACTGGGGAGAAAAATGCTGTCGGTACTCCACTACTTTTTTATGGTTTTGTTTTGATTTTGAGGAAAAAACTAGTGTTTCAAATTGCAAACAGTTTGAAATATTATTTCCGATGAGCTTGGTTCGTTGTGTGAATTTCATTCCATTCCTCAGTTTGCCAAAGACGGTTTGTATTGAGTATAAGTGGTGCTAATGAAATTCTGTTTTTGTGATGGAAGGGTATTTGTCTAAGAAACATACACATGATCTGAATAAATTTTTATTTAAGCTCATTGTAGTCTTTCTTGTAGTTATTAAAGTTTAATCTCTTAACTCTCAATTGTTAAAAAAACGTTTAGATGAAAGTGCATTTAAGTTGTGAAATATATATTACTAACGCTGCATGTTTACTATAAACACGGCTATTTGAGTTACCGTCTTACCAAGTTATTTGAAAGCTTTTATCTTTCAAGTAAGATTACTCAAATGTAACGTGCCGATTTCATTCATACTACACATAGACAGAGACTACAGAAAACTGGCATATTTTAATACCGAGAATGTGGGGTGTAAAATCAAGCATTGTGAATCGGAATGAGTGGATAAGCATTGTGTAACAATGCAACTATGAAACAAAACTATGTAAACTTTGAGTATACATTATTTTAAAAGGGTCGAATGAAGACTACATTATTCCAGTATTGATTTGCGAGACCGCGAGACCAACGCGAGAAGTCTCGCGCGAGACCGCGAGACGAGACTTCCAAAATTTTGCGAGACGCGAGACGAGAACTTAGGTCTGCGAGACGAGACGAGACGCGAGACGAGAACAGCTTTTGATTTTGCGAGACGAGACGAGACTTGTTTCAGTTCTCGTCTCGTTTGGTCTCGCGCCCATGCCTAAAGGCAATGTTATATTGAATACCAATAATATCTTTAATGGATGACAAATGCATTTCTATCCAAGGGCGCCCATCAGGAGGGGCAAAGTGGGGCGCTCACCCCCCTAGAGGTAATTGTACTCCGGAATATCGAAAACCTTATAGATTTTTTAGAATAGTTACAGCAGCATTTGAAACTATATTTGAAATGTCGCTTTTTCTTGCCCTCCCCCCCTTGGAAACCACAACATAATAATAAATATGCGGCTCTCTGTAAACCTGGGGTAATCCTAGTTTCTCGGAACACACACACAAAAAATGGATTTAGAATGTATACAGAGTGTTTCAAAACAACACCCACAACGTTTGGGAGATGATTCCTGACAGCAAGATAAGACAAAAAGTATAGACCAACTTGGGTGCAGAAATCCGTCATTTCGGAGTTATAGGCTGCCGAAAACGAAAAAATTAACTTAAAACTTCATAGCTCCAAAACTGTGGGGCCTACCGTAGTCAGGCCAAAACTTCTCTTACGAACTAATATGTGCCCTATGCAAATATCCATATTTCAGAATCCTTTGGTAATTTCGCAACAATTTTTATAGACGTAGTTAGTGAGTACTTAAAATTATATGTTTGTAGCTAAACTCCCTCTATGAAAATTGTTGCGGAAGTACAGCAGGATTCTGAAAGATATATTTTTGGATTGCTCACTAGTTCGTAAGTGGTCTTGATCCGACTACGGTAGGTCCCATAGTATTAGTCTATACTTTTTGTCTTATCTTGGTGTCAGGAATTACCCCCCAAACCTTATTGGTGTTGTTTTGAAACACCTTGTATAAGCAACAAAATTGTAATTATATGTTTTAAAAAGGAAACTCCTCATGCAATCCAAAATCCATCTAAACTTTCCAAATTCTGACAGAAACATCATTTGTTAATAATACTTTCTTCCATGGAATTGCGTGATTGGACATTCTCGTAAAACAAGCTTTTAATAGGCCAATTTGAATCACATTTGTATTCTGCTTCTCGAATCTGTTTAAATTTTATATTCACAAGAAATAAGTTATAAATTTTAATGTTAAATTGCCTAAATAAAAGAAACATGGATTAAGGAGAAAAAACTATATTGAACAACAGTGAGATTGAAAAATAGTACGGATTTGTGTTATTTTGATTTTGCCGAAAGTCGGAAAGAACTACTACTACACACGCCGCCATTTATATATATTAACACAATAGATTATTGTTAGCTGCTTCGCATTTTTAAAAAAAAAAGAAAAGAAAAGAAAAGAAAAGAAGATAAATACTTGCCAAACAAGTTTTCCTCTCCCTTCAATTTAGTTTTTATTTTGCTGTTTCGCCCTCGCTTCTGCTAATGCAACTTAACTGGACAGGTTGTCCGTAAAACATGCGTTGACAAAATGCAAAAATGTTTGTGGAATTAATGAAATTAGTAATAATAAGGACAAATATTTTTTTTTCTTTTCTTTCGAAAGCAGTACGTTGTGAAGAGGGTCTAATTTTGTCAATAAAAATTTAAACAAATCATTGCGTGAATTTCTGTAAATAGAAAATGTTGTATCCTTGAAGGAGCATCAAGCAGTCTTTTCTTTTTTCTTTCTTTCTTTTCTTTCTTTTAAATCTTCGTTCGTTAAGTATGCGCTTTAGGTTAATGGTGAATACAAGATAGGGTTGCCAACCGTGCCGATTTTAGCGGGATAACCCGATTTTGTCATACAATGTTCCGTGTCCCTCCTTGGCAGCTTTCTGTCCTGACATTTTATATTGGTTGATAAATGCTTCATTCTTCCACAATATTATATTTCGATAAAAATTATACTTCATGAGATACGATAATTTCAAGCTATATCAAATCGACTAGAATGGCTAGACCGAGAGAAAATCGAAAACGTTAAGATGTTCCCTTATTTAAGAAGTCTAATATTTAGAAAGTCTAATAAAGAAATGGAAAAGACGTAAGTTTCAAAGGACGCTTATGAAGAATGACAGATCATGAAGGTAATAGCAGAAAGAATAAATAGCATGCTTGGACATTTTATTCGGCATTCCGATTTGAACACCGTGTTGATAGAGGAAAAGGCAGAAGGCAAATCAGGAAGAGAAAGACCAAGGATAGAATATTTAGATGCAGTTACGAGGAAGAGACCTTATCAAAGTATAAAACAGCTGTTCCAATGGAGAGAGAGAAATTTTAGAATTTCCATGTTGCCCACTAACCTATGGTTGAAGTGAGGAAGATCTAATCAACTATATCGCATACATTATATCGACTATATCGTATTCGTTTTCGGCTTCATGTTAGTAGGTGGCGAGGACATAGATTTACAAAAAAAAAATCTCAAAAACTATGCCTGAGAATCCACATTCATTCATAACATTTTTCCGGATAGATATATGCTACTATAGAATTTATTTATTTATTCAATATTACGATTTGGGCCGCAGTGGCTTAGTGGTAGAGCGTTCACCTCTGGTGCATGGGGTTCCTGGTTCGATCTCAGCTTGTTCCAAGTGGACTTTGTGGTGAACGAACACCGTGTGCGTGGGTTCTCCCGTTTCCTCCCACTTTCTTCATTTCACCATTTCATTCGTTTTTCATCTTCACTGTCTTCTTTAGCTTAGTCGGCATAATCGTGGGACCTAAAATTGAAAGCTTTTCAATATTTCGATTTGTGTTGCCCAAGAGAAAAGACGAGAAAAAAGTTTTTTTTCCTCTCATTTAAGAGGAGACGAATAAGTTACAAATCTCGTTCCGTTTTCGAGACGAGACGAGACATTTTGCAAATTTCGTGTGGCAACACTAGTTCATTCTAGTCCTAGGTCTTAGGTCTCGAACACGGTTTTTAAGTGCAGTTATAAGTATCACACACCTTTCGTGAATCTCTCATTAGGCGGAAGAATTCTGATAACTTTTAGATGAAATAAAGGAAAACAAATCAGACCATGAATTGTGAAACGAGACGAGATTAGATTTCTATTTACAAGACAAGATGAGAACAAATGTCTTATCTCGTTTCATCTTGTGAGCAATACTAATTTTAATGTTTGAGATTTGATTACAGCATAGGTTAGGCAGGCCCGTAGCTAGCCCAAAAACTTAGGGGAGGCCCGGCTGAAGTTAGGGGGGACCCGATCCAACCATATGATAGTTCATCACCATATTATAGTTCTTTTGCAAGCCTACTGTAAAACTTTTAGGGGGCCAGCAAAGATTTAGGGGGCCCGGCCCCTCCTAGACCCCCCTGGATACGAGACTGAGGGTAGGTACAGTATAGGGTCAGACTCCAAAACACCATTTATAATACGTTCAGTTTACCCTTGTGCTGACGTTGAGATAACCATTGTAGACTAATAAAGAAAAATTTTGTGTATGTGTGTGTGTGTGCTTCCTGTACACGTGTCTTGGGTTCGATTTCCTGTGAGGGATAAAAATACTTGACTCGGGCAATAGTGTCTCGAAACCCTACTTTAAGCAGTACCGTGGTTTCCCTGAAAACAAGATCTGACCTGAAAATAAGCTCTAGCATTAGTTTTTCAAATTGCTCATAGTATCAGCCATATCCCAGGAATAAACTCTACCCCAAAATATGCCCCAGTAAGTGCAGAACTTCAAAAGGAGTTACTTTACACATAATAAATACATAAAGATAATTGCGTTTGTGTAAATAAATAAACCCTAATGTATTTTGGTAAGAGAATAATAATAATAATAATAATAATAATAATAATAATAATAATAATAATAATAATAATAATAATAATAATAATTGTACAGGGTGTTTCAAAATCAATAGCGGGGATTTAAGACTTGGTAGTATTTATTACAATTTATTTACAATCATAAAAATTACATCAAATGAAAGAGCAATTCAAACAGTTTTGAACGCACGCATGCGTATGCACTGTTTCCTCTGTCGGACGTTAGAAAGCGCAGCAAAGATGTCGACTAGTGAACAGAAAGCGTTTTGTGTTTTACATTTTGCAAAGACTGAATCTGTAGTTACAGTGCAAGCGTCTGTGTGGAGAATTTTAAGGAGACCCAGTGATGGACTGGCCACGTTGGCTACTTGGCAATCTCCAAGGGCCCGAAGCCCGAGGTGTCTCGTAGGGATCACGAGGCACAGGACCTGTAGGACTTGCTCGAATTTTCGCGATCGCAAATGCTTTCTTGAGTCTTCCTATCAAAAAGATTGCGGAAGCCTAAGTTCGTCTTTCTGAAAGAAGTATTCTTGCCCCCCTCCCTTATATCAGTACGACCTAGTGGCGGCTTTAGCGGGAAAATTTTGAAAAATATATAAAAGTTAAAAGATACAATAAATAAAGAGTAAATATATTTTCCACTATTTGTATTAATAGTAGATAATTATTTAACAAATAGCATCAACCACTACTCTGAAAGTAATTTCCTACTATCATTAATCAATCAAATGTGTATATCTATCCATAAGCGATTGACCGGGCCTACCCAAAATTAAAATCTTAAAGCTTCCCCCGGTACGGCCCCGTGAGCCAGTAAAACTTCGTACTTAGCAAAGGCCCTTTCTAGTCTGTGAGGTTTACTTCTTGGTTCTTTTTGGCTATAGATCCCCAAATATACAGCGAAATTTCTAGTCTTGATGTTGCTGAAATCCATAGTGATGTATTTGTGAAAATTACTGAACTCATTGGTATTGATCAGAATTGTCTACTTCTAGAATTGAAGCAGTTTGGTAGTCAATATAATAGTTTCCAAATGACGTGGAAAAAGCACTACAGACCAAAGCCAGAATCTAACGAAAACCAGACTGATAGCGAAGCCTAAGTCTGAAAGTGGAAATGAATCTGGCGCACAAACTGAGTATGAAAAAAAAAAAAAAAAAAGGAAAAGGAAATGTGAACAATAAAAAGTGCTTTAAGTGTCTATCATGTACATTTTCTCTTCTGTTTCATCTTTTGTAAAAGAGTGATTTGTTTGGTAATTTGTACACTGCTTTCAAATTTGTTCTTACCCTTCTCACATATACTCAAATCACATGTGAGAGGGCATTTTCTAAATTGAAAATTGTTAATACTAGTCTAAAATCAACGATAAGTCAAAACCATTTGTCTCTTTTACTTTTTAATGTTTACAGAAAAAGATTTAATTCCAGAATGTAGACAAAGAAAAAAAGTAATAGATTTGATTGCCTCATCAAGTGAAGAACTTCGTAAAATAACTGTCAAAGTAATTGAAGTAACTTCACGACTACGTGCGACTGTTTCGGTATTAGTGTAACTTCTTCAGCGTACTATTTTGTACTACATAGATCTATTTATTCAATACAGAAAATATGATTTTGTCAGTTATCATATTTTGCAACTGACGTCTTAAGTTTATATATAAACCTATATATTAAGTTATGTAATAAGTATATAAACTTTATGTATATATAAACTTTATGTATGTATGAGAAGAATATTTGGACCCAAGAGGAACGGGAATGGGGAATGGCGAAACTTCATAACGAGGAACTACATAGTTTATACGGTTTACCCAACATTATTAGGATAATCAAGTCTAGGAGGCTTAGGTGGGCAGGTCATGTAACTAGAATGGAAGAAAGTAGAAACGCTTTCAAAGTCTTGACTGGAAGACCAATCGGAAAACGACCATTAGGAAGACCTAGCGCAGATGGGAGGACAATATTAAGGTGGATCTCGCAGAGATAGGAATACAAAGTAGAAACTGGATCCAATTAGCTAAGGATAGAAGTCAATGGAGAGCTTTTGTGAACGCGGCATTGAACCTCCGGGTTCCGTAGGCCATAGAGTTAGTTAGTTTAGTTAGTATTAAGTTTATATATATAGGTGGGGGACCTATAAGGACCCGCGCGAAGGGCCCTAAACTTGGCTAGTCCGACACTGCTTACATCTACATCCTTGCTGCTGCAGTTGCTACAGGCTCTAAAGCCTACAGACTACGGTTTATGTCCCAACTTTGCAAATGAAATGTTGCTCTATGGCGATGAAGATTGTCTGGATCGTGTCGTCTTCAGTGATGAATCGACATTTCATCTAAGTGGCCATATAAACGGTCATAATGTTCCCATCTGGAGGTCAGCAAAATCTCACGAGATGGTACAGTTACAACAAGACTCCCCTAAATTGAATGTGTTTTCTGCTGTATCCCGGCGGAAAGTTTATGGGCCTTTCTGGCCTATCGACTCGATGTATGCCGTGTGTCGAATGGTACTCACATTGAATACTTGTAGCAAAAACTATTTTAGTTGCTCTTTCATTTGGTGTGTTATTTCTATTTGTACGTTAAATGTAGTAAATACTACTAAGCTTTAAAACCTCGATATTCATTTTGAAACACTCTGTATAAAGATTCGGTCTTACTTTCTGGTGAACACGGTAGTTTTTCCGTCTTATATAGTCTTGGCACTGAAAGAAACGTTAAACCTCTATGACTCAATTAATAAAATTTCATTTGATCCTCCAAACAGGAAGACAACACCCGAATAAACCAAAACTCTAAGAAAGGGACACCTTTATCTTGTCTTTTTATAACGCCGCCGGCTCTGGTTCAAATTAACATTAAAAAAAAAAAAACTCTCTTTATCATAGTTTGTGTTTGCGATATTTTACTTAACTTGGTGTTGTGTTTGTTAGAATCAAATCTTGCAACTTAAATTCTACACTACATATAAATACAGCTCTGAAAATTTTGTAGAGGTAACTTATTTAAACCCAATAACAGTACAGTATTTTCCAAATAATTTACGGTCTACCACATCGTTTTACTGTAATATGTGTGTATATGATAAGTAACGTCAGTTAATTAAACATTACTTCAACAGATGGCGGTGGTTTAGTAGTGTTTTATGACCTTTATGTGGCGCCTCTAACAAAAAAAGTTAGTAACTTTAAGCCAAGGTTTTTGCGTAGTATGGCTTGATAATATGGGGATGGATATACACAGGGTGTTACATAAATTTGTCACGATATTTGCGAATAGATTCTTCACATAAGGAAAAAAATGAAATGAAATGAAATTTTGAATTTTACGTCCCACGGTTATGCCGGTTAGGCTAAAGGAGACGGTGATGATGAGTAATGAATGAAAATGGTGGAATAAAGAAAGTGGGAGGAAACGGGAGAACCCCAAGAAAACCCACACACACAGTGTTTGTCCACCACAAAATTCACTTGGCAGGAGCAGGGTTTGAACCCGAGACCCTTAGCACCAGAGGTGAACGCTCTACCACTGAGCCACCGCGGCCCCCACATAAGGAAAAAAGTTCATATGGACCTGTGGTATAGTTTCGTAGTTACAGACTGCCGAAAACGTGAAAAAAATGAACTTTAAAGGTCCATAGCTCTACTACTATAGGACCAATCGTAGTCGGGTCAAGACATCACTGAGGAACTTATACGTAAACTATCCAAATATCCATCTTCCAGAACCTCTGGTACTTACACAATCACTTTTAGAGAGGCTGTTTGGGAGTACTTGATCACTGTCCACCTACCTCTCTATAAAAATTGGTGTGCAAGTACTGGAACATTCTTATACATGGATATTTGGATAGTTCACATACCAGTTCCTCAGTGATGTCTTGACCCGACTACGATAGGTCCCAAAGTAGTGGAGCTATGAACTTATAAAGTTTACTTGTTTTACATTTTCGGCACCCTATAACTCCGAAACTATCCACTTTTGAGCACAGGTGTATATAAACTTCTTTTCTTATTTCAATGTGAGGAATATGTTACCAAAACATTGAGACAAAAATTTTTGTAACACCCTGTATATATATATATATATTGCAATGATATACTCGTCCTTTTGCAATCATTTTAAATGTAGCATTTTCATGTTAAGGAAGTTAGGAGTTAAAAAAAAATTGATTGCAGGGTATTGAATAAAGACCAAAAAAGTAAAATGAGCCGTAAAAAATTAAGACAATACTTCCCTAGAATTCATTAAAAAGGAGAAAATAATAAAATACACTGAAAAGAAGAAAATAATAAAATGCACTAAAAGGGAGAAAATAATAAAATGCAATAAAAAGCAGAAAATAATAAAATAGACTAAAGAGAATAAAATAAAGTGAACTAAAAAGAATAAAATAATAATAAAATAAAGAGAAAAATAATAAAATTAACTAAAACATAAAATAATAAAATGGACTAAAGAGAAGCAAATAATAAAATGCACTAAAAAGAAGAAAATAGTAAAATGCACTAAAAACGAGAAAATAATAAAATGAACTAAAAGGAAGAAAATAATAAAATGAACTAAAACTAATAGAATAATGAAATACACTGCAAAGGAGAACATAATGAAATACACTGCAAAGGAAAACATAATGAAATGCACTATAAAATAGAAATTGCTTGATGGTGTAAAATGAAGAAACTAAAAACATTGGGTTCTCTTCTAATGGTTGTGGTCTCGCATTCAATGCTCGCGTCCAATGAATGCTTTTAGCTCTCTTCGTTTTACCTTTCCCCCTCCAAAAGCTATTTTCTCCTTTTAAGGACATTTACCTTTTTTCTTTCTTAGTATTTTATGAAAGTACTGCTTTTATTATTTTTAAACAGTTATTAGCGTTTATTAGTGTTTTGCTAAGTAAAAATATTCCCTGACATCACCGATAACATCTGCAAACAATGAAGATGATCCTTAGCTTAGCGTAAAGGCGTTTTCTCATGCATTCAAGATTCCACAAAATATTCCAAAAATGTCGCTGCAGTTTTTCCTTGCTTTGTACTTTACGTGTAGCTAGTGTTTACGTTGACATCGTTTGAACTTTACCTTGTTTCCTATAACAACGTTCCGCCACTCCCTCGCTCCTCAGTTGACGTCAACTTGTTGTTGACACAGCAGGAAGCTATGTCAAAGGCGACATTTTGTGCCTAGAACATTGTTGAAGTATCATGTATACAGTGAAGATGTCTTCTTTTGTGTTTGTTAACACGAGAGGGCGTCTTAGGAGCACCTTTCCTTTCCCCCTCATCCAGTTCTCCTACAACGTGTTTTGAATTCAGCACAAGTCACGTGGGGGGAAAGCCTAAACAAGCGGAGAAAGAATTACTTCCAGCTTTGGGATGCAACAGATTATTTTGTTTCTCAAACCCGCTATACAAAGAGCCACAATGGTTGTTTTTCACACATTTTAAAGTAATGGTTTAACCAAGAGCAGTACCATAATTTTGCCTTTGTACTCTGAAGATAAAACAAAGTAGAAAATAACGGAAAGTAGTGAACTGTTTCATATTTTTGACTTATTATAAAGTTGTACTTACGATGTAATACGTAACAAAGTATGAGACAATGGGCAACAAAGAACTGTCGAATACTTTTGATTTCGCAAGAAATTAGTAGAGCTTAGCTCACGAATCTCTGCCGCAATTGACGCCAACGAAGAATTTCCTCCAAGACAGATGCTATTGAAATAACTTAAGTACAGCTTAGCTCACGAATTTCTTGCCGCGATTGATGCCATCAAAGAATTTCCTTCAAGACAGATACTATTGAAATTACTTAAGTACAGCTTAGCTCACGAATTTCTTGCCGCGATTGATGCCATCAAAGAATTTCCTCCAAGACAGATACTATTGAAGTAACTTAAGTTTAATACTTAAGTTACTTCAATAGTGCGTATCTGTCTTGGAGGAAATTCTTCGTGGGCGTCAATCGAGGCAGAGATTCGTGAGCTAAGCTTTACTTACGGTGTATTATGAAAACTAATCAAAGTAGAAAATAACGGGAAGTAATGAACTGTTTCATATTTTTGACTTGTCGTGACATTCTACTTACGATGTAATACGTAAGGAAGTATGATTTAATTGGCAACAAGGAAGCGTCGAATATTTTTCAGTTCGCCAAAAATTAGTACTTACGATAAGAAAATTAAGCAAAGTACAAAATAACATGTAATAATGAGTTTTTTTATAGTTTGATTTTCTAATGGTCTTGTATATAACTACGATGTAGTTTAATATAAAACAAAGAAGCTAAAACATATTTGTTATTTATGGTGCAGTATAAAAATAAAACAAAGTAGAAAATAATAGAAAAATGAATCGTTTCAGAGCTTCTTTTCGGAATGGCCTTGTATGTACTACGTCATCATCATCATCATAGCTATTCTGCTATTATTGACAGGTCACTTGCCGCAGCTGAGAATCTTCCATCTTCCATGATTTTCTGCTAACCTCTTCATCTTCATGTGCGATTTTTCTGTTTTGACATCGTCCATTAATTGTAGTCTCCTTCACCCTCTCCCTCTCTTTCTTGCCACCATACCCTCTTGCACGTCCCTCATTATACAATTCCTTCTTAGCCAATGTCCCAACCAGTTTCTCTTCTTCTTCTTCTTAATAATATCTAAAATTGCTTTTTCTCTCTCTGTCATTTCTAACACCCTCTCATTCATTTTCTGCTCGACTCAGCTAATTCTCTCAACTCTTCTCCAAACCCACATTTCAAAAGCTTCCAGTCGTTTTTCATAATTTTTGTGTAATACCCATGTTTCCGCTCCATACAGTACAATACTAACGAAGCGTTTTATGAGGCTTTTTTCTCTTATATATTTTCTCCCTCCTACTTCTATATTTGACACCGTCCGCTTCGTTCCAATTACCATAATGTGCCATATAACATGAAACAAAGTGGAGGAAAGCGGAAAACAAAGAATTGTACCATAATTTTGACTTTGTAAATATCTACTCTTTACGATGTGATTAAAGACAACAAAGAAGATAATGGAAAAGACACAAATAATTTGGCTTTACTGCAACCTAAGAATTACGATGCACTATTTAAGTTAAAACGAAATAGAAAACAACGGAAAATAATGAAATGATTTATAATTTGGCTTTGTGGTAGCCTAGTACTCACGATGTAATATGAAACAAAGTAGGAGATAACGGAAAACAAAGAAACGAATCAACAATTTTGACTTAGTATGTACTATAAAGATAAAACAAAGGATAAAATAACAGAAAAATGAGCTACACCGTATTTCATAATTTCACTTTATAGTAGCATTCTATATGTGATTTTACACGAAACACAGTACTAAATAACGGAAAACAAAAAAATCAATCTACATTTTTGATCTACATACTATGTACTATAAAGATAAAACAAAATATAAAATAACGGCAAAAATGAACGACTTTGTACTTGCATAGTATTTATAATGCACCCTGAAACAAAGTAGAATACAACGGGTAACAAAGAACTGGATCATAATTTTGACTTTGCAGCAACTTAGTTCTTTTGATGTACTATGAAATTAAATTTTAAAATAATAACGGGAAAAATGTTGATTGTGTAGCAATGTAATATTAATGACATATTAGAAAACGAAGTGGAAAATTACAAAAATAATCATGTATGCCAATAGGTTATCAATTATGCTAGTTACAGTTTTCGATAGATAACCATACCAATATTTTCCACTGTTACGAAAATTCTCAGAGAGTTGTTCCTTCTATCTCTTCATCTATGTTGTCATCCATCTGAAATGAGAAGATGGAGTAAAACGAGAGAGCCTCAAGAAAACCCACAAATATGGTGTTGTCCATTACTATCTCGTATGGCCTCGTAACAATATAAGGACCTCTTACACCAGAGGTGAGAGCTTTATTACTTAGTCACCGTACCTCCCACGTCTGTTCACAGACTTACATGACGTGGGATTCAACCCAGGGTCCCTCTCACCAGAAGTGAGCGCTGGCCACTTTTGAGCCACTGGGACCATTATGATCCTACTTTAGCTACAGTGGATAAAATACTGTTGAATACATGGTCGAATGTAGCATTGTGACCAAATCCCGGAGCCACGCCTATGTGTGAACGTGTACGTAATTAAGGAAAATTGTTTCTAAATATTTTCAAGCTAAATTCTACTTTTAATCTTGAATTATCTTTACTCCTCCATTCTGTACTAAAAAATAATACCCAAAATCACAGCAAAGATATGATTTGTTGTAATTATGAAATAACACATCTAAATTAGTTTTGTAAATTTAAATATGTTTTCTTTTGTATCGAATATTCTTAGCTTTGGAGTACCATAGGGATTAGGTATGTCTCCACTAGTTTCGATGTCACTTATATTGTTACTAATTGTCAACTGTAAATTATATTTTAATATTTTAATACATACGTTTTTTATTTCGTATACAAGACTTATGGATATATCTCACAAATGTGTGTTCTTTTTTTTTCAAAATGATGCTACATTATAGAAATTAATCAGAGCTCTTTAAGAGGTTATTTATTTTCTTTTTATATATATTTTTACATCTCTTTGTTTTTGTCTTTGTTTGAGGTACATTCTTTTTTTTTATTTTTCTCTCCACTTCCATTCTTCTGAATTCTCTATTAAGGGCAATTTCTGGAATGCTTTTGTGAAATTTTTCCTCTTCCTCTTGCTCCCTATCTTCCCCTTTCTCTTCCTCTGTTGAATTCTTCTCTTGGATCTTGAAGTTTCTACAGCTAAGAGGAGCCATTTTCTCAGCACGTTCTTCTCCCCTCCTCCTCTCCCAATTTATTCTTTGTAAGTACCATATTGTGTATAAGTCCTATGTGGCGTACTTGTATATATGTTAAGAGAAAGCCCATTCTAATTAACCTGACAGAGTCAACTATAATGGCCCCCCAACTTCAAAAGCCTCAGAACGGATATTTTTGAGATTGACAAAATACGAGGGGCGGTTTTGTAGCATGACTCATTGCATAGTTCTTGAAGAGAAGGGAGACCAGACGGACGGGTGGATGGATGGACTAGTATGTATGTAGTTGTACGAAAAGTTTTAAAGGTCTTGAGAAAACATGGAGCAGTTGTCGAGAGAGAAAGATACATACTAGCTCTCCTCAAAGAAGAAGCTTCATATATCTTGACGTAGTGCGAGAAACAAAGGCAAGATGGAGTCTCAGAGGCAGAGATGAATGGGTGTAAGAAGGAGGAACAAGGATTTCTGGGTAGTTTTCCTTGCATGTTACAACGAGGACGCACTTGTACAAGTTTCAAATAGTTACTTTCTAAGGCCAACAACCCGAAAGATCTTCTTTACCCGCAAATAGACACTAATATTGAAAGGAAAAAACAGTGTTTCCGGACTAAGTTAAGAACGGTTTGATTTGGTGTGAAAATTACATGAATAAGTAGGGATACGCGATAAGATCAGTATTTTCGTTATATACGAATAATTACATAGACGAATAATTCTGCTTCATAGACGAACAATTATATTTACTCAAAAGTACAAATAGAGATGTACATTCTGTTTTGGAACTACGTATACAGGGTGTTTCAAAACAACACCGACAACGTCTGAGAGGTGATTCCTGACACCAAGATAAGACAAAAAGTATAGACCAACCGGGGTGAAAAAAATGCTTTCTTTCGGAGTTATATATAGGCTGCCGAAAACATGAAAAATTGAACTTCAAAGGTCCATAGCTCCAAATCTGGGACCTATAGTAGTCGGATCAAGACTTTACTTATGAACTAATATGTGCACTATCCAAAAATACCAGTTTCAGAATCCTAAGGTACTCATGCAGCAATTTTTGCAGAGGGAGTTTGACTAAAGGCATATAACTTGAAGTACTCACCGACTACCTCTATACAATCGTTGCAGAAGTACCACAGGATTCTGAAGCATGGATATTTGGATAGGACACGGGATTACGTAAGAAATTATCCTACGTTGTCCTAGATAACATAATGTTAGATTGTCCTCTTCCCTAGTCCAGTCACTACTAGAGAACTTGCCCTTTGTGCACGAGATTCTGGGGTTTATTCCGGATCGGAAGATACCGAACGCACTGCAGTGGCTCAGTGTTCTATAATCTCGCATCTAAGAACAAAAAGGAACGTAAATAATAAATTAATCGATCAATAAACATAATATTCTTATAAAATCTTGAATTGGAATTTTTTTGGGGGGTGAACACGGAGGCTCAGTGGCAGAGCGCCCACTTCTGGTTCGTGAGGTTCCTAGTTTAATCCAAGGCCAAGTAAGTTTCTGGTGGACAACTTGGCGTCCGTGGTTTTACTCGCGGAACTTCCGCTTCCTCCCACATTCTCATTCCACTAATAATTCCATCTCCTTTAGCCTAAAGAGTTTAAACGTGTGGGACGCTAAACTGAAATATTTCATTTAATTTCATTTTCGAATTCAAATTTAAATAATAGTTAAACAGTAATGCTTTCCTCAAATGAATTTGGATGCCACTTTTTTTTCAGACACATTGCTACTTGTAAAGGATGAAATGCATCGAGAGAGATGCTGAAAGGGAATTCTAGAAGGAAGCAATAAAAAAAATCGTCTGTGTGAAGGATTCTTCGCGTTGCTAACAACAACGTGAGAAGAGCGCGAGCTGTGTTTCCCACTCATCTAGAGATCATCTTACTCTAACTGACAGACAGACAGGCAGGCTGCTGGCTGCATCTTCCCATTTGCTCGCTCGCACGCGCGTGTCACCTCTCTCTTTCTCTCTCTCTCATGGTCCTCTCATCAGCTGCTGCAGTTATCATCTTCGACACCTACGCGCTAGTGCTTTTGCAGCACAAATTTGAAAGAAATACATGTCATTAAATGTGCATCAAAGCTCATGCAAATATGGTCTTTCAGGCAGTATCTGTAACCATCCCTATTGAAATGCACGAGAAAATTTTCTCTTCTTTTTGTTGTTAGCTCCGATATATATTCATGGTGTTAAAGAGATGATAATCTGATGTCTCCTCAGTTTCTTCTTGAAAAGCTGACTGACGGACGTGTGTACAAGTGTTTGTCAAAGGAACAGGTGTTACTTTTTCATCTTGTAAGTTATGTCTATTGAAGATGGGATGGTTCAACCAGATAATACCACTTCAGAGAATTACTTCTTAAAAGCACTCTTATTATTTATTAGACTTCCAAACTATGTTAGGGAAAACAATGAGAAGTCATATAGAATGGATCTGTCTGTCCGTCTGTCGACAGGTATCAGCGTAAAAAACGTGAAAAATATCGAGAAATAGTTCTCTGAGACAGATTCAGCGTTCCAAGGATAGTCACAAATTAAGACTTTATCCCTCTATTCCGACTGAAAGTTGTAGAAATCTAACATTTCCAGTCATAGAATCGTAATAGAGTAAAACTGCTACAAGATAGCAAGAAACGGTTCTCTGAGACAAATTCAGTGTTCCAAGGATAGTCACAAATTAAGACTTTATTCCTCTATTCCGACTGGAGGTTGTAGAAATCTAACATTTCCAGTCATAGAATTGCAATAGAGCAAAAATGCTACAAGATAGCGAGAAATAGTTCTCTGAGACAGATTCAGCGTTCCAAGGATAGTCACAAATTAAGACTTTATCCCTCTATTCCGACTGAAAGTTGTAGAAATATAACATTTCCGGTCATAGAATCGCAATAGAGCAAAAATGCTAAAAGATAGCGAGAAATAGTTCTCTGAGACAGATTCAGCGTTCCAAGGATAGTCACAAATTAAGACTTTATCCCTCTATTCCGACTGGAGGTTGTAGAAATCTAACATTTCCGGTCATAGAATCGCAATAGAGTAAAAATGCTACAAGATAGCGAGAAATAGTTCTCTGAGACAGATTCAGCGTTCCAAGGATAGTCACAAATTAAGACTTTATCCCTCTATTCCGACTGAAAGTTGTAGAAATCTAACATTTCCGGTCATAGAATCGCAATAGAGCAAAAATGCTACAAGATAGCGAGAAATAGTTCTCTGAGACAGATTCAGCGTTCCAAGGATAGTCACAAATTAAGACTTTATCCCTCTATTCCGACTGGAGGTTGTAGAAATCTAACATTTCCGGTCATAGAATCGCAATAGAGCAAAAATGCTACAAGATAGCGAGAAATAGTTCTCTGAGACAAATTCAGCGTTCCAAGGATAGTCACAAATTAAGACTTTATCCCTCTATTCCGACTGAAAGTTGTAGAAATCTAACATTTCCGGTCATAGAATCGTAATAGAGTAAAACTGCTACAAGATAGCAAGAAACGGTTCTCTGAGACAAATTCAGTGTTCCAAGGATAGGCACAACCTCAGTCTTTGTTTCCCCTATTCCGACTGGAGGTTGTAGAGATCTAACATTCCCGGTCACAACGTGAATTGCAATAAAGTAAAAATGCTACAAGGTAGCGTGAAACGGTTCTCTGAGACAGATTTAGTGTCCCAAGGATAGGCACAACCTTAGTCTTTATCTCTTTATCCTCACTGGAAATTGTAGAAATCTAAGTTGTGGAAGACCCACGTTCGGTTCCCGGGCGGGAGCTCATGTGGTTCGAATCCCACGTTAAGCCGTAGGTTCACGTCTGATATAGCCTCGCTGCAGAAAGGAAAAATGGTTAATAGATATCGTGGAATGGTTTTCGATATTAATTTACTGTCCCAAAGACTAAGTACAATCTCGGCTCTAATACTTATGTTGAAACCGGAAGCAGTAGAAATCTACTTCCGGTATCGAAATTGATCCTCACACTGAGAAAAAAATATATGTGGCGTACGTAAAATCGTATGTTACATTTGTAAATCCTGTAGTTTTTGGACTTAAGGTACAGCAAACGTATAACTGAAAACGCATATTTTATAATACTTTCTGTATAAGTGTTCCATCTGTACGTACTTTCTGTAGGAAAGAATATAGTCGGTCAGATCTCACATACAAATGGATGTATATAACGTATAGCTGACGAAGGTAACATACATATATGTATGTAATATAAGGAAGACTGTTAGATATCAGACATCCTGGAACGGCATGATGTAACATCTAACGGCAGAGCCTATGTAACATATGGATAAGGTATGCTTCGTACTGATTTCTGTAGTAAGCAAGAAGATTCCGTGTATTTGTACAATATACCGCTGTCCGGAGAACGGATTTTTCTCAGTGCATGTAGAAAAAAAATGCTGTAATAAATAGTGAGGTTTCTTTAATGTAAATTTAGTGTAGCAAGATTAGGTTCAATCTCGTTTTAATCCTGCTATTGAAGACGATAGAGTGTTGCCCACGAAACGAAACGAGAATTAAGGTTTTCTCCACTCGTCTCGTCTCGTCTCGATTCTCGAAAAGTGTTTCTCGTCTCCTTACGAAAACTTTTGTGGTATTATTTTGTAAGTTCATGTACAAAATTTATGACCTGATTTCTTGCTTAATTTCGTCTATAAATCATTAACGAGCCAATTGTCTTGTTAAGATTCTTTTTCAATTATTATTGTTCTGTTTCATGTTAAGTTGCTAATTGTTTATTATTTGGTTATATTTATGTTATTTGATGTTGGTGTACTCAAATATTGCTTAATTCAACAATACTTTATGTTGTAGAACGTAAGTAGGAATGTCGAACGTAAGTAGGTAGACAACATCGTGCCCTCGAGTTTTCTCGTCCCCCTTCCCCGTTTACTCCTACATTCTCATTCACCAAATATTCCATCATCTTTCACTTGTCTTTATCATTATTCTTCTCTAGGATTAAAGGGCATAATTGTGGGACAAAACTCGAGGTATAAGGCACAAAACGACACAAGCCTATCAAAAAACTAGAAAAAACTTTCAATTTCTAAGGTTGGGGACGGGTGGAGGGGCACCAGCATATTTAGTTGGGCATACCTAGAATAGGGGGCAGCACAAAACTCGGAATTTCCGGCACACAATTTTGGTATAGGAAGACTTTCAATTTCTAAAGCGAGGGGCTGGGGACATGGGTCCAAAGACATTTGGTTAGGACATATCCTTAAAAAAAAAGCGCAAACACAAAACTTGGGGTTAGAGGCACAAACCGGCACCAAACTAGCACAAAACTGTGGTATTGGAAAAACTTTCAAATCCAAAAGTGGAGACATTGGGGCATAGGCTCCAGCATATTCGATAGGGGCATATCTTGGGAAAGGGGGCAGCAAGAACTTGAGGTTGGCGAAACTTTGGTATAGAAAAAATAATCATTTTCTAAACTGAGTGGCTGGGGACATGGGCTCCAATATATTTGAAAGGAGTATATCTTGAAAACGGGGACAACATGAAACTAGGGGTTTCCGACAGAAAATTAGCACAAAACTTTTGCATACAAAAAGCTCCAAGTTGGAGGTTGGGGTCATGGGCTCCAACTATTTGATAGGGGTATATCTTGAAAACGGGGATAACCACGAAACTCGGAGTTTGCTGCACAAAACGGTACAAAATTAACATAAAACTTTGTAGTGAAAAAAAGTTTCAAATTTGTAAATTGTGAGAGGGATGACTGGGGATATGGGCCGCAGTATATTTGATAGGAATATATCTTGAAAACAGGAGAGGTGCAGAACTTGTGGTTTGCGACACAAAATTAGCACAACGTTTTGACATGAAAAAAAAAAAAAAAATGTGAAGTGGAAACTGGGAACATTCGTCCCATCATGTTTGATAGTAACATATCTTCAAAACGGGGATAGCACAAAATTCGGCGTTAGCGGTATAAAACTTTGACATAGGATTAATTTTGAATGTCTAATGTGGAGGATGGAGGCATGGACCTTTGCTCAGGAATATTTTGAGCACACTTAGAACAGCTTCTATTAACCGCTGTTAGAAAGCTTTCTAGACAGTTTTAGTTCACTGATAGAACACTCTGGCCAACACTAGACCGATGACTCTCAGGTAAAAGCCACATGATATTGGCAATGCAGTCTTCACCAAGCGTCAGGAAGACAATTGGAGGGCGAGGTGGTTGAGGTAAAAAGTGGGGTAAAAAGACGACATCTCTATGATACGGAGAGATGCTTCTATGTCATAGAATAACTATTTCTCGCAATATCTCTTGTTTTCTTTATCAGATTTAGAATAGTTGAAGTTTATTTTATTTTTTACTTTGGTGTCGAAAATCTCCCTTTCAGATCACCGTACTTGGAAATCGATAAATAAAAAAAAGAAGAAACACTAATTTATATTTAATAAAATAAATTACTGTTCTCCCTTGATCACTAATGACACTTAGCCAGTTGATTTTCAGATTACAATTAGTCAAAAATAGGCCTCTTATAGTTTGTTTTCAGTTTTACCATTACTGCAGCAGAGGAAACTACGGTGTCTCCAATGGGATATTCATGTTGAACTTTTCATTAATAATAATAATAATAATAATAATAATAATAATAATAATAATAATAATAATAATAATAATAATAATAATAATAATAATAATAATTAACTGTCAATTGTGATAGAATATAAAATGCTGTAGTACGTCCGGGCCGCTTCACCTGTCGAACTTGACTCCTTTTGACATAGTTTTAAAAGACTGCAAAATTTCTTGTTACTTGATTCATAATTAACCCTTTAATGGACAAGCATTGATAGGAATACCATTAAAATATTTAGTTTGCTTTCATGGTCGAACCATGTCTTCCTGATCATTATTTCATAATTTTTCAAGTATTTTTGTACTTTAGTCACGAAATATAAGGTGCTTATTTCAAAGCAACATTGTCATAAAATAGGTCTTATATGTAGCTACTGAGCAGCATTGCCCTATTATGGGAAAATATCATAAGAAAACTGTCAGTAATTACCAACAGTTTTGTTGAAATATTTTCCTACAGAACAAGAAACCAAAAATAAATAACAAAAGAACTTTCGCGGAACGCAGGAGATAAAGCTTCTAAAATACTAAATTTGACTGTCCCCTGTTGACGAAGATTAAATGTATCTAAAGAAGTGACCCGCAAATCATATATATGAATATTGTATGAAAGCGATAATGCCAATTAAATGATCACTGAAGTTGTAATTCGCGCGGATAACGTAATAGAATGCAATGTTGATTGAGAGCAACACTATCCACTATAGGGTTAACGCAATGAAACTTAAAAAAAAAAAAAAAAATACTTGAACTACCGATACTACTTTCAGTCACTTTTTAAATTTTGGATTTTTTTCCCTTCGAATAGCAGTGACTCACAAAAACTTGTGCTCTCGCTTTCAATGTCTTTACTAAGCACCTCACTTGTTTTTACCTATTTTGTAAGATGAAAGCTGTAACGAAGACGAAAATTATAAGTTCGGGCTTTTATGTTTTGTATTCTTATGCAACATTGAAAGAATAAAGAAAAGGACGTTTTCAAGCCATGAACAGGACTCGAACCCGGTACATTTTGATATTTCACAAGCCATCTTATAAGAGTAACCTTCATAGTATCTAGCACCAGTTCCCCCAGCATACTATCCGCCGTCTCAGCATCAAAAAAATTAAAAAAATAAGCCATGCCAGTATCTCTGAACAATTATAATATTATTCGTCCATTTGCATTTCCACTCTATCACCACTGTACAGCCATAGATCTACAGTATCAAATAGAAAACTTAATTAAATAACTAGTAACTGTTTTCAAAACTTTTGTTATAATTTAGATGAAAAATTAAGGCTCGCAGCTTATTACTTACGATTATCGGGTCTTGAAAGCAAGAAAAGCATAATATGGGAGGACTTAAAAGCAAGCATTACTTCATTCAAGGCTTCCTTTTGTTGTTTTTGCAATTTAACGTCCCACTATTATGTGCTCAGGATAAGGAAGACGGTAATGTTGACATGAGGAAGATGGTGGGATTAAGAAAGTAGAAGGAAACTGGGAAACCAAGAGAAAACCCACTCACACGGTGTTTGTTTACCACAAAATTTACTTGGCGCAGGCTGGGATCGAACCAGGAATCCCATGCACTAGAGATGATCACTGAACAACGATTCACCCACTGACAAGATATCAGTAAAATTTAACCATTAATTTTTCAGTTCATTTAAAAAAAAACATAAAAATAATTTCCCATAGAAATCAATGGGCTAGGAGATATTTAACTACAATTGAAGAAGAAATCAGTAAAACGAAACGATTAAAATTCTAGTTCATTTCAAAGAAAACAAAAAAAATAATTACCCATAGAAAACAATATGATAGGATATATTTAACTAGGATTGAAGAAGAAATCAGGAAAGTGAAACGATTAAAATTCTAGTTCATTTCAAAGAAATCAGAGAAATAATTCCCCATAGAAGTCAATGGGCTAGGAGATATTTAACTAGAATTGAAGAAGAAATCAGGAAATGAAACTGTTAAAATTCTAATTCATTTCAAAGAAATCAGAAAAATAATTTCTCATAGAAATCAATGAGCTAGGAGATATTTAAGTTAAGTTGAAGAAAAAATCAGTAAACGAAACGATTAAAATTCTAGTTCATTTCAAAGAAATCAGAAAAATAATTTCCCATAGAAGTCAATGGGCAAAGAGAATTTAACTAGAATTGAAGAAGAAATTAGTAAAATGAAACGATTAAAATTCCAGTTTATTTCGAAGAAAGCAAAAAAGTAATTCCCCATAGAAAACAATGGGATAGAAGATATTTAACTAGGATTGAAGAAGAAATCAGGAAAGTGAAACGATTAAAATTCCAGTTCATTTCCAAGAAAGCAGAAAAGTAATTCCCCATAGAAAACAATGGGATAGGAGATATTTAACTAGGATTGAAGAAGAAATCAGGAAAGTGAAACGATTAAAATTCTAGTTCATTTCAAAGAAATCAGAGAAATAATTCCCCATAGAAATCAATGGGCTAGGAGATATGTAACTACAATTGAAGAAGTCAGTAAACGAAACGATTAAAATTCTAGTTCATTTCAAAGAAATCAGAAAAATAATTTCCCATAGAAGTCAATGGGCTAGGAGATATTTAACTAGAATTGAAGAAGTCAGTAAACGAAACGATTAAAATTCTAGTTCATTTCAAAGAAAACAAAAAAAAAATAATTCCCCATAGAAAACAATGGGCTAGGAGATATGTAACTACAATTGAAGAAGTCAGTAAACGAAACGATTAAAATTCTAGTTCATTTCAAAGAAATCAGAAAAATAATTTCCCATAGAAATCAATGGGCTAGGAGATATTTAATTAGAATTGAAGAAAAAATCCGGAAAATGAAACGATTAAAATTCTAGTTCATTTCAATAAAAACAAAAAAAATAATTCCTCATACAAATCAATCGTCTAGAAGATATTTAAATAGAATTGGAGAACAAATCAGTAAAATCAAACCATTAAATTTCCATTTTAGGATAATTCCTCACAGAAATCAATGAGATAAAAAATGAAAATGCGCGGGTTTGCAATATTATTAATGAAGAAAAAGAAGAAATGCATAATAAATTCATATTTTGTTAAACGTATAAATGAAGACATACTGTTGAAAACAAAGTACCAGAGAGGACTATTAATCTATTATAAAATGAGGAGGACAAGAAAGGCACGTAGGTCTACAGCAGTGAATTTTAAATCAATCTTTTACCTTAGTATATACTATTACTAATAAGAAAGGATTTATTTTGCCAAAGTTGTAGTATGCGTCTGGTCGAAAAGTCTACTTTCTATTTTAAGAATTCATAGCAAATGCATACATTGTGATTATAAGAAACTGTTCACCTTCTCCTAATCACCACGTTGCAAACAAATTTCTATATGATGGCTATCAATGGCGTACGCAGAATTTTATCAAAGGAGAGGGGTTTAAGCACTCAATTTCATACCCTTTTAGGACAACTGTTTTTTTCTATATAGAAATATAGTATATACACACATATATAGGGCCGGATTTAGGGGGTGTAGCTGCACTCGTCCTTCGTTGTAAATATACACTATCTAAAATCAGAAGCTAACAGTGAAATAGCTACACTTTGCAAAACTTTCTGATTTCATGTTTGCGTTTGAGGCTTAACTGAAAGCGTAGTTTTGCAAAAGCAATAATTTTAAGAGGCCTCATCCCAGCGAAATTAAAATACCCCTAAGTTTACAGTAATTATGTGATATTTTCAAATAGATAAAAAGATAATTGAAATGTGGAACAAGAGCGCCCTAAACAAAATTATTTTGCTTCAGGTACCGTTATCACAAGTCACCTAATGGCTTTCCGTTTTCAGCCGTTTAGAAACGCGAAAATAAATACCTATTTTCAAAATGGCTCGATAACAAAAGCAGATAAGTGAGTCGTGATAACGGTATCTCAAGATAAATGATATTGTCTATGGCGCTCTTGTTCCACATTTCCATTATCTTTTATCTATTTCAAGATATCACATATTTACTGTAAAATTAGCGGTATTTTAATTTCGCAGGGATGAGGCCTCTTAAGTCGAGATTCTGAAGATTGAAGAAAAAAGCATTCACCAAGCAAAAGCATAGCTATATTGCTCGTTCATATCACAGATACCTAATGGGATTTTAAAAATCAAATTTAATTCAAGTGTAGTGGTAGTTATTGGTGCACGCAGATCAGGAAAGCCTGGATCCTGTTCTCTACATATATATAAAATAAATGTTTATTTTACCATAAAATCTTCCTCCAAGTGTGATTAAGCTGTAAAACCTCCCCTTGCGTACGCCATTGATGGCTATAATTGCTTCTCTGTCCTGAAGAAATTGACTGCAAGTTATTACTATGTGCATGTAACTATTACTATGTGCAAGTTATTACTATAGCCTCATGAGGATATACTTCAGTATCAGTTTCATTTTAATAAAGTCTCATGAGGATATACTTCAGTATTAGTTTCATTTTAATAAAGCCTCATGAGGATATACTTCAGTATTAGTTTCATTTTAATAAAGCCTCATGAGGATATACTTCAGTATCAGTTTCATTTTAATAAAGCCTTATGAGGATATACTTCAGCATTAGTTTCATTTTAATAAAGCCTCATGAGGATATACTTCAGTATCAGTTTCATTTTAATAAAGTCTCATGAGGATATACTTCAGTATTAGTTTCATTTTAATAAAGCCTCATGAGGATATACTTCAGTATTAGTTTCATTTTAATAAAGCCTCATGAGGATATACTTCAGTATTAGTTTCATTTTAATAAAGCCTCATGAGGATATACTTCAGTATTAGTTTCATTTTAATAAAGCCTCATGAGGATATACTTCAATATCAGTTTCATTTTAATAAGGCCTCATGAGTAATGTCCGGATTTGTATGTAATTACATATTTTTTCCTTCATATGTAGGTTCGTAAAGTACTTAAATGTTTGTGACTCACAGCTGTAGGGTGCTTCAACTCAAGTTTCATATTACATATTTTGACCAATATTACATATTTCTATGGTTTATATATATATATATATATATATATATATATATATATATATATATATATATATATATATATATATATATAACTGTCTTAGAATTTTGCGTTTACTGAAATTTTAATTTAAAATAAAAGAAAAATAAACTCTCCAACTGTGCAAGGCTTGCATCTAGATTCAATTTTGTCATGTCTATCTTTTCGCTTCTTTACTGAAAGAGAAATCTCTCTCTTTTTTTATTTGTCAAACCATGTTTCGCATAATTTTCGCCGGTAACAAAAGAAATATAAGAAGAAACAAGTAAAAATCCTCCCTCCGGGGTACATTAGCAGCGCCCTTTATTCTCAACTCTGGAGGAAGACAGATCACGTGCCTGACCGGCGACTGGCCAGGAAATTCCTAAAATGAAGTCTATTTGATTGTTATCGGAGTTCGGACGGAAAAAAAGATGAAAGCAAATCCTGCAATTCAAGTTAAAACTGTATGCTAGTGTGCTTCTAGGAATTTACTGCAAGAGTTCGTTCCAAGAAGCTGGCGACAACTGCAATATCATAGCAGGCAACCTAAGCTTTCAAAGATCTTCGCTTGTTCAACTGAATGACAGGACAGTACTCTAGTATTGCAGTTGCAAAACGCACGTGTTCTGTATTGACCGTCGAAGTTAGAAATGGCTCCGGTTGCCTCAACTTTATCCGCGAAATTGCGGTCGTGGGTAACAATCGATGATGAGTTTACTACGGACGGTAAAGTGGTGTTGTGCCAAGTGTGTGATAAAAAAAAAAAAATGGATGTTCAATGAAATCTCAGTTAGAACAACATGTACAAAGTGCACTCCATGCAAGAAATAAAAATTTGCTAACTAAAAAAAAAAAAGTACTCTTGACACAAATGCATCAAGATACTTCAGTGAGTGAATTTTTCAAAGACTTGTGCCAAGCAATGATAGCAGCAAACATTCCTTGGAACAAAGTTCAAGTGCCAAAATACCGTGTTTTCCTGGATAAGTACTGCGGGCGTCGAATTCCTGACAAAATCCACTCTTCGAAAGTGTTATCTCGAAGTTTGTTATAGGGAAGCTATAGATACCATTAGGGCAGAAATAGGTAGTTCATATATATTTGGATTTCTGTGGACGAAACAACAGACGCTTTGGGACGTTATGTAGCAAATTTAGTGATTGGAAAGTTAAGTGAAGATGCTCCATCTAAATCCTATCTTATTGCGAGTAAATTGCTGGAACGCACGAATCATTCCACGATTGCTCGCTTTGTAAACGATGGTCTTAAAGTGTTCTGGCCGGGAGGATTTCAGGAAGAAAAGGTCCTTATTCTCCATACAGACAGTGCAGAATACATGTTAAAAGCGTCTAGAGCACTTACAGTTTTTTACCCGCACTTAATTCATTTCACCTGTATGGCCATACAGGTGAACACGCTGAAGAGGTGAGAGACAACTTTTGCGAAGTAAATCAACTAGTTTCTTCCACGAAAAAAAAAAAAAAACGTTTGTTAAGGTGCCACAACGAGTTCAAATTTACAGAGATCAACTGCCAGACATGCCACTTCCTCTCCCCTAACGCGATGGGGTACTTGGATACAGGCAGTACATTTCTACAATGAACATTTTCAAAAAAATAAGCCTGTTGTTTATTCATTTCCATCGGAGTCTGCTGTGTCAGTTGGCATTGCTCAGAAACTGTTTAATGACTGAAAAGTAGCGTGTGATACCGCAGACAGTAATTTTGGTTTGCTACCTACAAGCATTAGAAATCTAGAGACTGTTGAGCGACCTCTTCCGGAATCCATGGAAATCATAGAGGATGCAAAGAGACTGCTGCAAGGTGTGTGTGTGTGGAGATGTAGGAGAAAAAGTTCGAAAGAAACTAAATGCAGTGCTGGAAAGAAACCCGGGTTACGACAACCTATTGGCAGTGTGTGAGATTCTCAGTGGTGAAACAAGAACCCCCCTGAAGATATTTCCCCCAACTACATCCCCCTGTTGAAATACGCTCCTGTTACCTCATGTGATGTGGAGAGATCATTCTCTGCATACAAGAATATTTTATCCGATCGCCGACAAAATTTTACTTCTGATCATTTGGAAATGTACCTTGTAACCCATTGTGCAACAACACACAGTTGAACTGCAGGCACATCTTTTGTAAGTATACTTTATTTCAAATTAAAAATGTTCATTAGTGGAAACATTCTTCAATCTTAGTTCAGCTGGTATTGTTTAAAAGATGTAGGACTGCTTTTCCCTGCATGAAATAAATATATATAAAACAATACATTTCGTCTTAAGTTGATTTTAGTATTTAAATTTATATATTGCGTATAACTCATTTCAAGATTGGGCCATGGTGACGGATGCGCATTTAGTGTAAAAGGTTCTAGATTTGAAACGGGACCACATCACACCACATGAAATTTTTTACGTACAAATGCCGTATGCATTGCTTTTCTCGGTGTTTTCCTGTTTCTCTCTAGCCGATTCACATCTTCCTTCATTCGCGTCTGATTTTTATTATCCTGCAATCAGTCACGTCAGTGACGTATGGCTGTCTCAGCTGTTCAAGCATTTCACTTCACTGGGGGACTTGCATTAAGCAGGATAAAGTCTAGTAAATTTTCCTTTTTATTTTCATAATTCGTTTAGATATTGCATACTCATACTCGTGTTAATATTACGTTTTCATTAGTATGTAACATATGTAATATTACATATTCTTATATAATATTACATATTTCTTATATTTTAAGCGATTTTTGTACATATTTAGGGGGTTAATATTACATAAAAATCCGGACTCTACTCATGAGGATATACTTCAGTATCAGTTTCATTTTAATAAAGCCTCACGAGGATATACTTCAGTATCAGTTTCATTTTAATAAGGCCTCATGAGGATATACTTCAGGATCAGTTTCATTTTAATAAAGCCTGACGAGGATATACTTCAGTATCAGTTTCATTTTAATAAAGCCTCATGATGATATACT
Organism: Thermobia domestica; assembly: GCF_964235325.1. Taxonomy (NCBI): domain Eukaryota; kingdom Metazoa; phylum Arthropoda; class Insecta; order Zygentoma; family Lepismatidae; genus Thermobia; species Thermobia domestica. Next base: position 296,524,698 of record NC_137458.1, on the reverse strand, counting down.
TCAGGATCAGTTTCATTTTAATAAAGCCTCATGAGGATATACCTCAGTATTAGTTTCATTTTAATAAAGTCTCATGAGGATATACTTCAGTACCAGTTTCATTTTAATAAGGCCTCATGAGGATATACTTCAGTATCAGTTTCATTTTAATACAGCCTCATGAGGATATACCTCAGTATTAGTTTCATTTTAATAAAGCCTCATGAGGATATACCTCAGTATTAGTTTCATTTTAATAAGGCCTCATGAGGATATACTTCAGGATCAGTTTCATTTTAATAAAGCCTCATGAGGATATACCTCAGTATTAGTTTCATTTTAATAAGGCCTCATGATGATATACTTCAGGATCAGTTTCATTTTAATAGGTTTTAATAGGTTTAATGTTTGTTTTCAATTAATATGACTTTTTTAGGTTTCAAAACAAAGCGTATTTGTCGATTTTTCAGAAACTTCGCATGAGGTTTTATTAATTAGCATTTGTCTCATATGAGGATATTTTTTCTCCTTGAACGTTAATAATCTAATTAGAACTTTGTATTAATACAATAAATATAGACCAAATATTTCTTTTTCATATAACACATTTGATCCGTTAATATTACTAGTATTTCTTAAATTATCTATAAATAATAACGATGGGAAACAATAAGAAAATATTTTAGTGAAATTACAAGCCATTACTGACAAATAGACTGTCATTTAACGATTGTTTTATTACGTAGAACAGGTTGATAGTAGAAACGACGATTGATTGTTGCTATGATTAATTAATACAGTATAACTTTAATTATCCGAACCAAAGTCATTCAGATCCCCAACTGTCGGGATTTGATATCAAGAAATAAAATATTGAATCTTCTAATACATAAATAAATAAATAAATATTAAAAAAAACATGAATTACTGAAATGTAACTCTATGAATTCGTTCGTAAAAATATACTTTGGAACTTCCTTGAAATATTTTTTATTGGAACTAGTGTAAAAAAATCTATATTTACTTGGAATTTTGTTTATATTTTTAATATCGATATACAGTAGACTTTCGACTATACGACCTCCGTAATATTCGGTCTAGTTTCCCTAAATTTTAATATTATATCTATGAACAATGCACACAATTATATATATACATATATATATATACATTATATTTAAAATTTTAATATTATATCTAAGTACAATGTACATAATTTTATATTTTCTCCAGTTATAAAAATTGATCTTAAAATATGTAATTTCTTTTATTCTTGCACTTCTTCTGTAATATTTTTTAAGACGTACAGTGCAGTACGTACTGAACATCTAATATTTATTGGTGTGTACTAAAAGATTAAAAAATTGAGGAACAGAGGGATTTGGTGTAAAAAGTATGTTTTTAAAGGTATGAGTGGGGCAAAAAGCAACTAATTTATATAAAAAGTATGTATTTTAGGGGCAAAAAGAGAGTAATTATAGAACAGTTTTTCTATAATTATCTGTCATTATAGATAATTATAGATTATAGTTTTTCTTTAATTATAGAAGAGTCTAAAATATCATTACAGTTTTTGTTTTTTCTATAATTATAGAACAGCCTATCAGTTCTTTTCCTTTTTATTTTCTTTTGTTTTTTGTTTCTCGGCCCGCCCTTCTCCCAGAATATGCCGGATAATCATGAGTTTATTGTATTTCATAAAAGTGAAATTATTTTCCACATGTAGTAAACGTATTTCTTTATTAAATAAATGCTTCTTTGAGAGAATTGTTTATCTCACAACATAATTTCTTTTTATTTATTATTTCCCACCAATTATCCGGATTTTTGCATGTTAGTCTATTAACGTACAGAACTCATTAATCAGAATAATTGAAGTTTCAGTTTATTTTAACCCTTTCCAGCCCAATGATGCCATTTGGAATCACAAACTTTTTATAATCATAAATCTAATATTAATTCATGCAATTTCCCCATGTAATCATAACACTCTTTTTTCGGGTCAATCTCATAAGTTGGTATCTCTACTTACTCGCGTTGCAGCAAAACAGAGGATCTATGATGTGGCATCATTGCAACAGGAAATACTGTGTACATATGTTTTTCCAACACACAAAAAAATTCGGGCTGGAAAGGGTTAATAACAATATATTTCCACAGTATTCTATATTGTCCTAATTCAACAACGGCTGAAATAACAGAATTTTGGTCAGGGATTCTCCGTAAATTTTATCGTCAAAATTTTATAGTACAACTGCAATCTCCATGGTACAAAAATTTCTGCAACATATACTGGGAAAATAAGGTGACAATCATAAGGTAATCATTCAATTATTAAACATTATAGTTGAAAATTACGCTCTGCTCTGCATCTGCATAAAGCACGGTAACGAGGCAATATGTATCGACGCTACCACCGATAAGAGTAGCGTCCATTTCGGATTTAAAGTTTGTCTAGGTTTATATAAAATATTTTACCCATTTATAAAGCTACAGTAGGCTACATCGAAAGTTTTCTTAGCGAATTAATGGTACGCAATAACAACCAAAAATACTTAATCTATTCAACGGAGTGTCTATAGAAATATAGTATATTACAGTTGGTATTATATAAGACATTTAAGAATAATACGGTATATTCCCTTACTACTGCAACAATTCTGTTTTAGCTACAGTTTTCAGAACACCGTTTCTATGGATGATAAAGGAAACAGTAAATGTCCCGGCACTAAACAATCTCGGCTAAGAAGCCTAATCACTACGAAATTAAAATACCGCTAATTTTACATTAATTATGTGATATCTTCAAATAGATAAAAGATAATCGAAATCTGGAACAAGAGCGCGCTAGACAATATTATTTTGCATGAGGTACCGTTATCACGAGTCACCTAGTAGCTTTCCGTTTGTAGCCATTTAGAAACGCGAAAATAAATGCCAATTTTGTAAATAGCTGGAAATCGAAAGCTGATAAGTGAGTCATGATAACGGTATCTCATGTAAAATAATATTGTCTAGCGAGCTCTTGTTCCACTTTTAGATTATCTTTTATCTATTTGATGATGTCACATAACTACTGTAAAATTAGCAGTATTTTAATTTCGCCGTGATGGGAGTTATTTACTGTCAATTCATATCATTGTTATGAATGTTAGTAATTATTAATATTATTATTTGCATATTGTTTTTAAAAATCTAGAATCTGGGAAACAGAAGTTTTGAATCTAGAATCTATGACCTGTTTGAATCTTTAAAAATAAAATTTTTATTCTTCTGACAAAGTTCTCAACCGGCCTAAATGACAATTATTTTATTCTTATGATTTATATATACTATATTGTATTGTTAACCTATTATCCAAGGTTTTATAGTATACTGATATCTTTCAAAATGTTATATTTTCGCCTAAATGTTTTCAGCAGCACTGAAATATAAAGCTATTATTATTATTATTATTATTATTATTATTATTATTATTATTATTATTATTATTATTATTATTATTATTATTATTATTATTATTATTATTATTTGAAGTTCACTCGTGTAACCAAATAGTCAGTCAGATCGGGCATTACAGGTTACAGCAGCACTGCTGACACAGATTTTTCAATGTATACCCGGCATCGAAAGCAAATCAGTTGGGAGAATTAGTCTACTTGAGTTAAAAAAAAAAATTAGGCAAATCGCGGTTTAAAGGAAAAAAAGAACTTTAATAAAAGCAAAAGCGAAGCACTTAAAAACCGGGTGACCGGCAAAAGACGATCCAGAGCTGTATTGTTTGAGAGATTATTATTATTATTATTATTATTATTATTATTATTATTATTATTATTATTATTATTATTATTATTATTGAGTTGATTTTAACGGCCCGTACAGTAGCGAGGCTATATTAGACGTGGACTTACTGATTAATGTGGAATCCGAACCACATGAGCTCCGCCGGGAATCAAACCTGGGTCTTCCTCGTCAAAGGCGCATATTCTAGACGCTTAGCCACGTAGGAGCTTATATTATTATTATTACTTGTAAAAATGTAGCATTCATATTTAGGCTATACAAGACATGGACCTAAGTTTAAGATAAAAGCCGAACCAGCTTGCTATTCCACTGAGAATTGAACCCAGGACACGTGTACTAAGGACGCACACACTAGCCCTAAACCAGCAGGGACGACCTTATTATTAGTATTATCATTATATTCAAACATATATTGCGTTATACAATGGTTTCTCCATATAAATTAATACTTTAAAAAAATGTTTATTTTAATACATTGCTTTTGTACTCACCCGGCTATCATACTGGTGCGAAAAAGCAGGAAACGGCCCAGATCTGGAAACAGGAGACGAACTTGGTCTCTGGTAGAGATACGGATAATAAGCTTGGTACATCACCTCGGTGCAACTCATGTCTTTCCCCTCCGTACAACCCAACACCGGTGCCCGATCCAAGTATTGGGTTGTCGTTTGTCCTTTGCGACAATGTAAATAATTATTTGTCTTTTGTTTTCAAGCCTAAAAATTAAAAAAAAAAAAATCACTAAATTTGGGTTAAACTGGAATTGCGTGAATGTAAAAAATATTATATTTTCGTTTGGACGCGCTGTAACACTGAACAAATTATGCGACACTTAGAAACAGGACAACAAGATCTTGGCGATACACTGTGTTTGTTCGTCGGTCTGTGGGAACGCTTTTCGTAGCCCCTACGTAAGTCTGGCGTAACTAAACCAGTTGGATGAAGAGTATTCTCGTGCACGGCTACACAGGAAAGGGGGGGAGTGAGTGGATCCCAAGAAACGCAGAGCATTTGGGGAGGGGGAAGAAGCTACGGGAGAGAGGGGAGGCTACACCATGTGTATTGTTAAAAGCGCGTCTTTGGCGAAACCGGTCAATCGCCGAGCGCTACGTCACTAGTTACCTTCCCCGATGCGAGTGTCGGAAGGACCAATCGCTGGTTGTGTTCGCGTCGACTCGTCCAATGATTGACAATCTGGGCCCCCCTTTTACGCTGTCCCCCTGCTTTTCAGTTGTCCCTCCACAGACCACGCCTACCTCGTTTTCAGACGATAATCTCCCAGATGGAGAGAGAATTTTCCCAACGATGAAGACTTTTGTAAGTTCTTCGCTTTATGTGTGTGTGTGCGTGCGTGGAAGGGGTTGAATGATAGAAGATAATACACCAAACCTAGGGAAATATTTGCGAGAACAGGGGCGGTTTTAAGGGTTTTTAACGGAAGGGAGGTTTACAAAAACCTTTTAGAATTATGAAGTGGTGTTAAGCTCTGGTAACCAGTCAAGTCTCAGCGGGACGAAGGAGAAAAGGATGGTATTGGAGTATATTAAACAACACTTTCATCCCCCACCCTCGGAAAGAAGCCATGAACCTAGATGAATGGTAGAGAGTTTATAATAGCTAAAACAATTTTTCCTTTCTGGTCGCTTGCTTGGTTGGAAACTAAACCCTCTCCCTCCCTTAAACATTTCTGCCGATGCTGTTAATTTCTATGTTTACACTCAAGAAAGTCGAAAGTCCCCCGTGAAGCTATTCCGATGTTCTTCACGCTCGAGCAGATCTCCAAAGGATACGAATAGACCTCAAATGAGGCGATCATACAGATAATAAAGTGTTGTTCGCAGCTGAAAATATAAAGCGTATATTATCATCATGCCTGTAATATATATTTTGTAGTGTTTCTCAAAGTGAGGTCCGCCGGCATAATCCTAGGCACAGTTTCGCTTCTTCCATTTATTAAATTACAAGGGAAGTCACATCGGTATAAATAAATAAATAAAGTATAATCATTGGAAACAAAGGGAAGAAAACTTTCATACTGCATTAAAATCTGGAATATAACAATAAGTAACTTTTGCCTTTTATTTTGACGTGATGAAACTAATTTATACCAGTCGTTTTTGGTTGCTAATATTGTAAAACTTCGTGAAGACCGTGGAACATGGAAGTTTCTTAGTTATGGCAAATGGCCTGGCACTAATGGCAGAATAACTATGATCAGGGCTTGAAAAATCTTGTTTGCAAGTATTAGCCAGCCAAAAAATTTACTATCCAGACCATTTTGCAGTCACGTTGTTTATACAAATGAACAAAAATCAATTTGCGATACAGCAAACACATCAATACATTTTTTATTTTGTTTTGTTTATTAGCATGTCTGTTACAAATGAAAAACGGAATGATATCTGCTATTTTATTTATTCATCAATTCACGGTTTTGATTGATCGAACTTTACTCGCCAAATGTATAAAAGTACTCGCCACTGGCGACCAGGCGAGTGGATTTTTCAAGCCCTGTCTGTGATGATGATTTCTATGGTGGTTGCCATTGGTTCCATTGAAAAGTGGCCGACTATTACACTTTTAATACACTAATAATTATTTTATACTACTCATATTAGTTTGTATTTTATAAATAATACACAGTAAAAATCATTTCTGCAAGATAAAAAAAATATCATATGTATAGTATGTTCACTCAATAGGAGTGCAGTTCGGCAAATGTCTTTGAAGTTCCCATGCTGATTTTTTTTTTTACATTCCTTCCTCTCTCCAGCTCTCTTTTGACTACATTTACGGAGTTGCTATATCTTAGCACCCACTGTATCTATTCTTTCTTCTCATTTCCAGTACTATAGCCACCCAGACCTCCATGTTTTGCTAATCATTAACTGAAAAGACAGTGTTTGGAACTGTGGCAACCAAGACTCCACGTGGATTAGACAAAGCAGCTGTTACTTGTTTCAAATGAGGATTCTGCTTGGCTGTTTAGTTATCGGGGAAGTTTTTGGTAAGTTCCTGCGGACGATGAGTTATTTATGGCACGAGCCACCATACGTAGATGGCGGCATTCTTTATTTAGAAACTGCACTTCGGTTGAAGAAACAAACTATACACCCTAATAAATACCTATTTCAGTTTGCCATTCAAACAACACGATTTAAATGGTGTAATTTCAAAATAATGTTTTTCTTTTTAGATATTAGTTTGTATTTTATATTATATGCGACTCCCGGGGAAGTGTATAGGAATGGGGGTGAGAAGAGGTAAGGGGTGAGGGAGTGACATTATGGATTTTTATTATCACATATTCATTGAAATGTGTATCTTAAGGGGGAGACAGAAGGTTTAAATACTTTCTATAAACATATTTTCTCCGTGCGAAGAATGAGGACTTGTCGTCAGTACCCATAAAACGCAAAGTCAAACAAACGGACTTCCACGAACAATTTTTGTTTCCTTATGAATGGCTTATTTTTACATTTCCTACAACCAGTGACGGCACAAGGCCTAAACGGCACAACATCTAAAAACCATTTATCGGCACAAGACTTAAATGGCACAACACCTAAACGGCACAAAACCTAAAAATCATTTATCGGCACAAGACTTAAATGGTACAACAGCTAAACAGCATAAGACTTAAATGGCACAAGATCTAAAATTTAGGTATACTGCCTATATTTTTAGGTACTATGCCGTTTAAGTCTTGTGCCATTTAGGTCTTGTGAAGGTTACTCATCTATTCTAGTTGAATTTGTTGTACCAGGAGAAATAATAAATTTCACTTTGTGTTCAAATACTTCGCAGGTTCCGTCTGTATTGCAAGATGAACGTTCTGGAAAGAAAATAATTCAACATGACAATGCACTTCCGCATCTGCGCAGTTCAGCAGGAAGGAAGTTAAGAAAAAAGTTCTGGGAAATTCTGCCTTACCACCCCCAGAGTCTTGGCTGTACATTCCGACTATCATCTGTTGGGTTTTGTGAAGGACCAGTTATGAGGTCAGCGTTACCAGGAGAGAGAAAACATACAAAAAGTAGTGCATCAGTGTTTGCAAGCTAGTGGAACATAATTCTATCACATGGGCGTTTTTGAACTTCTAGATAAGTGGAGCAAAAGCGTGGAAAGAAATGATAATTTTATTTTCAAGAAATCTTGCATATTAAGATGTGGTTTATTTTTCTTTAATAAAATCAAAACTTGGTACACATAAAGAAGTCCATTACTTTCAGTATGACCTTCGTATACTGAAAGTAATGGACTTCGTACTCCATCATACTCCAAGTTGATACTATCCTAGTAAGTAATATCAACTTTCAGTATAAAAAGTTGATATTACTTACTAGGTTAAAGCAGTGGAATTATTTGTACTGTTAAGTCTGGTCTCACACTGGGGAGCAAATGTGTGGAAGCAAGTATTGCGCGTCAATTTCGCTTCATGGAGGTTTGTCGGAAACCAGCTGTGAATGTATTCAAGTAAGTCGGCAGCACACTGAGCGAGCACGTGTTCCAGGGTCACTCGCAACGCCGCGTGGCATTTGGAGCAGTATCGGATGCCTACTCGGACCCGCATTTCGAGCTTCTTCGTTTCTAAGCTGTTAACATACGTGCATTTGGCATCGGAGACCCGGGTTCGATTCCTGGTGGGAGCTCATGTTTTTTTGGACTCCACATTAATCAGTAGGTCCATGTTCTCGGTGTTAAACGGAACGTTAAACTCAAAATCAGCTCACCAACTCTAGCCTACCCGCATTTCTTTGCTGCGTGACAAAATTGAGGGAGCATTTCGCTCAGGGCATGCGCAGACGAGACCTGAACTGCCTGTCGTCACCAGTTATGCTCTATCTAGTATTGGTGTCCTTTCTTGAGATCTCTACAATAAGCCTTAACAAAATCTTCAAAACTTGTCACACCCAAACAATAGCAATCATAAAATATGTTCGGGCCACTTTTCAGCTCTGCAATAAGAGAACGCACATTCCTGGTTAACCCCTTGCGTTCCAAGTGTCATTTTCCAATATGCATGCTGTAACATCGGTTTTATTTATTGTTAAAAGACTGCGTAGACCATTATATAGGCCATAGTTATTGTGTGCGCGTGAGGAGAGCATTCACATTGCTGATGAATTATTTGGATTGTGAAACATTTGAACTGAGAAGGGGAAATTTTGATGTTCTGAAGGGATTTTATGCTGCTTCAGGTTGGCAACACTGACAGATCAAAGATATTTTTTTTTTGCCTTTTCGGATCTCGAAATAAATCTCGAAGTTGCTAATTGTTTATTGTCAAATCAAACACATGAGTGTTGTAATTGAATGCTCCCTTAGTCTGACATCTACTGAGGCAACACAGTTTTTTTATCTTTCCTCTCAGCAAGGTGCTGTCACCTAAGGAGAAATAGTAGAACTAAGTCTTGCCTTGCCTCCACTAACAAATTTCAGCATCTCCAGAAGTCATACGACTCTTAATAAGGGATACATTTTCATGACATCCACATAAATGTCACTGGTACGCAAGGAGTTAATACTGTGAACCCAGTGTTTTTTTTCTTTCTTTTTAAATCAGGTACCGAGTTCACCATTTGGACGGAAGGTGATCTGACGACAGTCTGCTTCATTTGGGTCACAATACATCCCGGATATGAAGCTCCCGCACGCACAAACAAAAAGCTAAATTGTCCGGGCAAAACTAATTAGCAGCACTTGCTTGTACCGTATGCTCTTTCAATGTGCGGCCAGCGTAATATGTTCGTAATTCCATTCGTTAGTCTATACTATAACTGTTGAGTGAAAACGAATTTTTGATTTTTTTTCTTTTTGCAATAGACAATTAAAGAGACTATCTCGGAAGAGTTCGTTAATGGAGTCAATCTGTTAACATCTTCATGCTTAGCGCTGCCTTTTAATATCCCATTTAAAATCTATAATGTTTCCTAGCATTTATGCAACCTACCCAGTAGCAAAGAAATCTTGGTTGCCTATACTAAAAGGATATGTAGCTGTTATTACTACAGTTATCTCGGCCTAGTTCGTTAATCAAGTCAATCAGTCAACATCTTCATGGGCAACGGTGGCTATCAATATCCCGTTTAAAACCTATAACATTTCCTAGGTTCTATGCAACCTGCACTATAGAAAAGAAATGTTGGTTGCCTATAATAAAAGGATATATAACTTTTATTATTGGAAATTGTTTCTGGCGAGTTCGTTAATGGAGTCAATCTGTTAACATCTTCATGGGCAACGGTGGCTTTCAATATTCCGTTTAAAATCTATAACGTTTCCTAGGTTCTATGCAACCTGCACAGTAGCAAAGAAATGTTGGTTGCTTATAATAAAAGGATATGTGGCTTTTATTGTTGCAAAATATTTCAGCCGAGTTCGTTAATGGAATCAGTCCACTAACATGTTCACGAGTAACGGTGGCTATCAATATCCTGTTTAAAACCTATAACATTTCCTAGGTTCTATGCAACCTGCACAATAACAAAGAAATGTTGGTTGCCTATTGTAAAAGGATATGTAGCTTATATTATTGCACATTATCTCTGACGACTTCCTTAATGGAGTAAATCCATTAACATCTTCACGGACAACAGTGTCTATTAATATCCTGTTTAAAATCTACATTTCCTAGGTTTTATACAACCTGCACAGAGCAAAGAAATGTAGATTGGCTATAATGGAATCACGTAATCCTCTTTACTGGCTTTTAGCTGGGTTCATTCTTAAACTACTTCAAACAGTGATGACTGCTATTGTTATCACTACGCGTTTGATATTTCAACCACCCTATACGGAATATGCAGAACAGTTTTCTTACGGCTTCTCTTGCTTATATTATACCATATTGATATTGTTGAAACTTTTATTTATATAGTAGAAGTAAAATTATAACAGGCGTTTACGGATATTTTAAAACGATAACTCATCCCGAAGAGTAAATGATCACTTGTGAGTTCTTTTTTAGGCAGAAATAAATGACACGTCAAATTATCTATAAAGTTGTTAATGAAATATGAGCCGTTTTGAGAAAATTATTGAAAAATCACTCACTCCCAAAACTAAACTACACCTAGTGGTCTTTTTTTTTCATATAAGAAATGACATGCCATATTATTATAGAGACTCTTACAAAACATTTATTTGTGAAGTATGAGCAGAAATGCATGAATGCGTTTTTAAGACAATTATTCGAACCCATCTCCAGAAGTAGTCTACTTATTGAGAACTTTTCCAATATTGTATAGAGTTGTCACATTTCAAAAATTAAAAATCCGGGACGCTGCTGAATTACGAGAATCTTTGAAATGCTTAAAATCAAAAGAAGTGTTGTATACTAATTTACTTTCTTCCATTAGATAGAGTTGTTCAAGTATTACATAATCACATTTTTAGTCATTTGAGTAGACCTTCTTTTCTCTAGTTAAGCAAACGTAAGCAGATGATTTATTCTCTCTCTTCTGATAAGCAAAATTATTTAACTCCTCAGGATCTGTTATACTTCGTAGCTTATTCAATGCATGATATTTCCTTTCGCACGTTTTGTCTTAGTTTTTTTTTTTTTTTAGAACGGTTAATTCATTGGCAATATGTTCTAACGGTTAATTCATTGGCAATATGTTCTAACGGTTAATTCATTGGCAATATGTTCTAACGGTTAATTCATTGGCAATATGTTCTAACGGTTAATTCATTGGCAATATGTTCTAACGGTTAATTCATTGGCAATATGTTCTAACGGTTAATTCATTGGCAATATGTTCTAACGGTTAATTCATTGGCATATATACCTAACCCTGTGAAAAAAGCTAACTATAATATTTCTTTCGTTTCTTCTTCGCTGAAATCCGGGACATTTAGGCGTCCCAAGAACCCTAATATTGTAGGATTATTAGTGAATCATGATGATGATGATGATGATTTATAAAATACGAGGAAATTCCCCTGAGTCATTTTTTTTTCGAAAAGAATTTACACCAAGAGTATTGGTTGATTGGCTGGTTGGTTAATTATAGTTCAGCGTCCCTCTTCAGTACTGAGGCAATGTGAGACATGGACGTACAGTTTGAGGTGGAATCCGAACCACCATAGTGCGTTTAAACTAAAGGTTTTACAATCTAATGTTGGGTTAAGTGCTGTATCGCCGGACCAATTTTAGGAAATTTACCGGGTGGACTGGAGAATTTATTTTGGTTTCTGAGGAAGAGGAATGAAAGTCAGGTGAGGTGAATAGTGGAAGTTAAGAAGGTGGTTCAGGTGAGGTGAATAGTAGAAGTTAAGAAGGTGGTTGTTGTGGTAGGGTTTTTGATGTAAGCGCATAGTATGTGGAAGCGGAAGGGACTATTTGGCGAAGACGTACACATGTGATGATTTAGTGGATGCGCTGCTCCCTTCGGACGCACCTCCGCATTAATACGCGCGCCCACTTATTGAACTTAAATGAATCGAAAGTGTCACTATTCATCTCAGCTATTTCAAAAATTATGGATTGGATAATTTTCTTTCTCGCTCGTTGTTTTCGTCTGTGTGTCTAAAATCATTGCACTGAAAGATAACTACAAGCTTTATCAGAAACGTGTTAGAATTACAGAAAAGAAAAGCATATTATCATTTATTGTAGAAAATCGTGTAATCATGTATTATCTATAGAAAAAAATATATAAGCATCATGGAAAACTGCACGTTTCTCTTCTGAGGAATCATAGAAAGTTAAACTAGTGAACTTGTAAAACCTGTTGTATAGAAGTAAAAGATGCAGTTGAACTCAAACGTTTAGTTGAACCTTCGTGTGTAGTCTATGTTCAAAAATCACTGTATTATTTTTCAGTATATTAGAAGATGAATAAACGTGAAATTATATTTGAAATATTCAAAGCCTGGTATCTTGATTATGAAATGTCACACTGGGAATCAATCAAATGAATGTTTGAAAAATGAAATATTTTAGTTTAACGTCCCACGTTTATACCCTTTAGGCTAAGGGAGGCGGATGAATAAGGCAAGTAAAGGACGATGGAAGAATTGGTGGAATGAGAATGTTTAAGGAAACGGGAGTATCCCGACAAAACTCAGGGATACGATGTTGTTTACCAGAAACTTACTTGGCCAGGGTTCGAACCAGGGATCCATCGCACCAGAAGAAATGAATGTCCGAGTTCGGGTACTGAACTCTTCGTGACTATTCCCGGACCTAAACAATGAGTGTTGTCCTTCATGATTACAATTGACAAGCTACGATAAATTCTGACTTTTAAAATTCATGTTTATGTATTTAATTGTAAAATTTGAAATTTTAATTTTCGATCTTTTGCTATTCTCTACTTATTGGTATTTTATAACACTTATTCATTTGTCTGTGGTTCGGACACATGCTTTCACACTAACATTTCAGAGGTAAATCAGCTTAAAATGTAGTTTAAGAATATTTTGTAATGTAGCACGTCCTTGTGTTTACAAACATGATACATGTGTTCCTATTTATAAACAACAACCACGTGCACCTTACTATGGAGTACTACAGTTGCAGCTGACGGAGACAGCAAAGACACCACCGGTAACATGACGACGAGAGAACATTAGCGCCATTGACTCACCTGAGCGCCTATATAACCGAGATTATTCTATGGACAGCTATCAGCCTCTCGGGTGGTCAATCCCTCCTCTAGCTTGCTTTGGAGCTCTAGGAGGTACCTAAAACAAAGCCTTCTTTACCTTCCGCTTAGCTTGCTCGTAGCTCTGTCGGGATTCCCAATCCCAATCACTTAGCTTGCTCGGAGCTCTGTGGCTCTTAGCCCCTCTCTGCTTACTTCGGAGCATTAATGATTTCTAATGCACTCCATCAAGCTTGCTTTGGAGCTCTGTGGCTCATCCTCTCTTAGCTTGGTTCGGAACATTAGAGATTCCTAATCCACTCGATGTAGCTCGCTTCGGAGCTCTGTTGGGATTCCTAACCTCAGTCACTAAGCTTGCTTTGGAGCTCTGTGACTCTCAACTTCCTCTCTGCTTACTTCGGAGCATTAGGGATTTCTAATGCACTTCACCAAGCTTGCTTTGGAGCTCTGTGGCTCACCCTCTCTTAGCTTGGTTCGGAACATTAGAGATTCCTAATCCACTCGATGTAGCTCGCTTCGGAGCTCTGTTGGGATTCCTAACCTCAGTCACTAAGCGTGCTTCGGAGCTTTGTGACTCTTAACCCCCCTCTCTGCTTGCTTTGAAGCATTGTGGATTCTTAGTCCACTCCACCTAGCTTGCTTCGGAGCTCTTTGAAGTTCCTGCCCTAGGCTACTAAGGCCTTGCGTCACCTTTCTCTACCTTACATTAGAGAAGTTCATTATTGTAGTATTTTTGTAAAATACTGTTTATAGAGGATTTTTATAATAAAACTGGTAGTAGGAGACGATTCCGGACTGTAATTCACTCTACCAGGCTCTACCTACCCCTACACAGGAAGAAGTTTACAATATTCCCTAATGCTTAAAAAAAAAGTTACGTTTACATACGTAAAGATGATTACGTTCCGAAATTATAAAGAGCAGTAAGAAAATATTTTACTTTTCCTTCATAATTATGGAAGTTGCAAATCGAACATAGTGCTTCGAAAATCTACTTCTGTCTTCTCTCGCCTCCAAGCGCCCAATACTTTTCGCTTCTCCCGACCTTGAATCTGTATGAGTCAATCTCTTCCTCTCTCTCGACAGGAAGTTGAACAATTCCTCTCTTCCAGTCCTACCTTTCCCTTCTGATCTGCACAGCGCGTAATAAACCCCAAGCTTAGAAGTTTCACCCTATTTCCTCCTCTACCGATGCAAGGAGATTCAAAACACAAGAATTTTGAGTGACGAGTGACTATAGTGTACGTATGGACAAGCGTTTAAAAGGAGGTACTATCTGTTCTGTGTGCACTTATACTGAAGGTACACGCAAGGAGACACGTCAGAACACGTGAACAGAGAGTAACACCAAGCATTGTAACTTCCACTATATTGACAAGTATCTCATAGGTAGGAATGAGTTACAAACTTCGTATTAAAATTATACAATTCTGTTCGGTCATTCCTCATTCATACACATAAATTATTAACTAACTCTACAGCCTAGGAACCTAAAGCCCACATTCACAAATGCTCTCCATTGACTTGTGCCTTTATCCAACAATTCAGTTTCTACTTTATATTCATATTTCTACGAGGTTCATCTTAATATTATCCTACCATCCGCCCCTAGAGGGGACATCGTATTTAGTCTAGTGGTTATAGTGTTGCACTCAAGTCGTCCCGGGTTCGATTCTTCACAATTTTCGTCTTTCACCCAGCTCATGTGGCAAACTGGTTCATTGACCTCACTGAAAAAAAAAACTATGTGCTGCACAATATTTTTTTAGTATATTCTCCTGCACTGCAGAAAATCTGTAGACCATACTTTAAAAATCTGGTTTTCCGTATTACGACGAAAAATCTGTAGGTCTATAGATAAATGTCTAGATCTGGCAACCTGTTATACCCGTTTCTGCAAACAGCAGTTAGAAACTTTATCTGTGTCCCTAAGTCTTTTGACAAGCACTGTTATACGCGATTGGGAGGGAAAAAAACTCTAACCATCTTTCCTTGGAGACCGACTGGCTATGTTTAACAATATTCTGTTTGGAACAATGTCTATGCTCATGTGTTTCATATTTTGTGAATCTACCATCGGTAAATCAGAGAAAATGCTCTGATTTACCGATGTCTCCGTCACGTTTGAAGCGGTAAAACCTCCAAACTTCTAGATAGAGGGAAGGATTGGGCCACAAATAGCCAACAGAAAGATGCGAATAGAAATACTCATAAGCTTGTCTAAGTAGCGGCCTAACTGATTTGAAAGAAAATTAAATTAAATATTTAAGTTTTACGCGCCACGATTATGTTAACTAGGCTAAAGGAGACGGTGCTAATGAGAAACGAATGAAATGGTGGAATGAAGAAAGTAGGAGAAAACGGAAGAACCCCGAGAAAGCCCACGCACACGGTGTTCGTCCACCACAAAGTTCACTTGGTGCGAGCTGGGATCGCTAGAGGCAAACGCTCTACCACTGAGCCACCGCGGCCAACCTAGCTGATTGTCCAAAGGACGTGCCGATAATACTTTTCTGGCAATAATACATAGCTTAATTGAGTATTTCAATAGATTCTGTGGAATGAGGGAGATTTATAGTCTTTTTCAGGACTAAAGGTGTAAGAACATCTAGAATAACATAAAAAAATGATTGTTTATAAGATAAAAGGACACTAGAATTGTCTTCCATTTAAGTTTCTCAAATTTTGCCCCTATATAGTTTTTCTAAGGGCATCGAATCTCTATTTACTTATAAAACTTTATTGTAGTGTTTGTTTTCATGTAGTGTTACTTATAAAACTTTTTTTTTCGAATGGCATTCAACAAAGGGATAAAGATGGTTCTTGTCAATTTGCTGGGGTATCACTGGTTGCCAGAGGGTGTGAGCTCAATCCCTGAGTGACTCTGCGCACCTTTTTTTTTTTTTTTTTTTTTTTTTTTTTTTTTTTTTTTTTTGGGAAGATACCATTAAAGTTATAAATTAAGTGATGATCAAAAGCATCACAAATTATAGTTCTGAAATTAAAAGGCAACTTCCAATTATCTTACGCAAAGAAATCTCGTGTAATAGATTTGTCATGATCTAGACCAAGGTTTGTTACCTAGGAGTCGCGACCCTTATTGGGATCGCAAAGATAAGCGGAAGACGAGTGTCCAAATTTGGTTTTAATCCATTCGCTTTTAGGGAAGTTGCTGTATTCACTATATAGGGTAATTTTGGGTAATATGGACGTAAAAGAAAAAGGGTTAAAATTTTTCATAGATGTTAAAACATAATTTGACAACAAATATTACAGCAATGTAGACTGATACCTTGTGTTTACTCTCATAGAGTTTTCTTTTAAAAATATATGAATGGTTGTCGAGAAAATTAAAAATACTAACCTTACTGAAATGGCCGATATTTAACAAAAAATATGTGTAATATGGGCAGGCATTATGGATAAAACGAGCAGGTTCCTCTCATTGATACTCAAATTATCCAGGTGAAACTAAGAGCAAAATATAATAATGGATGAAATGATACTAATTACTGAACAAATATAAGATGTACAATAGCACAATAAAATACATGAAAGCATTAAAAAGAAAATACACAATGTACATTGTAATATTCTTAGTAACTAGAAAACTGCAACGTAAGACACCGAAACCAGTGATAAATTTAAATGCATATGATATGATAGAAGAAAAATATAGATTTTTCAGTTTATATCCAACGTAAGTGTCATTTGCTATTAGATTAGGGTTAGAAAGGCTGAGCGCGGAACCCATTGACTGCCCTTGTCATGTTTGCCGATTTTTACCATGCTTGTGATAAAATGTGGCAAAGCCCAAGTTTAGTTAAAGGTCGACCATTGTGAGCACGGATTTAATTACTTGGCACAAAATTTGTAATGTGTATTCTTTCAGTGGTCTTAAGAGAGATTTGTCAATTGGTTGTAGTCAATCATTTGAAGTCAGACAGAGGCATACTTTAAAGTAAAATATAATTTTTGCACTTACAATATTTTTCAAAACATTCTCTTTCAAGATGAGAAAGGTTTGTATAATATGAAAATATTTCATTGTTTATCTTATACGACTACCGAGATCGGCAGTCCACTAGTTTTTAGTATTCAGGTACAAATCGCCCATCTATCATGTTTACACATAGTATAATAATAATAAAAAAACTAACTAACTCTATGGCCTATGGAACCCGGAGGTTCAATGCCGCGTTCACAAAAGCTCTCCACTGACTTCTATCCTTAGCTAATTGGATCCAGTTTCTACTTTGTATTCCTATCTCTGCGAGATCCATCTTAATATTATCCTCCCATCTGCGCCTAGGTCTTCCTAATAGTCGTTTTCCTATGGGTCTACCAGTCAAGATTTTGAAAGCGTTTCTACTTTCTAATAATAATAATAATAATAATAATAATAATAATAATAATAATAATAATAATAATAATAATAATAATAATAAGTTGTAGTAGAAGTAGTAATGACTAACGAAATCCGGGATTATCAAAGGCAAAACTCATCTTGGATCACGATAATATTCGCCCTCCAGATGAATATTGTTGCAATGCATAAAAGCAATATTGGCTCCAACAAACTTCCACCTCTTCTCAGAGCTAACAAAAACTGATGTGATCTAGATATTCTTCTAGAGATTAAAACTATCAGTATATTGCAAGTCTATAGGAATATAGTTTCCACGAAAGGATAAACGCTTTGAAACATCGTCGAATCAATAGACATTAGTGTGAATGGAGATTATATTGAAGGATAAACATAATTTTCAATAGGCAAATTAGACTGTTTTGAAAAGAATAAACAATTTTTCAAGAGGTAAATCAGAGTATTTTGAAAAACAAACTATCTTGAAGATGTAAATTAGAGTATTTTCAAAAATAAAGATAATTTTGTAAGAAGTAAATCAGAGTATTATGAAAAATAAACAATTTTCAAGAGGTCAAACGAAGTATTTAGAAAATTAAACACAATTTTCAAAAGTGAACTTAAAGTACTTGGAAATTAAACAACTTTCAAGAGATAAATCACAGTATTTTGAGAAAACAAACATAACTTTCAAGAGGTAAATCTGAGTGTTTTGAAAATAATAAATTCCATTTTTAATAGGTAAGTCAACGTTTTGACTTGATCTGAGAACTTTTCAAATGACTTAAGCATCCTGTAGAGAATATTATTAGTACATAGAGGAATATCCTATACTTAAGAGGGAATTTCCTCTTATTCCTCAATTAAGTCAAAAACTTCGTGCATGTATGAGGAGAGATATGCACGTGTGTGTGTGTGTGTGAGAGAGAGAGAGAGAGAGAGAGACTTTGCCACGCACAGTTGCCTCCAACGTAGCTTCTGGAAGCAACAGGAACTTATGTTCACTGATGTGTTTGGGTGAGTTTTTTGGTCAGCTGGTTTCCATGTGACAATCGTCGTGAATCCCTGGACAATGGGAGGAGAGGGATTCCCTCCAAATGAACCGGAAGCATTTATCAATGCCATCTTTTGAGTCAGTTTATGGGTCCAAAGGCTGTAAAGAAGGCAGAGATTTATCTCCCGAACAAAGCTAGTAAGCTACTTTCAGCGCATCTGGGTAAGAATGGTTAGTGATCCATTCATAAAGAATTTGCGAATTCTTTTCCTTCAAAAAAAAAAAAAAAAAAGCATAAAACCTTAATTATATTTTATACCCAATCATCAGTGGCAGATCTAGCCCAGAGTCAGGGGCCCAGCCTCCCCCCCAGTTTTTTGAGTGACAAAAAAATTAATTTAAGTTATTATTTATATATTTTTGAAAGTTATAGTAAATTCATGATATATCTATCATATTCTGGGTTCTGGCTAGTGCTTTCAAACGGGTCGGGTTACGGATCGGGTCGGGTCAATCGGATCAGCTCGTGTCGGGTTGTCGGGTCGGGTCAACCGGGTCAGCTCGGGTCGGGCTGTCGGATCAGGTCAGTCAATTCGGGTCACGGTTCGGGTCGGGTCGGTCTTCAACCCGACCCGACCCGACCCGTTGAGAGCGCTAGTTCTGGCTGGCCCCTCAGTTTTTACCTTCTAGATCCGCCCCTGCAAATCATTCGTATTTATGATTTTGTTTTTTTAAAATGGTCGTTTGTTTTAAATGAAATCAAATGAAATCTTTGAGTTTGACGTCCCACGATTATGCCTGTCACGCTAAGGGAAGCGATGATTAAAGCAAGTGAATGATGATGGGAGAAATGGTGGAATGAGAAAGTGGGAGGAAACGGGAGTACCCCGAGAAGACTCACAGATATAATGTTGTCCATCACAAACTTACTTGGGTGGAGATCGAACCAGGGACCGCACGCACCAGAGGTAAACGCTCTGCCACTGAGCTACCGTGCTCCCCCTCCTTGATTGTTTCTTTTAGGAATGGCCAGAACCGGTTCCTGGTGGAACCGGTTTTCGGGTCTGAACGGATCCGGTTCTAGAAGATCCGGTTCCGGAACCGGTTTTTCGGATCCTGGTCTGGAACCGGTTCTGAAAACCGGATCTCCAAGAACCGGTTCCTCACGGAACTGGTTTCGCTGGAATCGAAACTGTTACCATCCCTACGCTAAACCCGAGCTGCTGGCAGGCTATGAACAGTGTGCTAGATGAAATGGTGTAAGCGACAGGCAGGCGCCCAGGCGGTGGCAGCTTGTCTCATTTGGTTAAATAAACTGGGTAACCGGCAAACTCATTAGCTAAACAGGCAAACTGGCCAACTCATTTGGCTAAACACTCACTGGTGGACCAAATTTTTTTTCTGGGGACACAAGCGGGTCTGGGCGGTGAAGGCACAAGCGCATGGTCCTCCTTGCATTTTTTTAAGGTGAACTTTGTGCTTCCTTTACGGGTCTTTGGGGGCTTTCAGATCCAGGTCTGGAACCGATTCTAGAACCAGTTCTGAAAACCGGATCTCCGAGAACCGGTTCCGCCGGAACCGGAACTTTGTGGCCATCCCTAGTTTCTTTCACTCCTATAGAACATAAAATTCAAATATTAGCGCTCCTACCTTTTGTGAGTTTTGGAACCTATTTGAATTAGAAGATTTTTCAGAAATGGAAGTTAGTAAGTGCCAATATTCTGACCACACTTTACTCGGTGACTGAGCATCTAAAAAACTGCCTGGCTAGCCTTAACTGTTTGTGGACGGTTACGTGAAGGTATTCCATTTAGTTTACGAAGCCGTGTCAACTCGCTCCTTCATTACGATTCTCTCACCAAACGTGCCTGAAAATTCATCCTGAACTTCAAATGTGAGTTTTTGCTTCATAATGTGAAATTACAGTAAACTCTCAAACTAAGACGAGTCAACATCATAACCTGAAGTGAGCACCGGTCTCAACAGGGGAAATAAGGTCGGAGGTTAAACCTATTTTTGAGAAACTGAATCCATATTCAAGAAAAGAAAACTAATTCTCGTTCTTTATTACCGTTTTTGCTCTAAAGGGATCAGAATTTAAACCGGAACTTGTAACATATTTCTTCAGTTTTTGCTTTTTCTAGAAGAATAAGTTAGGATGTTATTATTATTATGTATTTTGCCTTTTGGCAAGTCCTGGGACTAATGAGGTTTCTTTTATCACTATTATTTGTTCTGGCCTAGAAATGTTTCTTCCACGTTTCTCGATCTTGAGCTTCCTTTTTTAACTCCCAATATTTTCTTGTATTTTTCAAAATATTGATCACTTGTGTTCTTCTTCTTCCTATTCCTCGCTTTCCTTCCATCTTTCCTTCTATGGCGGTATGAGGAAGACAATTTCTTTGAAAGATGTCCAATCCAATTGGTCTTCCTACAAAGAATCCTGACAAAAAGCGTCCTCTTTTCTCCTATCCGTTTTAAAGTATCTTCGTTTGTTACTCTGTCTGTCCATTTTATCTCCTCCATCTTTCTCCAACACTACTTTTCGAAGCTCTCTAAATATTTCTCCTCTAACTTCCGTAATGCCCAAGTCTCTAAACCATACATTTCAATACTCCATATATAGCACTTGACCAATTTCTTCCTTAATTCAATATTAAGGCTGTTCGTTAAGAGTGATCTTCTCTTGTTAAATGCTTCTTTGGTTATGGCAATTATCGACCTGATCTCTTTGGTGCAATTAGCGTCTCTTATCAAAATACCTCCCAGATACTTAAAATTATCGACCTCTTCAACTTCTCTTTGTTCTACACCGATGCATAAGGGCGTGCTTCCACGGGTTATTCTTATGATTTTCGATTTTTCGATGTTGATTTCCATTTCATATAGTTTCCCAGTGTCAACTATTCTATCAATCTTCTTCTGTAGTCCAGAAGTTATTTTTTCGATACTATAAATAAATCCATGTTAAAAATTGCTTCTCGCTATTACCGCTTTTTTCCTTTATGTCAACCAGAGCTGTAGCCATGGGCGTCGATCCTGGGGGGGGGGAAGGGGGCGAGGGATCCCCAAAGCTCATGTTGGTCCCCTTATTATATTTAAGAATATACAATATTTGGCATAATTTGAATGCAATTTGTCTTAAAATCCTCATATATGCCTTCTGCATTTAAATGGGTCCCCCAAATTTACAGAGAAATCGGCGCCCTTGACTGTAGCCGTAAATTGTAGACTTCTATCACTTCATGCTTGAAAACACGCATGCGGGTAAAAATAAGCTTGTCCTTGAGATGCCGTATTCATATGGAAAAGTAGTTTCTCGTTATCTCTGACCATTTTTTTTTTTTATTCTTAGAGATCAATATTGATATCGGACCAAACTACTTGACAACCTTTTGTCGGCCTGAGCTGCTTGAACGCCATCTGTTAGCGATCTTCTGAACTACGTCCAAACTGGCGATTAACACGTGTCAGTGCTCTGTGTGCCCCTGTCTCCAATAGACGCATCAGGAGCTTTCTAGACCTAGTGACCGTGACGTCTTTTATTCACATGACTCCTTAATTTGTCTCACAACACTGGGTGAACGCCAAAAATTGGGAAGCACCGGCCGGCAATTGAATCCGGGACCACGCGGATATAAGTCCAACACAATAACCACTATACTACGGTGTTCTCTACATTAATACTGGAACTGATAGTAATTTCCAGAACTTACGGTTTAACTGAAGAGATAAAGGCTGAAATACGAGCTGTTCTTGTGACACTTGAATACATGTCTAGAAACCACTACTCGCCATTTATTAGGTTGGCACAAATGAAATGTCCATACGAAGTGCGTCATTTCCAAAGGCCAAAGAAATGAAAGCTACAATACCTGATAAATTCAAATAGTCTTCATCTGTAACCATAGACTTTTGCCATTCCACAGCCAATGGTTGGATTCCATGGCAAAAGACAGGTGGAATCTGTGATGTGAGGAAGTTCTCAATAGCAATTTTCTCCGCTCGATCATCAGGGAATGAAACCTTCCCTCCCAAGAAGTGATTGAGACTCCCAAGAAGTGAGTCAGTGGAAGAGATACCGGGATACAGCGGGTGAGAAAGGGTTTCATATTGCAAACTCATGGAGAGTTTGCAGTACCTTTTGTGCGACATTTACGAGTGCATTGTCACGAAAATATGATGCCTTTCGAATATTTCAGGATGCTTGCGGGTAAAATTGCAGACCATTTCATGAAGTTCAACACTATAACGATTTGTTGTGATTATTTCGTCTCTATAGAGAACGACATGGTGCATCAACCGTACCATAGATCACCATACAAGTAACAAGATCTAAAGATTTTGGAAACCGTCCTCTACTTTGATCAAGATTTCGCTTCGACGCAGAAAAACATGATGGATCATCTCCACCATAGATCACCATACAAATAACAAGATTTTCTAAAGGTTTTGGAAACCGTTCTGGACTTTGATCAAGATTTCGCCTCAACGGAGAAAGACATGATGGATCAACCCCACACAGATCACCATACAAGCAACAGCATCTTCTAAACGTTTTGGAAATCGTCCTGTACTTTGATCAAGATTTCATCTGCACGTAGAAAGACATTATGGATCATTCCCATCATACATCACCATACAAGCAACAACATCTTCTAAAAGTTTTGGAAAAAGCCCTGGATTTCGATCAAGATTTCGTCTCGATAGAGAAAGACATGATGGATCAACCCCACCACAGGTCACCGATTTCACTTGTACGGCGAAAGACATGATGGATCAACCTCACCCTGGATCACCATACAAGCAACAAGATCTTCTAAACGTTTTGAAAACAGCTCTGGACTTATTAGTTTGAAATTAGGATTAGGACTAATAATTAGATTTCTGGGCTTTCCACAGTAATAGACATGTTATCCCGTCACATTTATGAGGAATGACGTACCTTGGTGATCACACTGCCCGGGCAATTGGGCAGGAAAAAAAGAATGGAGAAGGAAGCAAGCGGCCTTTGACTATTACATTAGGTACCGGCCCGACACTTGCCTGATGTGAATGAGGAAAACACAGGAAAAGCTCACCCGAAATGGCCGGTCTGAAATAGCTGTTTCACACGCACAGTGAGAGTAAAATCGATCGAGTACGAGTTTTAATTATACTTACATATGTTTATGCATGTTCAAATATAGGGGTACCGTCCAACAAAGGTGATGGGACGCTAAGTTTTGAAGTTTTAGGTAGAGGACGGAAAAAATACACTTAAATCAGTTAGCTAGTAGCACGTGTAAACCACATGAAGAAGTTCGGTCTTATGGACTAATACCTTCTCGCATAATAATGAAACCGGAAGTTGTAGTAGGATTCGACCACTTCCGGTTTTAGAAGAGAATTTAGAATGGAAATACAATATACTCAATAGGACGCTCAATTGAATGTAGAAAACTGCTTTTCGTTGTGTAGAACTGTTTTTACTTTATATCGGTGAACACTATCGATTTCTGCCACTTCTCGTTTGAATTAAGAGTTAAGAAAGAACAGTACTTATTGTTAGAAGGCTAAATGGATTCCGCTATCTAGTACCGCTTTTGATCTATGTAAATTAATATTAAAACCGGAAATCGTACTAGATTTCTAGAAGTTGTAGTGGAGTTTTAAGGATGGAGATTAAATGTATTCTTGGAATGCTTAAACTATTGCTAGAAACTAGTTCTCGTAATCTATTACTGGTTTAACTCTATAGAGATCAACGTTAAAACTAAACGGCGTGACAAACATCTTGGTATTTGAAGGCGGCGCTCCAAGTTCCCTTTAAAGCCTGCTAGCAAATGAGAGGCCAGCGGTATTGCCACGTTTATTTTGTACACATCCACGTATATCCTCTGCCACCTGATCGCGCTGTAGTCGTCTGCTTTAGTCATAGCCACACCCCTTTACCACTTGGCAACGTCGCGCCAGAGTTTGCGTTTTATTCATTTAGCTGAAATGCCAAGATGTTTGTCACAGGCTTTAGATATGGTTGTTTTCTACTAGTGCTGATGGCCTTGCCAAGCGTAGTTACTAACGCTTTTGTCGTTGGTGTGCGCTGTCCCGGATTCGATTCACGGTGGGGACACTCCGTCGAAAAGGTGTAACAGCCATCTTGAGTGAGGTTTCTCCTCGATTTTCCTCATTCCCACCAGGCAAATGCTGGAATGGTACCTAATATAATAGTTTCAGGCCGCATCATTCCTTTGTACCTCTCCAACCTTCTCATCCATTCCCCGGGCAATGTAATCGTTGAGTGACGTCATCCCTTATATGTGTGACGACCGAACATGGCCATAGATGACGAGAGCTCAGAAATCTAATTCCAAATCCTAACCCTAATCTACTAGTAATATTGGAATGTTTACTTTGAATATTCGACCAATCGAATAATTGAAGGGCTGACCGAGAGACGGGTCCAAGCCACAAAAGCTAAATATCGAGAAATCGAAGGGTAAAGTTTAGGACAAATAACTGCAAATTTTCCTCTGTGAAGGTGGTTCTTTTATTTCTGCATACCATTCTAAGATATCAGTGCAACTTTTAACATGTAATATATGATGTAAAGTGTGTTGTATTAAGGGTAATAAACGAATATTATTAACGTAAGAGAAATATTTAGCAGTGATTATATCCAACAGTTTGGTTGAAACACACTAAATACAATAGGTTAGGTTAGATTTTTTAACCTAACCTAACCTAACAAAATTGTCCGTGTTATGTTCAGATTTCAGTAGAATAGGTGGTAGACGGGCGGAATAAATGACATCATCTTTATCAGATCAAGGTAGGCCTACTTCAGATCGTTGATCTTCCTACAATCAGGACACAGCACGTTGAAGCTATCCAACAGAGGCCAAAGGTCATCCGTAGCAAACACAATACATTTGCATCCTGTGCCTGGGTGTTTCTGGAACACACGAATTTTCTCCCATACCTCAACAGATGAGTTGGTACACTTAACCAAGATGAGCCCAGGTTCAGTAGCCGATACATTTCGCATTTTCACCTTACTGCCAGTTTCATTCACTGTGTCTTTGAACAACACTGGAAATGGACTGTATTTCTTTCATATCAGATGACATGCGTACTGCATGAAATGGATCCTACACTCTGGCTCTTCCAGCAAGATCGTACCACTGTTCAGGCTTGTATATATGACTTGTTTTCCTGATTTTTTCTCGATAACTCCAAAATCAGCATCACACAGCAGAAATATATGGCTTGGAACCAGATAATAGTGACATATTTCTTCAAACTTGTGTGAGTGAACCCGAATGTTATACAACAAGAATGTGGTAATGTTCTTTTTTTGTCCAAAGCAGCAATCCGAAAAAAACATAGTTTTTTTTTTGTGTGTGTGTGTGTAAATCATGGGCTGCATACAGAAGAAATTCCATCAGGCAAGATCCGATTTGAAATGAACCACGGGATACACTATTCTGTTTCTAGCCACATACACATGTAGACAGTTTTCATATTGTGCTACTGTTCACTGTTTCATACCTTTTTTAGCAACATTTCGTTTCCACTGTTCCGCATTTAACACACGTTTACGATCTTTTGTTCCCGTTGCGTTTGGTAGCGTGCTACCAGGCTCCGCCATCTTTGTTTACAAGCAGACGTGTCTTCTGATTGGCCGTTCTAGTTGGACTGTGATTCGACCCCTTCTCTCAGGATATGAGTTGTTGTGCTGCAAACCGTCACATATTTTCATTCCTATTTTTGGAAAACACAGGGAAGAAATCACACACACACACACACACACACTTACGGAAACTGATAGACAGATGACAGCGCAATATATTTTCACTATAATCTCATTTTTCGTTGTTGCGTGATTTAGCCCCACTCTCTCTCAGCCCCTCAACTATTCGTTATTCGACAATTCAAACACTTATTCGAATACGAACATTCGAAAAATCCGTTATTCGAGCAGTAAATTATTCGAATTTTAACATTCCTGTCACTGTCGGTTTGAACATTACCTCTAACAAAGCACTTGATTCCTAAATATTTGATCCTTTACATCCCGGCCAAAATTGATGGTGACCTGTCAAGTAGCACCTGAGACATTTTGTCTCCCGAACGGACGGACAGACAGACGAATGAACAGACAAAGTAAGGAGCTTTAATAAACTAAACTCCTTTAAAATGTGTAAAATTGACAAAAGAATAACGTGTTTAGTGAAGACTGTACAAAGAGAAGTAGGAATGGGGTAGAAGCCAGAGTTATTGAAAGAAGGCTGTACAAAGAGGAGCAGGGTTGGGGTAAAAGTCAGAATTATTGAAAGAAAGCTGTATTAAGAGAAGTAGGAATGGAAGTAGAAGTCAGAGCTATAGAAAGAAGACTGTACTAAGAGACGTAGGGTTGGGATGGAAGTCAGAGCTACAGAAAGAAAGCTGTATTAAGTAAAGTAGGGGCGGGAGTAGAAGTCAAAGCTATTGAAAAAAGGCTGTACTAAGAGATGTAAGGTTGGGATTGAAGTAAGATCTATTGAAGAAAGACTGTACTAAGAGAAATAGGGATGAGGAAAGATGACAGAGCTAGTGAAAGAAATCTGTTCTAAGAGAAATAGGGATGAGGGCAGAAATCAAAGCTAATGAAAGAAGTCTGTACCAAAGGAAGTAGGTGTGAGGTATAGTCAGATCTATTGAAAGAAGGCTATACAAAGAGAAGTAGGGATAAGGGGAGACGTCAGAGCTAATGAAAGAAGTCTGTACCAAGACAGTAAAGGTGGGGGTAGAAGTAAGAGCTATTGAAAGAAGACTGTACTAAGAGAAATAGGGATTAGGGGAGATGACAGAGTTAATGAAAGAAGTCAGTACCAACAGAAGTAAGGGTAGCGGTAGAAGTCAGAGCGATTGAAAGGAGGTTGTACTAAGAGAAGTACGGATGTGGGCAGAAATCAGAGCAAATGAAAGTAGTCTTTACCAAAAGAAGTAGGTGTGGGTTAGAAGTTAGAGCTATTGAAAAAAGACTACTACAAGAAGTAAGAATGGGGTAGAAATCAGAGCTGATGAAAGATGGCTGTAGTACGAGAAGTAGAGGTTGGAGTAGAAGTCAGAGCTATTGAAAGAATTTAGAAGTAATATTTGTGAATACACATGACAGAAGAATTTTCGGCGAGGGGATCAGCACGTATGTGTGCTTTGGAGCGCATCAGGCCCGTATTCATGTAGCACTGAAACTTTCATAGAACGTTAATCTTAGGATACGGGATGCCCGCAGAAGTCTCACTTTTTGCTTCTACACATCGTGTGAAAATGTAGGTGTACGTTGATGTCCCGGAAACGGTATTTCTTGAATTCCTTCTGAGACATTCCTACAGTGTGATTTTTGTGGGTTCTTTGTTGGATAATGACAGGATTACTTTTGAGCATTCGAACTTTGGTCCGTTATAGATATATTGCACTCAAATTCAAAGGAAATTATTGGGATACATCCCAATGAAGGTCAAAGAAAATTCCGTGGATATTTCCATTATCTTTAAAGTTCGTACTGTAATACATACATAACAATGAAATCCAAGGGAAATTCAGTAAATCTTTCCATTATCCTTCAAGTTTCTTCTGTGACAGACACATTCCATTGAAATCCAAGGGAAATCCAATGAATATTTCCTTTACTCTAAAAGTTTCTATTATGACGGGCACATCCTAATGAAATCCAAGGGATATTCCGTGGATATTACCATTAGCCTTAAAGTTCCTACTGTGACAGGCAATCAGATTCAAACCCAAAGGCAATCCCTTGAATATTTCCATTATCCATAAGTTTCTACTGTGAGAAACACATCCCATTGAAATTCAAGGAAAATCCCCCGGATATTCCTATTATCTTAAAATTTTCTACTGGCATCTTCAACATTCCAGGATAAATGTGTGATAAATTATTTTATGTGGGTTGCTAGAACAGTAAGATAGCGGGGCCGATATAATTTTGAGGCTAACTGGAGGAAATTTTACATTCAGTTTCTTAGTACATAAATGAAGCATGACTTTTTTTTAGTAAGCTACGTACGTAGAAACAAAAGCATTTGAAAATGCATTGAACAATATTGTTACAGCATCATGAGATTACAAAATTCATGAAATCGTTGGCAAGTCAATAAAGACAGAAACCTCCCTAATAACAAAAAGCCCTTTAAGAAAAGAGAGAGTGAAAACTGTCGTCATCTCCCTGAAAAACAATGAAGCTGAAATACCATGATTTTAAATTGGATTCTTTATTCCGTTCCATAATCAAATCGGAACTTCTTTTATATAACTTGCAACAAAACAAGCTATAATAATTTCTGTCTGCTTACTTGTTTGAACATAAATTTATCTAAACGAAAAAATGTTTAACAGAGGGTAATCCAACCTGGCCACCTTGGACCTACAAGATTGGTGTACATTATACCGGACTCAATTCGCGAAATCAGAAAGTTTGACATATTAATGGAGCATTTGTGAAACAGCCCGGGAGCTACTAAAATTAATAGGTAGGAAACTTCGGTCTAAAAAACAAAGAAAAATTCATTGCAAGTAAATTTGTTCACCATGCGTTACCCTGTTGACCTTAGATCAACTAGCAAAACGTAAATTTTCGTCTGCAACGCTAAAGTAGAATTAGTATATCCTTTTATGTGCCATTTATCATATGATTTCAAACCATTTATAATAAAATATCTTACATACAGAAGTGAAATCGATGTTGAATATTATCTTTTCATTACAAAACGGTTGAATCGCTTAAAATGATTTTTTAAAAAGAGAATTATCACTTGCACAAAGCTGGGTTTCTATCATTGCAGTTTGAGAATTAACTACGATTCACAAATTGAGATAAGAGCTCCTCGTGGCTAAGCGGTTAGCGTACGCACTTTTGGCGTGGGAGACCAGGGTTAGATTCCCGGCGGGAGCTCATGTGGTTCGGATTTCACGTTAATCAGCAGGTCCATGTCTCATATAGCCTTGCTGCTGAACGGGACGTTAAACTCAAAATCAACTCAACAACTCAACAAATTGAGATCATTGATCATCATTTATAAATGTGTATTGAATATGTTTAAATACGTAAACCCCTGGAGCGTTAGATAACACACACGGCACAGTTGTAATAAGCGGTTGCTGACTCTAAGGCTTATTCTGTTCATGCTACAACTCAGGAATTATATTTTTTTTGAGCATTCAGTATCTGTGGCCATATTAGCACGTCCCTCGGCGATCACATTATCCGGGGAAGCGGAAGAAGAAGAAGAAAGGAATGGAGAAAGAAGCTTTTTAACACCTTTCCGACCGAGTGTCCCCACCGGAACCACACGCGCCAAAGGCGAGAGCATTAGCAGCTACGCTATATGCTAGAACTCGAATCGAAGCTGAGTTTTTAGGCTAAAGGGAAGTTCCCTGCGTCAACAAATATCTCATACATTCACGCATAAGGATACTTGTTCACGCAAGTAACTTCCTCTTTACCTAGGGCTCTAAAATTTTCAGATAAAAAAGCGTGACACCCTATGTAAATTTATAGTATAGTCGTAGTTATGGACTTGCTTTTTGCTGAAATAAAGTTAATTAACTGTAATAGGTCAACACTCACCAAAAGTGAATGATCAAAATATCGCATGAATGATATTGTTTATTTTTATTTTTTTATTTTGGAGAAAACCAGAGAAACTAGAGTTTTGAGCAATTTTGAGAGGAACAAATTATGTAAATTCAGGATGTCTGGGATCTCTATCTTTGACTCTACCGGGTGAGACAAAATTATGTTGCCGATTTCGTTAATTTATTATTTCAACAATAATGTTTTTTCTTGCCAGTATATTTTTTTTCTGGAATATAATCTCAAAAAGGTTTTTTTTTTCGATTTTTCTGTTGGAGAGGTGTACTTACGTACGCCTCCACCATTAGGCAGTTTAGTCGAAGTAAACGTAATTAAAGATATTATAAAATAGAGGATCTGCCCATACAACAAAATCATGAAGCCATACGTCTCATTTTCTCCACACCCACTCTGCCCGCTCCGCGCCACTAAGATCGCAATGTTTCGAGCCAACATTTTTTTTTTTTTTTTTTTTTTGGCTTTATTGAGTTCATAGGATGAAGATACGTATGGGCAGATTCTCTATTTTATAACATCCTTGTAAACAATATGCCTTCCAGATATGATTTGTGCTTGATTTGCATGCGACTAAGTCCGTTGTGTAAGTTCTGTGGATAATTTAGGGTATTTGTTACGTCACTTACTACAACATTTTTTTTTTGAATTGCGTAAACGCATCACTGCAGCTGTAGCCGATATCAACCCTGACATACTAGGTATAGTTTGGCAAAAAACTTGATTGTAGACTAAACGTGTGTCTTGTAATTCGTGGATCGCTATTGAATATTTATAATATATTAGGGAAAAACACTTTTTGAGTTGATCAATCAATGTATGTAATCTTTGTTTACATACGTGTTATTAAAAGCAAAAAAACATTGAATCATTTTGACTCACCCTGTATAAAACAGCTAGAACTACGCAAGAGCATGAACAAAACACATCATGCAATCTGCAACCACCTATTATAACTATGTATTGTGGGTTATCTACTATCCAGGAATTTACATATTTCATCATCTTTTATATAAAACTAACCTTGACCCACGTGATAGCATGAACAAAATCTGAAGTGGTCTGCAACCACTTAGTACAACCATGTCTTGTGGGTTATCCACTATCAAGGGGTTTATATATTTCATTATCCTTTATATAAATGTATACAAGATTGACAACTTTCTTTTCTTTCCTTTTGTTTTCATATGTCTTGCTCTTCCCGTGCACAAAATAGGCTTTTCTGCTAGTCTTTAATAATTTTAAGTTGTCCACCGTCATCCAATGCCTTTTCTCTTCTTATTAGAGAAAGAACTGGATGGAAACACTGCTCCATTCTGTATTTGTCTGCGTCTTTCTATTATTAGCAGTAGCGTAGAAAACGGTTGTCATTAATCCTTTTCTTCTGAAATAAATAGACGGAAGAGAAAGAAAGACAAGGAAAAGAATGAGAGAACTACGCTACAACGAAGCCGAACAAACAACAAAACAAAGGAAGCAACAAAAGAAGAGACGAGACGATACAAGGAATTGTTGCCCAATTGAAATCTGTAATCAGATTGGAGCTTTTTTTAAAAAAATAATGGAAAAAGGGGGATAACAATTATAGATTTTTACCATAAATAACAACGCATAGCAGTATGCACTTTCTAATGAGCCGACAATGAAGAAAGGCAACAAAAACACTCTCATAAGAAGGTTGATTATACGTAATTTCCTTTTCATCTACGATTAAAGCACCTCATACACTTTGTTCTAGCTTTGTTGAGGGTTTTCTTGTCTGTGCTGTGTCTTCGCCCTGTTCTTATTTTTGAGAAATTTGTCTGTTCTTTTAAAGCTAAGGTATTGTTCGTTTGTTTCTCACTAAATGTGGAGAAAAGAAAGACGCATTGAGTGTGATTATGAACCATGGACACGAGATAAATTATCTCGGAACATATCACTTTCAAGCGATCAGTGCTTAGCGGTGACTCAGAATGGGTAATGATGTCGCACGAGACCCAACGTTTCGTTCTGTTTCTTTGTCGAGAGAATCTGTTGTTAGTTGTTCTGCAAGTGACGTAATACCTCTCACACACAAACACTCACTTTTTAACAATAATTTCTTCGCATGGATGAAAGACTCCGTTCCTGTGTAGAATAACAAAATACATAGTTAGGTCTTTAATATTGGTGTAGGTCTATTGTGTAATATTGTACCAATTTTACTCATGATACAATTGTTCCATTTTTAATGTATTTCAAATAAAATGAATTTTTTGGGTTTATGTCCCGAGATTAAGTAACTAACTCTATGGCTTATGGAACCTGATGGTTCAATGCCGCGTTCCCAAAAAACACTTCATCGACTGGATAAAGTTTCTACTTTGTATTCCTATTTCTGCGAGATCCATCTTAATATTGTCCTCCCATCTGAGACAAAATCTCTCTAATGCTTTCTTTCCAATTGGGTTTCGAGTTATTACTTTCTTGCATTCTGACTATATGACCTATTCACCTGAGCCTCCAAGACTTTACGGTCTTAACAATGCTAAGTAAACCATATAACGTATGCAGTTCCTCGTTATGAAGTTTCCGCCATTTCCCATTCCCGTGTATTTTGGTTCTGAATATTCGCCTTACGATTTTATTTTCAAACACTGTCAGTCTGCGTTCTTCCTTCAAAGTAAGCGATCATGATTCGCAGCCGTACAATACAATAATCATGATTATCATATCATATATATTTTAAACGTCGCGAATTCTGTCGAAGAATTTGAAGCTTAAAATATATAAAACGATAAACATGCCTGTTGTTCTGTATGGTTGCGAAACATGGTAGCTTACTCTGAGGGAAGAACATAGACTGAAAGTATTTGAGAACAAGATCCTGAAGCGAATATTCGGACCCAAGAGAAACTGGAAGGGGGAATGGCGGAAACTTCATAACGAGGAACTACATAATTTATACGGTTTACCTAACATTGTTAGGGTCGTCAAGTCTAGGAGGCTTAGGTGGGCAGGTCATGTAGCTAGAATGGAAGAAAGTAGAAACGACTTCAAAGTCTTGACTGGAAGACCCATCGGAAAACGATCATTAGGAAGACCTAGGCGCAGATGGGAGGACAATATTAAGATGGATCTCGCAGAGATAGAAATACAAAGTAGAAATTGGATCCAATTAGCTTAGGATAGAAGTCAGTGGAAAGCTTTTGTGAATGCGTAATTGAACCTCCGGATTCCATAGGCCATAGAGTTAGTTAGTTATATATTTTAAACTTCAAATTCTTCGAACGAGATTTTCTAAGACAGAAGATTTTGGAGTTAATAATAACATGAATTCCCTGCTTTTAGTCGACATTTATTTTCGTCGTGGATATCGTTTTACTCCGTTAATGTTGATCCTAGATATTCGTAAGTATTCACTTTGTCGAAAGTATTATTTAATATTTTAATGTATCCATAATTTGCAGTATTACGGTCATGGCGGACTTATACGTACTTAGTTTTCTCTGCATTTACTTATCAGCCCATGCTCCTTCAGGCGTTCAATAAAACCTCTGCATTTTTTCTATTCCTCATATCATCACCTATCAGATCTGCATAATCAGTATACGCCATTACTTGGTGAATACTATTCAGCTCCAGTCCTGGTTGCTATCTTTGATTTTCCTATAGCGTATTCCAAAACAAAGTTGAATAATAATGACGACAACACATCTTGTTTCAGGACAGTCTAGACAATATTTTCATATATTTTCCTGCATCAAGTATTTTCCTACTCGGACTTTCCTTTGGGATTCATTTAAACACATCTTAATTAATCAACCTAGCTTTTTTTTTTTTTTCGGTATTTCAAATTCGCACAGAATGTTATGCAATTTTTCTTTCCTAACAGAGTCGTAGATCTTTCTGAAATCAATAACTAATTGATGTACCGGAATGTTGTGTTCTGATTTCTTTTCGAGTATTTGACGAATTGGAAATATCTGATCGATAGTTGATTGATTCTGTCTAAATCCGCATTGATAATTTCTAATAATTTAATCTACATATGGCTCAATCTTGCTAACAGAACATTTGGGAGGATTTTATAGGAGTGGACAAAAGAGAATGCCTCGATAATTATTACAATTAGTTTTATCATTTTGCTTGTGAATTAGGACGTTGATTGAGTTTTTTCACTTTTGTGGCAATTCCTCCTTGTTCCAGATTACAAGAATGAATTTCTGTATATCGTTCCACAGTTTTTTCTCTCCAGCTGAACAGAAATTTCGTCTACATCCGGAGATTCTTGACTTTTTTTATTTCTTAAGGTCTTTAGCAATTTCTATTTTCATTTGGTTAGGCTCTGGAATATACAGTTCTGCTATATGAATTTCACTTTGTCCATGTACATTATTTTTCAGATGCATGTTGAGCAAACTGTCAAAGAAATCTTTTCATTAATACTAATCGAGTCCGTAAGAATTGTTCTTTCGGCGTTTTTTAATGCGAAAGCGCGAGGTTGACCTTTCTTAAATTTGTTGATGCTTTTATACATGTCCCAAATATTTTTGTTTTCACTATTATATTCAAGTTCAAAAATTTTAGCTTTTAAAAATTCACCTTTCTTCGTTCCATTTTTTTTTAATTTCCCCTCTGATATCAACGAAATTTTGTGCAGTTCTATCGTTTGAATTTTGTAGCTAACGCAATTTTGTCTGTTTTCTTTTCTTTGCAAGTTTAGTGCATTTCTGATCGAACCAATGTTTGGTTCTACGTGTTTTGGTTTTGCACCCTAATTTTTGTTTTGCTGAAATTTTAATGATATCTTTAATTCTAACCTAAATATCCTCAACGTTAGTGCATTCTGGACTTTCTAAAACCGAGAATCTATTTAACACTTCAATCTGATATTCCCTTCTCGATTTAAATTAAGCCTCTAAGTTTTCACATGCTGAAGATTTCCATTTTTCAACAGTAATAACTCTCTTATAATCGCTGCTACCAGTACTTAGTGTCTCGGTCAGCTCCTTTAAGTGGCCGAACATCAGTTATGCTAGATTGTCTTCTTCTATGTACTTAAACGTGATCAATGTGTGTTTTTCCGTCTGCTAAGGTCCAAATATATTTATGAATGTCACGATGTGGGAATTTTGTACTCTTTCACGATAAGGTTTTTGGACGTTACAAAGTTCATAAGTCTAACGCCGTTATCATTACTTTAATTATGCAGACTTTTGTTCTCTATAATCGGTTTGAAAATATCTTCTCGTCCTACCTTGGCATTGAAATCCCCCAATAGAATTTTCATATGGTATTACGCAAAAGTGGTAAAAAAAACGACTGGAAATTTTCGAAATGTGGAGAAGAATGGAAAGAGCGTTCACCTCTGATGCCTGGGGTCCCTGGTACGATCCCAGCTCGCGCCGTGTCGACTTTGTGGTGGACAAACACCGTACATCTGGGTTTTCTCGGGGTTCTCCCACTTTCTTCATTCCACCATTTCATTCATTTCTTATAATCACTGTCTCCTTTAGCCTAACCGGCATAACCGCGGGACGTAAAACTCAAAGATTTAATTTCATTTCAAGAATGGAAAGAACTAGCTGAGTTGAGCTGGAAACGAATGAGAGAGGGGGGAGAAAAGAACAATTTTAGTTATTATTAAGAAGAGGAAGAGAAACTAGTTGATACATGGGCTAAAAAGGAACTGTGTCATCAGAGACGTGCTAGAGGGTATGGTGGCAGGAGAGAGAGGGAGAGGAAGAAGGAAACTACAATTAATGAACAATATCAAAACAGGAAAGTTAGTACGCAAAGACGAAGACGAAGAGATTAGCGGAAGGCCATGGAGCATGGGAGCTTCCCACTTACCAAAAGTGACCTGCCAATAATGGCAGAGTACCTATGATGATGATATTGATAGTTGGTCAAATACCGGTTCTAATTCTTCGTTTAAAAAAAAAAAACTTCTATTATATAATTATCTTTATCTTCTGTTGCGGCATGGAAATTTAGAATAGCAATATCGCATCACCGACTCTGAAGAGAAATAAAAGAGAATCTTTAAGAGTTCAACATGTCTAGTTGCTGATATTCAATGTTTGTGAACGAAAAAGTCTGTTCTTAGTTGGTGACTTTTATTTCCTTTGTGAAAATCAAAAACGTAAGATTTCCAGTCCTTACCTTCTCACTTAAATTTCTGATGTCCTTACCAAGTCCATCCTGTAAGTCTCTAACTTATTTGTTACATATTTTAATGTGCCTACCCTATAAAGACTTCTTATATTCTATGTTCCAATAGGGGCAGCATTTTTTTTTTCTTATGTTTGTTATCATGCTTTATCTTTTTACATAGTATGAGGTAAGTTGCCAACACTTCTTGTTTCAAGATCACCATAATGTATAAGAGAAGTCTGCAGATAGCCAAGTAAACCTAGAACTAATTTGTCCTGAAGTCAAAGCAGAACACGTGATTGGTGCGACCCCGAAAGACTAATATGCAACATTTTATTTTCGAGGATTTACTTTTCACGAACGCACGCAATATATTTGCAACATACGCATTCATGTATCATTCACTGTTACAGCTGAGAAGAAGACAAACAAGGAAGCTACAAGGGTTTACCACGTACAAATTGCTGTGTACACTTTGAGAATTCCATAATAAATCCCTTTTGCCCTGGTAGTTTTATTTTAAACTCATACGGTTTAGTTTTGCAAAATTAGCCAAGGATAAACCACAGGAACTAACAAGAGGTGTTACAAACAATTGGTATTTTAAGATAAATTTAAGATAATATTTTAAGTGCTAGGAGGTGAATAAGTATACATTCATCCTTCAAATCCAAAACCCAGAATGTATATTCTTAAGGAGTTTGGTTTACCAAAAATTGCTGTATACGAGGATTGCTTTTTAAATAAGTACTATTTGAAATTCGTCCGCAGCAGCGCTGTGGTCGGCATCCCGTGCATGCGTGCTGTACGCCTACATCTGTTGGCAAGCCACAGACGCCATTACGGAAATATTCGACCGTATTTATATTTGTTTGTGAGTACTTACAATGCCTCCGCCGATTGAGAATCCGATCGACTGTGATTCGTTTTGTTAGTGCTAAAGGCATGAAAGCGGTTGAAATTAATCGCCAGATTAGTGCAGTGTATGGAGAAAACATTATGAGCGATAACAGAAAACGACGAAATCGTAAAGCTTCTGTTCTCTTTCATTCTTTCGCCAACTTTCTGCACGAAGTCTTCAGTGATGAGAGAAGATCGCCCACTTCGTTCCTCATCATGAACATTCGTGCGGCCATCTTTAAAAGCTATAACCAATTTCCTTACATTCCAAAGCTCATAATGTTTTATTACATACTCAACTTTTTTGGCGACGAATTTCAGCCTTCCACGTTTAGCACTAAGAAAACGAATCATAGCGCGCATTTCACAGTCGGCAGGATTTTCAATCGATGGAAACATTTTAATTACTAATAAACGTAAACATGGTAGAGTGTTTCTGTAATGGCGTATGTGTCTTGCACACGGATGTAGGTACAGCTCACAGATGACGAGAAGAACCCTAAAACAGGGGAAGCGGGGAAAGGTCAACGACACGGTCAAGTCCATTTTCGGTTTTTGAGGTGTGATCTATACTTAGATGTCGTCTGCTACTTCACGTAGTTATCTGTGTGCTATTCCGTGGTGTCAATTGAAACCCCCGTGCGAAAAGTGGGCGAGTCCATACCTACGTCACACTACTTCTGCTAGGGTTCTTCTCGTCATCTGTGAGCACAGCATGCATACGCGGGATGCCGACAACAGCGCTTAGCGGCCGAATTTTAAAACAGTATTTACTTAAAAGACATACCTCGTACATTTACGATGTTTGTCCGTGTGATCGTTCGTCCGTCGGGAAACAAAATCTCCAGAGCTCCCTGATGGATCACCATAAATTTTGGCCAGGATATAGAGGGGTCAAAGGTTAGAAATCAAGTTCGTTGACGGACGCGATCAATCAAATTGATTACAAATTATGGACAATCAAACACTAGTTCCCCAACACCATGTATTCCTATGGGAGTAATTATAAAAATCATCCTTGCTCGATAGACTACTCGCAATGCTTTTGAGGTTACTGGATTAGTATAACGCTCAGGATCCAAAGATA
The DNA here is from genome assembly GCF_964235325.1 of Thermobia domestica. Lineage (NCBI taxonomy): Eukaryota > Metazoa > Arthropoda > Insecta > Zygentoma > Lepismatidae > Thermobia > Thermobia domestica. The sequence goes on along the minus strand of NC_137458.1, from coordinate 296,486,205 downwards.
CGAATATATTACGCGTAAATGTATCTTGTGACGTTGCATGAACTTGAACAGGGAGTAACGATTTTGTATTTGATAAATTACTCATGTAAATATCTAAACACAGCTTCGTAAGAACGTTTTAAATTTATTTTATTAAAAATTTGAGAATTGCATAATTACCGTATTGAAAATCAATTACAGCGATAGCTATTAAGAAAAAATTATGAATTAATTTAGATTAGCTGTCACTAAAATGTTTAATACAGATTATAGAGCTGTCCAATTTAATAAGAGGATTAATTTCGAATTATGATTTTAAAAATACGGTGAATAATTTTATTAGAAACAAAGTAATAGTTTACATGGAATTAGATTTAATCTTCTTCAGGTGAATACTTTTATTAGAAACAAAGTAATAAGTTTACATGGAATTAGATTTAATCTTCTTCAGGTGAATAATTTTATTAGAAACAAAGTAATAGTTTACATGGAATTAGATTTAATCTTCTTCAGGTGAATACTTTTATTAGAAACAAAGTAATAAGTTTACATGGAATTAGATTTAATCTTCTTCAGGTGAATACTTTTATTAGAAACAAAGTAATAGTTTACATGGAATTAGATTTAATCTTCTTCAGGTGAATACTTTTATTAGAAACAAAGTAATAAGTTTACATGGAATTAGATTTAATGTTCTTCAGGTGAATAATTTTATTAGAAATAAAGTAATAGTTTACATGGAATTAGATTTAATCTTCTTCAGGTGAATACTTTTATTAGAAACAAAGTAATAAGTTTACATGGAATTAGATTTAATCTTCTTCAGGTGAATACTTTTATTAGAAACAAAGTAATAAGTTTACATGGAATTAGATTTAATCTTCTTCAGGTGAATAATTTTATTAGAAACAAAGTAATAGTTTACATGGAATTAGATTTAATCTTCTTCAGGTGAATAATTTTATTAGAAACAAAGTAATAAGTTTACATGGAATTAGATTTAATCTTCTTCAGGTGAATAATTTTATTAGAAACAAAGTAATAAGCTTACATGAAATTTGATTTAATCTTCTTCAAAGTAGTCCTTGGCTAGCAATGCACTTATTTGCACTACACTTTGAATCCATGACTCGAAACATTTCTGGAAGGTTTCTTTTGGAATTGTGTTCAGCGGTTCTGTCGTGGTCCTCTCAATGTAAGGAATAGTGTCGAAACGTTTTCCTTTAAGAGGCCTCATTCCGGCGAAATTAAAATACCACTAATTTTACAGTAATTATGTGATATCTTCAAATAGATAGAATATAATTGAAATGTGGAACAAGAGCGCCCTAGACAATATTATTTTGCGTGAGGTACCGTTATCACAAGTCACCTAGTGGTTTTCCGTTTTCAGCCGTTTAGAAACGCGAAAATAAATGCCAATTTTTCAAAATGGCTCGAAATCGAAAGCAGATAAGTGAGTCGTGATAACGGTATCTCATGTGAAATGATATTGTCTAAGGTGCTCTTGTTCCACATTTCAATTATCTTTTATCTATTTGAAGATATCACATAATTACTGTAAAATTAGCGGTATTTTAATTTCACCGGTATGAGGCCTCTTAAGCACGGTTTTATTTTTTGGGAAGAGCCAGAAGTCGCATAGTCTGGAGATCACTGCGAATGTGAATACACAGGAATATTTTTTCGGCCAAAAACTCGCGGATCAAAAGCAAGGTGTGGCACGGCGATGTTTTGCATGGTGGTGAGAAAAATACATTTGCCCATTTAAACGGCGGTTTAAATGCTCTTTACGGAATCACACAAGATTTAGTTCTTTGGAGAGTTCTCGAATAGCCATTCGCCTCTTTGAACAAATCGTTTGTGCCACTTTTTACATGTTTTCATCTGTTTTTTGAAGTCGAAGGACGTCTCGATCGTTGCTCGTTTCCAACCGGCTTCTTGTCGCTTCTGAATCGCTTGTACCACTTGTAAACAGTCTTCAATGTCACCACTTCATACACTGATTTTTGACATTTCGTGAGCCTTTTTGGCATTTTTTTTTCAGCTTAGAACAAAACTTAATGTTGGCGAGCGACAGACACTCTTTAACACGTCCTCACTCTTCTGACTCTGGAATCCAACTAACATGTCACAACTCGCTCAAGCTCGACACCGACTGTACCAAAAGTTTAGGCTATCGGGATGGCACCAAGGGCGGATCCAAGGGGGGATATAGGGGCTATACCCCCCACGCTCAGATATACACTGGATAAAATGGGCTTCAATCCTGCTTTACACCGGGTAAAACGTCAAACTATGGTTTAGCCCATCCCTTGATCATATCCTGGATCCGCCACTGGATGGCACTGTACTGTTTCCTCCCACTTTCTTCATTACAGTAATTGGCATAATCGTGTGACATAAAACTCAAAGATTTCATTTCAATTACATATGTATATTAATCAGAATAAAATTGGTGCAATCACCAACAATAGGATTGAGTACGAGATGGGATACAACTTTAGTACCAAGACTTTGCACGACGCAGAGATACTGGAAACTAGATCTAATAGAAATTCTAGAAACTAGAAACAAACGTTTGATCAACCAATGCACCAAATAAGATGACTGTGATGACGTTGAACAAACGTTTCGCAGAGTTTGTGAACAGTCTCACCATATTTGTAGTAAGACAACACGCTGTTCAGTCCTGAAGCGCTCGTACAGAAAACAGATGACGATCATGTGCTATTCGGCGCACGTATTTTCGAAATACACTGAACTCTAGCCATAAGGCATTGTGAACGGGGTTACGCTTGGCAACACTGTAGGAAAAAAATGAATGACGTTTATATCGCGATCACGAGTCATGACCTATATATAGCACAAAGTAAACGCCAGGTACTGTGGACCCTCGTAGCCGAGTGAACTAGCCTAACATGCTAAGGTAAATCGTTGTTGGCGTGGGTTCAAACCCTGCCTAAGGAAAGTTTTTTTATTATTATTTTTAAAAATTTTTTAACACTTCTTTCGTTAAAATAAGATTAAAAATAATATTCAAAAAGTGATTTAACGATTATTTTTTTAAAATTTTCATTAAGATAAGTTTGCCCTTGTATTACACAGATCCATAGCAAAAGTAGTAGTAATAGTCGTAGTCGTCGTAGTAGTAGTTGTAGTAATAGTAGTAGTAGTAGTATTAATAGTAGTAGTAGTAGTAGTAATAGTAGTAGTAGTAGTAGGAGGAGGAGGAGGAGGAACGGGTTAGAATGCAATTCAGTATTCATTTGTTTCCGTGCGATGTTGCCAAACGTAATGGCTTCTGGCAAGGGCTGAGTGTATTTCGAAAATATGCATTCGGCGCTCCTTCACTTATAACCACAAAGACAACAGATGAAAATCGTGTAACGTTCAGTGCTGCCAACTTACTAGAACAGAAATGGCGAGCATTTTAAAAATCGTGTTCTTTATGGGACATCCTTTACTAGATGTAATAGCAACAGATGCTTTTTTCGAGACGAGGCATCATTTCATGGTACATTTTTGAGACGAGACAACTTTAACGCTTGTCTTGTGTGCATCAAGGGCGCCGATCCTGGGGGGCGAGGGGCCCCCCAAAGCTCATGTAGGGCCCCCTCATTGTATTTGTAAATTTACAATAATTGGCATAATTTAAATGCAATTTGTCTTAAAATCCTCATATACGCTTTCTGCATCTGAATGCCCTCCCCCAAATTTACAGAGAAATCGGCGCCCTTGGTGTGCATCCCTAATAGTGTTGTCAACGGCTCGAGCGGCTCGGCTTACGGCTCAGCCACCACCGAGCCGAAGCAGAGCCAACAGCTCACCCAATCGAGCCGGCTCGAACCCTCGGCTCAGTTGGGCTGAACCGAGAAGAGCAGATGGGTCACCTCAACAAAGCCAGCTCGAGCCGATGGCTCACCTGAGCCGAGCCAAATTGAGCCAATGGTTCATTTCAATCGAGCCGACTCGAGCTGTTGGTTCAGATGAATCGAGCCGAGCCGGTGGCATCACTAATCCCTAATCAGCAATCATTTCAACAACAACAACAACAACAACAACAAAAGTAAATTCTCTATTCAAACTGTGTGATTAGTATAATCATGTGAAGTGTGATTTTTTGTTTGTTTGTTTGTTTGAAAGTTAGTTTCATGCAAAGCCTTTTGAGAGTTCGTTTTATACATTTTTAGAAACTAGAATGGGACCTCCCTCTCTGCTATATATAAATACATATCCACATAGAGAAAAAGGAGAGAGCGATAGTTACAGAACGCTAGTTGTGCATAGCAAAGCGTGTACTGGAGTTTTTTCTTCTGTTCTGATGGCGGGGAGAGGGGGGAGGTTGACGGCAGAAATGAAGGTGGAGGGGAACAGTCGTTACACAAACGTTTGCCAATCGATGCGAACTGCAGCCGGATCTTTATTAAAAAATCAGTGGAACTCATAAAGCGAAGAGTGATCCCCTGCAGGGCAGGTGCAGAGAGAGAGAGAGAGAGAGAGAGAGAGAGAGAGAAGTTACTATCATGAATAGATATAGCGAGAGAAAGGGAGGGGGTGATCTGCAATGGCAGAAGAGGGGAGGAAACAAACGAAACATGCCTTATTGATTGATACGGAGATTTAGGGGAGAGAGTATGTTGTAGCAGAATGCGATGGGAATTAAATTTAAATAATAATAATAATAATAATAATAATAATAATAATAATAATAATAATAATAATAATAATAATAATAATAATAATAATAATAATAATAAATATGAAACGGGTATTGTGTATTCTAATTCTAACTATACACAAAACTACATGAACTGATAAAATAACGGGTAGGCCCTACTTCTGATTGACATGGAAGGCTTTTCGGAACTAACCAACAGAGAAATTGGCCAAAGTGAATATTTTTAATTTTAGAGAGTCTAAAGGTGGCCTAAAGAAGTTCCCCATGTTATTTAAATGGCCTTTTTCTTACTTATAATCTCATATTTTGAGTATTTTGAATTGGAATAAATATTTGAAATTCGTTACGCTTTTGCGTTTTCGTTAGCGTTACTTAAGTAAATCACCAAAATAAAAATAAAAAATCAAGTTTAGAGTTGTTTTACGGGGAACTGAAAAATATTTCCCATGTTGCTTATATAGAACATCATCTACACCCCAAAATGTTTAGGCAGTTTGGGCACGATTAAAATGATGAAATTTGGCATGATTATAGCCTTCCGATATTAACTGAAAAGAAAATTACCAAAAGTGAATATTTTTAGTTTTTACGGGACTAAAGGGGGGATGAAGAAATTCGTATGTTATTTAAATGGTCGTTTCTTTGGGATATAAAATCATAACTTTTAGTTAGATGGTTGAAATAGAAGAAGAAACTAGAAATTCGGTAGAATTGTGGTTTAAGTGGTGTGGGGCCGCAGGTCGACGAAACGCGAGGTCTGGGAGCGGAGCCCTCAGCTAGTGTAAGACTGGTTTACCTATAAAATGATTATCAAAAATATTTTTTTTTCTGTTCTGACACTGAGCAAATTATATTTTCTCTCTTATTTTTATCTAATTACTAGAGATGCGCACGAGACAAGATTTGTGGCTGTCTCGTCTCGAAAATGTGCTGTAAAAGTGATGTCTCGACTCGAAAAATGTATATTTCTCTATTGGAAGAGCCGTGTCTCGACTCAAATTTTGTCAGGAAAATCCTGTCTCGACTCGTCTCGTGCTCATCCCTACTAATTACTTGCTTATAGTTCTTGTAATGAGGATCTGAGATAATATAGTTTGGTCTAGACAAGGAAAATGAAGCTTCAAAAGCATTTTTGTAAATGGTTCAGTTTAACGTCCCACGATTATACCCTGTAGGTCAAGAGAGACAGTTGATTAAGGCAGGTGAATGATAACGGAAGGATGTGGTAGGAATTAGAAATAAATTAGAAGTAAATGATTCATTAAAATACCTGCAATATAACATAAATCATTTTTCATTAAAAAGTTCACAAATAGGGGTGCGCACGAGACTAGATTTGTAGTTGTCCCGACTCGAAAATGTGCTGTAAAAGTGATGTCTCGACTCGAAAAATGTATATTTCTGTATTGGCAGAGCCGTGTCTCGACTCGAATTTTGTCAGGAAAATCCTGTCTCGACTCGTCTCGTGCGCAACCCTATTCACAAGGGATACTTTCATCAAGTGTTCAAGTGGGGTGAGTTCTGTTCCGGACAATTTCCCCCCAAACACTGTTCAGTTTATTTGTTTCTATTTCACACATCTTGCATGAAAAAGTAAATCTTTGAATTTAACATTTAACACGATTACGTCTATTAGGCCAAAGAAGATGACAATTAAGACAAGTGAATGATTAGTGTGACAGAATTGATGGAATGACAATGTGGGAGGAAACAGGAGTACCCCGAAGAAAACTCACGAACACGATGTTGTCCACCACAAACTTACTTGATTGGGGATCGAACCAAGAACCCGACGTACCGAGGCAAAGGGCTCTACCACTGAGCCACTGTGCCCCTGACTATTTTCGAAATGAAATTATTTACTTTTCAAAGTTTTACGTTCTATTGTTATGCCCTGTATGGTAAAAGAAACAGATGATTAACCAAAATGAAAAGAACTGATGGAATAAGAATGTAGAAGGATACGGAAGAACCTCGAGAAAACCCAGGGACACAATGTTGTTTACTAGGGATGGCCACAAAGTTCCAGAAACCGGTTCTCGGAAATCCGATTTATAGAACCGGTTCCGGAACCGGTTCCGGACCTGGATTCGAAAACCCGGTTCCAGAACCGGATCTTCGGAACCGATTCCAGACCTGGATCCGAAGAACCAGTTCCAGACCTGGATGCGAAAAACCGGTTCCGGAACCGGATCTTCTAGAACCGGATCCGTTCAGACACGAAAACCGGTCCCACCAGGAACCGGTTCTAGCCATCCCTATTGTTTACCACAAACTCACTACACTGAGAAAAATCCGTTCTTCGGACAGTGGTATATTGTACAAATATGCAGAATCCTCTTGCTTATTACAGAAATCAGTATTAAGCATTCGTATGCTACATAAGCACTGTCCTTAGATGTTACATCATGCCGTTGCAGGACTTCTGATATCTAACAGTCTTCCTTATATTACATACATAAATGTATGTTACCTTCGTCAGCTATATGTTATATACGTCCATTTGTATATGAGATCCTGACCGCCTGTATTGTTTCATACGGAAAGTACGTACAGATGAAACACTTATACAGAAAGTATTATGAAACATGTGTTTTCAGTTATACGTTTGCTGTACGTTAAGTCCAAAAACTACAGGATTTACAAATGTAACATACGATTTTACGTACGCCACATACAATTTTTTCTCAGTGCATGAACTGGGATCGAACCGGATACTCCTCACACCAAGGATGAACGCTCTACCACTAACATACTTTACTACCCATGCGCGCTTCTTATTTCAAAATAGCCAGCACATGAGATTTTTATTCCTCGTGATTCCGGGTTCGATTAATGTGGTATGACCCTAAGTGGAGAGCATATTTCGCAAAATATTTCGCTCATTTCGTACTCGGCGACTTGAGTTATTAATTAATAGTTTCGCAAAATATTTTCCTAAAAATACGTTTTATAAGACACTTAGCTAAGTAACTGAAAAAAATTTCTGTAGGTAAATGAGTGTTTCGCAAAAATATTTTATTACTTAGATGTTTCACTTTCCGGTCACCCAATTTTTGGTGACGAAATACGAGGCGACACAGAGTTTTTTCAATAAAAGAAAATTTACTTTCAGAGACGAGATCACTTTTTTTGAGACGAGAGAGCCCCAGCCTTTGTTTCGTAAGCAATCCTATCTTATATAATATTTTGCTAATTAAACGTTCTGAATTTCTTTACCTAATTAAACATGTTTCTACTTATTAGCTAGTTATACATTTTGTGCGTAACACATTTACTAAGTAAACAGTTTGTTATTAACAGATCCACAATACCAGTACATTCTTCATGAACCCACAATTTGCACTAAACAAATTCTCCAACGTTTCACTCGAACACATTTAGAAGATTTATTTCCGAAAAAGAAAAAAAAAACTCACTGACTCACTTCATAATGTTCTGTTTTTCTCTTTACCGGAATCGTGAATTTCTGTAATCAGTAAGGTTAGAGAATATCTCTGAAATGAAGTATTCCTAAATTTCTCTCACGTCCACTTACGAATTTTTGTGTCTATCGTCTATAAATTGAGGCAAGCATATAAACAATCATTCGATTGCTTTAAACCTTAACAGATACCCCTGAAATGAACATAAAAATTGCACGTCTAACGTAAAAGACATTTATTAAACTGAAATGAAATCTTTCAGTTTTTTGCGTCCCACGGTTATGCCGGCTAGGCTAAAGGAAACGGTGATCATGAGAAATGAATGAATTGGCGGAATTAAGAAAGTGGGAATAAACGGGAGAACCCAGAGAAAACCCACGCACATGGTGTTTGTCCACCACAAAGTTCACTTGGCACAAGCTGGGATCTAACCAAGGACTCCATGTACCAGAGGTGAACGCTCTGCCACTGAGCCACAGCGTGCCACACCAATAACAGAGACTAACAAGTGAAGTAGTACAACAAATTTAGAATTTAAAAATGATAAGACCAACCAAATATAATTGTAAGAATCCAACAAGGAAAACCAAGATGGGCAGGACATATACAGCGCATGCACAAAAGTAGAACAACTAAGAATGTGTTCATAGGGAAACCAGACGTTCGAAAGAGAAGAGGCAGGTCCGGAAGAAGGATAGACAACATAGAAGAGGATGTAAAGAAATTAGGTATTTGAGATTGGGGAAGAAAATAGAGAATCACGGAGAATGGAGGAGAGCTGTTATGAAGTCCAAGGGTTTCTAAGGGCTGTAGCGCCCGTTCACAATTGAGTTTTATTTCTCTATGGCGCTTGTTGAGGAATCTGAAGAGAAAATCGATAAAATGTTAGAAAACTTGAGAAAGGGTTCTGAAGAATATAGGATGAATATAACTGTTAAAAATACAAAGGCATGGTGACTGAAACGAAGGGGTTGGTGTCAAATATAGAAGTAGGAGGGGAGAAAATAGAACAGATGATTAGTTTTCGATACTTGGGTAGTAGATATGAAATGTGAACGTGAAATAAAAGCAAGGATAGGAATGATAGGAAAGAAGCTTTTAGGATAAATAAAATACTATTTAGTGGTTCCTTGAATAAAGAGTTGAAAAAAAGACTTATAAAATGCTTCATATGGAGTATTGTACTGTATGAATCAGAAACATGGACATTACGCAAAAATAATGAGAAACAACTGGAAGGTTTCGAAATGTGGGTGTGGAGAAGAATGGAGAGAATTAGCTGGGTCGAGCTAAAAACAAACGAGAGAGAGAGAGAGAAAAGAACAATTTTAGATATTATTAAGAAGAGAAAGAGAAGCTGGTTACGACATTGGATAAGAAGGAACTGTATCATGAGGGACGTGCTAGAGGGTATGGTGGCCAAGAAAGAGAGGAAGAGACGAAGGAGACTACAGTTAATAGACGGTATTAAAACAGGAAAATCGTACAGGAAGACGAAGAGGTTAGCGGAAGGGAAGATCATGGAACATGAAAGCTTCTTAGCTTCCAGCAAGTGGCCTGCCAATAATGGCAGAATACCTATGATGATGATGATGATGGTGACAGATTTTTCACAGCTTTAACTTAAAACTTCTGTATTATGATGCCACGTGCGGTCTATATATTGTAAGGATCCCCACATCACGACAAAAGCACATGTCAACAGAACACGTGCTATTGATTGTAAACAGCCTAGCAAACAAGAAGCCGACACGAAAGACACCGAGGAAAACCGAAAGAAGACGGACCTCACGGAAGGACCAGAAGAGGACAAATAAAAGCCGGACCACCGAGGGACCCAGCATCAGTATACCAACTGATCAAATAACTTTCACCTGCCCTGAGATCGCACTGTACTAGGGGTACACCTATCCTTACCCGAGATCGCATTGGACTAGAAATCCTTACTACAACCAAGCCTCGCGAAGCTGGCCTTGAGCTGAAAGGGCTATCCTTCAAGACTCACCAGAACCAGCAGGTGCCTTGGAGACTGCCTTGAGAGAAGGGGCACCGTGCAAAACACCTACTTCCTCTCATCTGGTCAACAACAAAATAGACAATATTTTACTCTTTGCAATCAAAGACATTGTATTTAACAAATTTTATAATAAATTGGTGAAGGGGATAAATCTCGGTCCATTATTGACTCTACCAAAATCAATACAATATATACAGATGGTGATCAGTAAAATGGAAACACCTGTAGGTGGCAACACGTCAGATGTATGGGTTGGCAATGGTGTCGTGGCGCCCGCAGCGCCGGACCGCTGGTGGTGGTGTGTTAGGTCGGTCTCCATACTACGTCAGGCGCAGTGGAACAGCAGTGTCCAGTGGCTGCAGCAGACGGAGGTGGTGTAAAATGAGAAACCTCTCAGATTTTCAAAGAGGGCGGTTATGTGGAGTGAGTGTGACGGCAGTGGCTACTGTGTTAGGTGTGTCGCGTGGGACAGTGTCGAAGGTGATGACGGCCTACACAATACACGGGAAAACCACATCGGGGAAGCGGAACAGTGGGCGGAAGAAAATCATGAGTGACAGGTCACACCGGGTATAAAAGCGCATTGTCACCCAGAACCGTCGTGCTACTGCGGAGCAAGTGACGAGGAACTCAATCAGCACCTCCCCCACCCTGTTTCGACAATCAGAGTCCGCCGCGAATTACATGACATGAACTTACGGGGTCGTGTTGCACGGGCCAAACCGCTCATCAGGGACCATAACGCTTTCGCACGCCACAAATGATGCCGCGACCATGCAACTTGGACCGTTGAGGACTGGAAACGTGTGATATGGTCGGATGAGTCATCCTTCACCCTATTCCCAATCACGGGCCGTGTTTATGTGTGGAGAACGCCCAAAGAAGCTTATGATCTGCAGTGTCTCCGCCCAACTGTGAAACATGGCGGCGGCTAGGTGATGCTGTGGGCCGCCATATCATGGGTTTCATTGGGTCCTGTGGTCACGCTTAGCGGACGAATCACTGCCAACGATTATGTCGCAATTTTAGGAGACCACTTGCATCCTATGGTCCGGATGTTGTTCCCGGACAATGACGCCATCTTTCAGGATGATAATGCACCCATTCACACAGCTGGCGTTGTTGCAGCGTGGTTTGAGGAACATCGGGATGAAGTTCAACACCTCCCCTGGCCCGACCAATCCCCAGATCTCAACATAATTGAACATCTGTAGTCCGTCTTGGAAACACGATTTCCAGGCGACGATTTCCACCTCCATCCTCTCTCACAGAACTGGCCGATGCCCTGCACGAGGAATGGTGTAAAATTCCACTTGCTACCATTCACAACCTCTATGCCTCCATCCCACGTCGCATCAAGGCTGTTCTGAAGGTTGAAGGTGGCCCGACACCATATTAATCTGGTAAGTTGCAATTTCGTTCAGGTGTTTCCATTTTCTGATCACCATCTGTATATATATTGTTTCGATAAGTATCATAAGAAAACTACACAGCAAAAAATGAGGTGTTGAAACAACACAAAATGACTACCACTTTAGCGTATTACTTGTGTGTTAATTCAGCACCAAGCACGTCGCCTTAGAACATATAAAAATACCACGTTACTGGCTGTGAGTATTTGTATTGTCTTTTATTGGCTGGTACGAGCAAAACTTTCCAAAATATAGTGGCAAATAACTAAACACATTCTATGTTTTCTGTAATCAGTCACAATAATATTCTTGTAAACCTTTGAATCATCTGACAACAGTTATACAGAGAGCAGTGCTTTTATCTGTTTTCTTTATCTATTATTCTTGTGTCTTAGCACGTATGAACAGAATATGACAGAACTGTTGTCTATGTAACTTTTGTCAGACAATTCACAGATTTACATCAATATTATTGTGACCGATTACAGAAAACATAGAGCATTATTCGTTACTTGGCATAAGTGCCAAATATACTTCGCAAAGCCTTGCTTATATTAAACGATAAACACCAATGAAAATTCTCTCAGGTAGTAATTAGTTATTTCTGATATGCCCGGAAGGTGATGTGCTTGCTGCTGAATTAACACACAACTAACACGCTAAAGGGTTAGTCATTTTGTGTTATTTCAACACCTCATTTTTTACAGTGTACTCAAAGCAGAGCAGATATTCTATTCCACAATCCTCTCCTTTTCTTATATGTAATATGCTTATCTTCTTACGATGTCTACTCATAGTGTAGAAGTTGACCCTTTTCTGTGAATATATCCACAGTAGCCAATAGTTCAGATTTACCAGTAACATTGTCCTACAATATATTCAGAGCAAAATTGAATCTTCTCTAATATACTTGAAGAATTTTCCCCAAATACCTTACGGTCTGTATTGCTTAAAGAGTACCAGGCGAGAGAAAAGGCATTGTACACTTTACAGACGTGAAACGATATATGTTCAAAGCAGGAGAGAGGGAGAAAAAATGCCGTTTATTCAAATTGTACGTCAGCAAAGCTATTGTTAGCAGATGTGGCGAAAAGATTGCATATGGAGACAGTGTGTAGCAGGTGAATACAAACGTTGACATCGAAAAGGCCGTAAATCAGGAGAATCTTTTTTTTTTCTTCTGTTTTTCCCCTTCTGTATTGTTAGCCCTGGTCCTAAATCTCCGTGAAAAAGAATGGTGAACGGGGGACATTTAATTATGTTCACTCCTGGTTCCTCTTTGTCCTTTTTTTGTTCTACAACCGAACACCCCAAAACGCATATATAATACCATTCGAGACAGAGTTTGTTTTTAGATACGGAAGAAGCTAAAACCTTGTACACTAGGTGACATTACAGGTTATCCTTTTACTCCATAACTCTTCTTTTAGATGCAAGTTTATGTATGGTTCTGTCTTATGTTCTCTCGTACGGTACTTTATATAAGCTCCCAAGGATCTAAACCTGTGTTATAAAGTGGATTCTGTAGTAAAAACATTTGTTTATAGCTATAGTTTCCAATTTTTTATGTGTCGTTTCACTCAGCATATTTTATATATTATTTTAAGCGATTAGAGAAAATCAAATGAAATCTTTCAATTTGACGTCACGATTATTTCCTGTAGGCTAAAGGAATGGGATAATCAATGGAAGGGAATGATCATAAATAATTGGTGGAATAAGGATGTTGAAGGAAATAACAGAGCCCGCGAAACCCCATGGACATGATGTTGACCATCACATGCCCAATTGACCTTGGACAGGAACCCCCTAGCACCACTGGTAAGCGCTCTAGCACTGAGCCATCGTTTCTCCACATGACTAAAGAGTACATTTTTAGGGTAATTATTTGCGTTTTTCGTATAAATGTTATTCATATTTTTCGTTTATTGAGCTTTGTATTGTATAAATCAGATAACTTAAAACTATCTTAAGTGTCTTGTTAGTTTTCACTTATTGAAATTGATATTATTCAAGCACAAATGTTCCGCCTCATGATAGTTATCGTTTATTGAACTTGTTATTCTGTAACCAGAAATGTTCAATCTCTTGATAGTTTTAGTGCAAGCCTAGAGTCCCGCAGCAGAGTCCTAGAGCTCCAGGCAAGCTAGAGGGAGGAGAAGACGAATAGCAGACTGTTGCCTGTCCGTAAATACGGAAATAAATTAGAGAATAAAGAGGGCCCCTTAGCAAGAAAGCTCGCCCCCTTGAGTGATGCACCAACCTATATCTACATGCACCTCCTACATGCAGTTAGAGATCTAAAGCAGCATGTCGTCTGTGGTGTCGCACCGCGGTTTTTATCCTGAGACATTTACCGGGCAGTGTGTGTTAGAGAAAGAAAGAAGAGTAAAATAGAAGATAGGAAAGCGCGTGAAGATTTTTCACCTCACCATTGGCTTGGGTAGTAGGAGGGAAAAACCTGGGAAACACATGGAGTCCAGGAAAACCCCCTTTATCGGTCCATGCACATGCTCAAGATATTTACATGGTAAACCACACTAAGAAGGGGTGGAAAAACCCAGGTAAAATTATTATTTTACTGTCTGTATTTAATCTAACTTAAAAGCTGGGTGTGAATTAATCTAATTTGTTAATTGTCTGTAGTTTGGTGGGCAAGTTTGGTTAGTGGGTCTTTGTGTTATTTTTAAGCATGCAACTTGGTCCTTGGCCTCGCCTGGTCGTCATCGGTTTGCAGTGGTGGCAGCTGCTTAACTTCACTCCTATCCCTCGGGTTGTGTCTTTTTAGTGCCGCTCCCTCTGCATTGCTTGCTTCTAGTAGCTATCTGTGGTTTGGTTACATATACCTCCCCAGTTGTGGTTGATATGGTGTTGATGGTTAACTTGAAGATCTTCTTTGTTGCTATTGTTATTGCATCTGTCAGTATTTTTCTGCTTGCTGGTGGTGTTGTCATAGTTAATATCGATGTTACCCATGTTAGTATTTGCTGTGTCGTCCTGTTTATGGCTTCCTCTATTGCTTGATTTGTTAAGGGATTGTGGGTTTCTTTCTGCCGCTCTTCTGTCTTTGATTGTTGAACTCTGCTGTCTTCCTGGCTCTCATAAGGGCCTGAATATGTGTGCTGTTCTTCTGTAATAAGCCTGGGCCTGGACATCTCAGTTGAGGTTTTTGGTCTCGCAGGACATTCACTGCTTCCTGTCCTGTGACCATTTACTTTGCATGTTGCACAGAAGTTCCTATTTACTTTCTGGCTACATGCGTCTGTATGCGTGCCACCACATCTGTGGCATACTCTCTTACTAGTACATTGGAAGTTCCGATGTCCATATGCATAGCAGTTCCAACACGGGGATGGTCGGGGCTGGCTTCTGGATTGCTCCACTCTGTATGTCCTAGTTCCGGTGGGTCGTTGAATCTTCTTCCTTATATAGGCCCTCCTAGCGGAGATGGCGCTGCTGCCCCCTTGTGGTCATGTGACTGTACGTGGTGCTGGTGGTAAGTTGTCTGCTTCTTGTAATAATCCAACGTGAGGTGTAGTAATCCATCGTAATTATATGTGGTTGTTGTTTACAAACAGAAGCACGTGTAATTGTTTATAAACACAATCACGTGGTGCATTAGAATATAAGCAATCATTCGATTGCTTTAAAGCTTAACAGATGCCCTTGAGATGAAAATAAAAGTTTTACCTATCTAATCAGAAACGTTCAGTCTCTTGACAGTTTTGTACTTGTCATTCTTCAGAAATAATCAGTCTTTTAACAGTTTTCGTTTTCTGAACTTGGTATTCTATGGTATACAATCAGAAATATTCAGTTTCTTGATATTTTTCGTTTTCAAGACTTGAGTTGAGTTGATTTTGAGTTTAACGTCCCTTTCAGCAGCGAGGCTATATGAGACGTGGACCTACTGATTAACGTGAAATCCGAACCACATGAGCTCCCGCCGGGAATCGAACCCGGGTCTCCCACGCCAAAGGCGCGTACGCTAACCGCTTAGCCACGGAGGAGCTCTGTTTTCAAGACTTGACATTCTATATAGTCAGAAATGTTAAGTCTCTTGACAGTTTTCGTTTATTACACTTAGTATTCTATATAATTAGAAATGTTCAGGCTTCTGACAGTTTTCGTTGATTTCACTTGATATTCATTATAGTCAGAAATATTCAATCTCTTGATAGTTTTCGTTTATGAGACTTAGTATTCTATATAATCAGAAATGATAAGTCTCTTGACAGTTATCGTTTATTACACTTAGTATTCTATATAATAAGAAATATTTAGTCTTTTGATAGTTTTCGTTGATTGCACTTGATATTCATTATAGTCAGAAATGTTCAATCTCGTGATATTTTTCGTTTATTGCACTTGATATTTTATATAATCAGAAATGTTTAATCTCTTGATATTTTTCGTTTTTTGTACTTGGTATTCTATCTAATCGAAAATGTTGAGTCCCTTGATAGCTTACATTTATTGCACTTGGTATTCTATATAATCAGAAAGATTCAGCTTCTTGAGAGTTTTCGTTTTCTACACTTGGAATATTACAGAATGTTAAATCTTTTGACAGTTTTCGTTTATCACACTTAGTATTATATATAATCAGAAATGTTCAGACTTTTGACAATTTTTGTTGATTACACTTGGTATTTATGATAGTCAGAAATGTTCAATCTCTTGACAGTTATTGTTTATTGCACTTGCTATTTTATGTAAAAGAAAATGTTTAGTCCCTTGATGGTTTACATTTATTGGACTTCGTGCTCTATATATTCAGAAATGTTTGTATCTTGATAGCTTTAGTTTATTGCACTTTGTATTCTATACAATCAGAAATATTGTTCAGTCTTTTGAGAGTTTTTGCTCATTGCATTTTGTATTTTATAATCATAAATTTTCAGTCCTTTTTTTATTGTTTAAAATTGATATCCATCAGGGGCAGGCAAGCACCCAGTAATTTTTGTTGGGAGCAGTACAAGCTTCGGGGAGGGGCCCAATACTGCAAATCACTACGTCTACATAGTATTGAACGGGTATTATTCTGTATCCGAAAAGACGATAAGTGATTGTAAAATACTTCCACCTATATTTTCATGAAAACATAATAGAATTAGATTCTTTTTGTAAGAGAAAAAGTATAGATGAAGTGTAAGATTAAATTTTCATGCTACATCAATCATTTCCCTGTTAAACAAGTAGAGTTTTATTGAGAGAATGTACAAATGTAGGTTGAATTAGGAAGTTTTTGGGGTGGGATTGGGACCCGGTGCATTCCCCAAGGGTGCGTCCCTGATCAGGAATGTCGCGTCTATTGAAGTTGTGGTAGCACCCCTCCCCCTGAAATGTTAAGTATAATTCATTATGTGCAATTTTGTTTTACTCAATCAAAATTACGTCACATAAAACTTCGTTACTTTGAAGTACCAAGATGAGTTGTAGCATTTGTTATTTTCAAGGTCGTTTGAGCCCTCGATTTTAGTAAGTTCAACCATTTCGTGTTTGGTCGTTTAAAAGGAAACTCAAGATCCCCCTTTTTCGGATGTGAATTTGTACTAACAGACATACTTCTTATGCTGCACGTTCGTAGATTTGGATAATTTAGCTTTTATTTTAACTTCTTAGTTTTTTTTTTTTTTTTTAATTTGATGTGTATTTATGATGATGGGTGATACGTATGTGCATCTGCAAGTTAATATCAATAATATGTGAGCATCTGTAAAAGGTGTTGCCTTTTGTGTATGTTATAATTATTTACGTGTATTATGTGATGCCATGTTCCTCGTTGTATGCGAGTTGGTAAGTCAGATCTCAAATGGCCTGCCAGGGACCAGTAGAAAAGTTGTTTAGCAATTTTCTGCAGCTGCCCACAAATAAGTTTCGAGACACAGACAAAATCCATGGGAGTCCCGTATTTGTAAATCGATAATTTTTCATCGAAAAAGATGCGATCAACTGAAGAATAGTAAACTTGAGAGAAAAGGTACATTTTGAGAGAAGAATGATTAACTTAGATGAATGAGTAAATTTGGGGGTTCGTACCCAAGCCCTTCGGGAGATGAGCACTGCTGATCCCTGTAAGGCTTCTGGAAAGCAAAATTTCCCTTTAATATCAGGAAAATTTGCGGGGTCTTTGTTTTCTTTGGTTAAAGGAGAATTACACCGATATACTGGTTGATTTCATATGTTTTAAAGACGAGCTGGCTGTTGTTAACTCAGATTCAAACGTGGACAATAAAGTGAGTTAGCTTATTTCAGTATTTGAAAACAATGAAAATCAAAAGCGTTTTCTGAGAAACATACAAATTTGAGAATTGCTCTCGTCTAGAAGAAATTAGTTACGCAATATTTTATTTCGCATTCTCACAATATTTGAAAGAAACAATCTTGATTTTCTACATTATTTGGATTAAAAAACTACTTCTTCTAAATTGAAATTCACGCTACGCCACTGATATCTATTTTTTAAAAAACTTTACAGCTCTGTTAGTACATATACTTATGTGTTCTTCCATCGAATCTTAAGTCCAATACCAATATGTCACTGGAAGGTCGAGAAAGGAACGCAAATTCTCACAGCAAGCAACTACTACAGAGATATTTTTTTGCGTTCACTTTTTTTTTTTTTTTTTAACCGTTAAAGTCAGAAGACATTATAGGTGTTATTTGGTTGGCGGCGAAACACAGGTATGCGCTTCTGGAATCCGATTCCGTTAAAAAAAAGAGAGCTTCACGTCAGTGACGAGTTATCTGCACAGTGTCAGGGTTACCAGAACTAGCCAGTATAACCATCACACACACATATCTGTACAAAAACACTTTTTTCTCGTTTATCCTGCACACATCCTTCCTTCAAACACAATTTCGTTTATATGCATATATATATATATATATATATATATATATATATATATATATATATATATATATATATATATATATATCGCCACAGTCGTGCCAACTACCTAATTATAAGGGGCAATATGCAGTGTAAATTGGCGACGGAAAAGAATAAGTTCACAGTTGGAATGAAGCTTTATGCGAAGGAACTGCAGAAGCAAGAGCTTGTATGGAGGTGGAATTCCATGCATTCGGTATGTGATCGAGTTGACTTGTGGAACGCCCGAGTCTGTCAGCTAGAATGTAGCTTCTCTGGTTAACTCCCCTATGTGCATATGGTCCACCAGATATGTACGTGTAATGTATGTCTTTCGCAGATGATACTTTAAGAACCCATATTCTATTGTCAAAATTTCGTTATATTTTTTGTTACGGCTTCATCATAACAGGATCAATTTCTCGCTCAATTTACACTCATGATATTTAAAATTTTAATCGTATGTCATACTCATATTCAATGGTTCCGATTTCGTGTTCAGATTACATACTGTTATTTCTCATGATACTGCCGACGTTGAGCCGACAGTTTGCCGATTTTTATAATCGTGGACTCACAGTGGGCCGATAAATTTAATGGCTAATCGCTCATAGGGATGATGTCGTTGCTAAATTACACACCAATCATATAAACCTATCATGATTGGCATTAAATTACACAGCCACCCCAAAAAAAATAATAAATAAAAGATAAAATAAAATAAATAAATAAAAGTTCTGTGCACCGGACCCCAGGATATGAATTCAATGTATTTTGTTATACAGAATCCAAATCTCAAAACCCTAGGACGACTGACCGTATGAATTTTGTTTTATGGGCGAAAAATTTGAACGATTTTGGATAGGGAGGACACACATTTTTCGCCCATAAAACAAAATTTACACGGTCAGTCGTCCTAGGGTTTTGAAATTTTGATTCTGTATAACAAAATACATTGAATTCATACTCTGGGGTCCGCTACACAGATTTTTTTTTTAAACTGTATTAGGTGCATCCTCACTGTCCAAAATCACCCAAGTTTTTTCCCATAAAAAAGAAACTGACAAAGTCAATCGTCCTGGGGTTTCGAAATTTGGATTCTGTGTAACAAAATACATCGAATTTATACCTGGGGATCGGTGCAGAGAACTTTTATTTATTTATTTATTTATTTATGTCTGCGCTATCAATCAATTCTTGTTTATCTTACTGTCAAGTATTACATTATTATTATGTCACTACTAATTGGAATACGTGTGTTATCGTTAGGAGAACACAGAGAACAGTACTATTTACATGCATAGGATATAAATAAATAAACAATGTATTCCACCAGAATCAATTATTATTGGGAATGATCAATATATTTTTAACGTCATAAAAATTCATTTTCTTAGTTTTCATGAAGAAGAAGCTACGCATAAGAGTTTATCCTCAATGTTTCACTTTCATCATCTCCAACATGGTCTAATTAATATATTTTTGTCGTATTTTTGGACAATATTGGAGCGTGACTTTCCGTAGGTCAGATTTTGGTATTAAAATCCTTATCATTTGGGAGCTGGGGACCCGGACAAATCCGCCAAATGACAAATCTGCCAATTACCAAATCTGCCAATTACCAAATGCGCCAAACGCAAAAATGACCAAATGTGCCAATTGTGAAAACGGACAAATCAGCCAATGGACAAATCTGCCAATTGACAAATCTGCCAATTGACAAATCTGCCAATTACCAAATCTGCCAATTACCAAATCTGCCAAATACCAAATCTGCCAAACGCGAAAATGACCATATGCGCCAATCGCGAGATGGACAAATCTGCCAATGGACAAATCTGCCAATGGACAAATCTGCCAATTGACAAATCTGCCAATGGACAAATCTGCCAATTGACAAATCCGCCAATTACCAAACCTGCCAATTACCAAATCTGCCAAACGCGAAAATGACCAAATGCGCCAATTGTGAAAACGGACAAATCAGCCAATTACCAAATCTGCCAATTACCAAATCTGCCAATTACCAAATCTGCCAATGGACAAATCTGCCAAACGCGAAAATGACCAAATGCGCCAATCGTGAAAATGGACAAATATTCCAATTGACAAATCTGACAAACGGAAAACACCCAATTCTGTTTGTATTTTCATCAAATAACTGGATAATCTAGTAAAAAGCATACAGAAAGAAATTATTTATGAATATCAAGCAAGAAACTAAGAGTAATTAATAGAAAGTAATCAAATCAGTGCCCAAATATTTGAGGATTGGAACGAGGTAACAATTTACAATAACATTAACGTTTACTTAGTGGGGGAGATCGGGGCTGGTTGATGAACTGCATATAACTCTTTCATTAATTAACATAATGAGCTGTTGCTGCTGTTAAAAGAGCGACCTATGGATGCAGTTGCCACCTTCATATGGAATTTGTAACTTGCGGATTATGGTGTCTATTAGATAAAGAGTGTTTTTGCCAGTCTGAAGTATTTTTTTTTCAGTTCTCCGTTACATCACAGAATCGTAACTATTTGTAGTATAGAGGTAAGTAATATAGCATTAGTTAGATCTGAACTTTGTTTTTATAAATATTCAAATAATAAAACGTAAATGCCAAACAATTGCTGAGTAATTACAACTTTGTTGCACAACATGGGCTTGGGATTAGTTGGCGTATAGCATTTGGGGTTGGTTGGCAAGTGCGCCAAACAACCCTGTGTGGAATTTTATTTCATTTTACTTTTATTGTTACATTGTTTGTTTTACTGTTGTGTAGTTTACAGTTCTACCAATATTTTACTTCAATGTTATAGAATAGCATGCACGTATTGGATTACGGTCAAAATTTAGAAATCGAGATAAGACTGTATGCCAGACTCTGAATTTTCTGAATAGGCCTAATTCTCAGGATCAAGAATATTTTGTATGTGCTCTTTTGTTACAAAAATAGAGGTCTAGCTATTGCTTTTTCTTTCTTTGTGGAAAGTAGAAATAAACTGCATTTCTCAATAATTCAGCTAAAACATATCTTAGTTTCTCTTAGCTACTTTGTGAACAGCTTTCTTGATAGTACAGTTATTTTAATTACATTTTGAAATAATATGAAGAATTAACCTACACCAAATCATATTAAAACTGATGTGGTTTGATAATCTTTTAGCTTTCAATGTCATGACAACCAAGCTAGAATGAAAGAAAGAAGTTTTCATATTTCATAATGTTGATTCTTTTAAACGTTGTGAATAAAAGTCATTTCAAACTTCAAATAGCCTACTTCATTGCAATATATATAATAGAATTTTTTTAAAAAATAACGTTTATTTCTAATAAATCCATATTTTTGTCTGTCTGTTTTGCTATATTTAAAAATTATGCCAAGTAGCTCCACAACAGAGTTGGCGTGGGTCAATGAAAACGACCCATCACCCACCGTGACCCACGACCCACTGACCCACCACCCACCATGACCCACTGTGACCCACCATGACCCACCACCCACGGTGACCCACTCTGACCCACCACCCACCATAAACCACTCTCATCCACTTTGACCTACTCTGGCTCACCAAAATCCATCGTCATCAAATCTGAACACGATCCACGGCCTCTTCTGAACTGACTAAAGAGTTTACACTTGTAATAAAACAAGACTGTGAAATTGTCACTAATCGGAGTTTGAATTTCTAAACAATCGCTCAAGCACCACTCTGTTACAATAACAGTGGATCTGACCTTTACGATATAAAATGGTAAAGTGTTTGTCAGTGAGGAAATTGAAACAGTTCGAGGTGAGGGAAATTAGTGTGTGCCAAAAATATACTTGTACTAAGAGAGTATTCTTTCAAGTGTTAATTTCTGAACGCATTCCAAAAGAAACTTCTATTCGCAGGAAAATACCCCTGTACAATATGGAAAAGGTTAGGGTTTCTCAGTTCACAATATTTTTCTCACAAAAAACTTGAAAAATCAGTTGTTCATAGGGTATAAAAGTGCTCGGGTACCCTCTGTAAGAGCATCTCCATAAAGTATGCTCATAATTGTAATTTGTGTAATCACTAAAACACCACGTTAAATTTAAGTTACAAATATGCACAATTGCAATTATTATCAATATTTATTCAAAGTAGTTTACCTAAAGCAAAGAAGAGACTTACTAAAAATTAGGTAAAAAGTTGAATAACACAAATAAGCCATTAGTAATACAAGTATACATTTTCCATAACTCGTAATTTTCCACCTTAAAACAAATCTGAAATCGGATTTATTTCCTGTTGGTAACTTTTTGGCGGTAAATCATCCGCAGTGGAATGATGTCCATCCTTCAGCCAAGAAATAACTAGCTCGTCTACTTTGAGCTTGTCTAGCGTACAACGTAATCGTTGTTCCCTAGTTCAAATAAGTGAGTTGCATACGTATTAGATTAGCACAAAAACTGCAAATGTTGCTTATTCGAATGTATTTATTTTATAATTATATCTAGGCTGTTTTACAGCCATCATACCACAATGTATTCTCTCGTTGCTATCATTACACAATCAACATTCTAAGATACAAAACATTTTTTTTATAAATATATTTTTTAAAGTATATATATATAACTTCTTCTTCTAACCTATATAAAATAATTAAATAGTTGTCTAGTTTATAACACCTTTGATTAAATATCTAAATGGTGCAGGTAAAGAATAATTCATGCATGCCGAATAATACATGCATGCTGCTGAATGCTGTCGTTCTAAGCGGTGGGCCATTAACATTGATGAGCAACAAGTTAGACAATTTTTGAGCACTTAGTGTATTTCTAATATTAGTCATCTGTAAATTCATAAGGGGAAATCCCCGTTCGCACTCTGTAGTGGAAATTGATAATATTTCTACCCGATTTCTGCAACTTCTTATCGACAATCTACTTGTTAGACTTAAGTCTGATAACGATTTTTCTTGGTCAGGTTTGAAATACTCAGCAAGAAGTATCACCTCTCTATCACCATACATCTTTTCCATATCGACCATGTCAGTTGGCAATGTCGACCCATGTAGAACAGAAACTTCATCTACCACGCCTTTGATAGGGAATCTTGTGAATAAATTATCAATTAAAGCCTGATAAACTGATGATTTCTTATTTGTTTATAAATTTAATTTTTGTAATTACACATGAAGGTTTGATACCATTACCAAGTTCCCTCCCCCGTCTAGAAAGCGAAAGGGAACGAGGTTCCTGGAAAGTAATCAGAGTTGAATTGGAATTTCCCTCCTTCTTCAACTTCAATTACCACACTGCTGTTTGCCATGTGCCAAATTACGATGAATTTCAATTAAATTATCATAGTATAATTATTTCCTTGTTGAATTATCAATACTTTTCAGTGGAAAAAAGGATGAAATTTCAAAGTTCCAAATCAAAGTAAGTAGACGAACGCAAAGGGAGAAAAAATGTAACATTTTCCATACAATAATGCGTACAATCCAAACTTCAAATTTCCGTGTAACTAAGCTTAAAGTACAAATTTTATGCCTATTTTTCTCACAACTTTATGGGTTGATTGCCCTGTGCTGTAAGCGCTCCATATAATAAACATAAGCTTCAGCAATTATTATAGCAGAAAGCAATGGATATATGAAGCCAAGCACTGTATTTTTTGTTTCTAATTTTTTTTCTTAAATAACATCGATCGTTTTCGATCATTTTTACAAACCAACTCACTACCAATTTTCCATATATAGAAAGTGCCCCCCCCCCCACATAAAGGAAAATTTTTAAAAATACTAGGACACACTGTTTATTTTCAATAAAGAGTTAATACACTGAATTTCATCTCCGTAAGTTTAACGGCTTGCGAGATACTCATTTTTTTCGCAAAAATTCGGATCCTCACTACCTCCTTAGGATATTATGCATTATAATGAAAGCAATATAACATCCCAATTTGGATTAAGGCCTAACTATATACCAAAAGTAATTTTATTTGACTTTGCAATTTGACCGTGATGATCAGGCACACATAGTTACATTCAATTTTTTTATATAATAATTTATATATTACAGTGATTCAAAAATGTATTTTTTTCAGTAGTTAGCTCTAAAAACTCACAGGTCTCGAAAGCCAAGTAGTAGTGTAAGTCCTATTGCTATTATTACTATTAAAAATATCAATATCCAAAAGTGCCTGAAGTTCTTTTTTCACTTGGTTAGATATACTCACCTCAGGTAAGTAGACAGAAACAAGCGGAAAAGAAAAGGGAAATGAAGGTCTTGAAAGTAAAACGGAGACAAATTTACCAGTCCTCAGAAGATACTGTCTACAATGCAGTGAGCAGAGAGGGTCGGTAGATCATACTGAGTCGGTGGGTCGCAGTGGGTCACGGTGGGTGGTGGGTCGCAGTGGGTCACAGTGGGTCATGGTGGGTGGTGGGTCACAGTGGGTCACATGCTGTTGACCCACGACCCACTGACCCACCCAGAAAACTTGACCCACTTGACCCACTAACCCACCGACCAACTGACCCATTTCATCTCTGCTCCACAATATCAGCCAACCAGCCCCTTAGTAGGGGTCGGTTGGCATACTCCGTTTTAAAAGAAAGAAAAAATTATATATCGAAAACTGTAAGCAACAAAACAAAAACAAAAATTGAATTTATTAGAGGAAACATTGGTCTGTCCGTACACATTCATTACATTGCAATACAGTGCACAATCTGCTCATTAAAAAATAAAGAATGAAAAGTTCGCCAACCAATCTCGGTCTCCCCTATACGTTTTAAAAGTTGGTTATTTTGTGAAGACCGGAGAGACATATGATGTAAAATTTCAATAAATCATACATGCTCTAATGTAATGAGAGATAATTTGCATGAAATTATGTATTAACTTTGATGAATTTATAACTGTTAAAAATGAATGTTCTTGTAATTTGCTGAAGTGATTGCCCCCTTTCTGCACTGAGGTTATATTTTGGGGGCGCCCGACCTCTTGGACAGGCAATACTTCTTAAAATGACGTAGTTGCGAGAAATTTTTAAAGCGATCGTTGCTTGTCTTCGTACCTTTGACACTTGACTAGTGTTGTAAAATTTCCGGCAATTTTTAACCAGTTGGTAAAAAACCGTTTTTTCCGGTTTCTTTCCGGAAAAATTGAAAAAATTGGGAAAATAACAAAAATCTTTGTATCAAGTTAATTTTACTAGTAATGGAATCGTTTTTCGTCAAATGCGTGAAAGTTATTAGTTGAGAAACTTCAATATTAATACAAACTTAAAAAAGAAGCAATCTAAAATAAAACTGTTCTAATTATTCTTTTGAAAATTAATAGTCTGCACTCATTTCCTTTATATGCTTTTTTAGTCGTTTATTCGTGGTTGTGCATTAATTAAAGGACTTTAACTGCTGCATATACATCTACCATCATTAAGCGTTTCTGTTGCAACAAATAGAGTTCTTAAATGAAACTGAGTTCTTAATGTGCTCTTTGATCTGGTGAAATTTTGTTAATTTTAACCAAAACACTTCTTAAAAGAGACAGCAATATACAAATTTCACTAATACTTATGCACTAAAACATATAATTATTATTATTTAATATTCTAATATGGACTTTTATATAAACTTTATGCATAATATTTTGTATGTAAACAAATACCTGTTTCCTAGTGTGACAAATTATATAAAAATGAAAGTGACTATATTTGTAACTTAAGAACTTTTGAACCACCAGACCGATCTCGAAAAAATTTCAACATAAATGGTGTTTGGGCCTACGATGGTTTTTATCATTTCACTTTGAAGGTGCAACTTGGAGGAAGGGAGGGAAAATACATATTGAAAATGACCG
The DNA here is from genome assembly GCF_964235325.1 of Thermobia domestica. Classification (NCBI taxonomy): domain Eukaryota; kingdom Metazoa; phylum Arthropoda; class Insecta; order Zygentoma; family Lepismatidae; genus Thermobia; species Thermobia domestica. The sequence continues at coordinate 296,459,976 of NC_137458.1, read as the reverse complement.
ACATTAGTGTCAAATCCATAATTTTCGGGGTAGCTGAGATGAACAGTGACTCTTTCGACGCTGTTTAAATCCAAATTCATCCCCGCAAATTAGGGGAAGGTGAGATGTATATATATAAATGATGGAAAATGATTGATATTAGTGTCGAATCCATAGTTTTTGGGGTCGCTGAGATGAAGAGTAACTTCTGATGCCGTTTAAATACAAATTCGGCGCTATAAATTAGGGGCATGGGTTCGATGCTGTCTAAATCCAAATTCATCCCCGCAAATTGGAGAAGGGGAGATGTATATATATAAATGATCGAAAGTGACCGATATTAGTGTTGAATCCATAGTGTTTGGGGTCGCTGAGATGAACATTGACACTCCCGATGGCGTTTAAATCCAAATTCAGCGCCGTAAGTTCATTTTTTAGGGCGAAGGATTGATATATAAGAAAAATGATAAAAAAAAAATGACCGTTATTAGTGTCGAATCCATAGTTTCTGGAGTCGTTGAGATGAGCAGTAGCACTTCAGATGCCGTTTAAATCCAAATTCATCGCTGCAGCTTGGGGGAGGGAGAAGGGAGCCGATTTAGGATTTAGATTTCTGGGCTTTCGGCATCTAAACCCATTTCGCCCTTCACGTTTTTTGAGGGATGACGTCCCTCGGCGAGCACACAATCCGGGGAAAGGGAAGAAAGGATGGGGGAACAAAGGAAGCGGCCTGGGACCTATAAGTTAGGCACCACCCTGGCATTTGCCTGGTGTGAATGAGGAAAACTCATTCAGGGTGGCTGATCTGAAAATGCGTTTTACACTTTTTCGACCGAGTGCCCCAAAAATGGCCGATATTAGTGTCGAATCCATAGATTTCGGGGTCGCTGAGATGAACAGTGACACTTCCGACGCCGTTTAAATCCAAATTCAGCCAACATCAATACGCCTAAAGGAGGAGGGTAACGTAAAAGTAATTGAAAATGACTGATACAAGTGTCAAATTATTGTTTTTGGGGTACCAGTACATTATTGACAGTTTTGGTGCCCTTTATGTTCAACATGAAACGTATTCTCCCCGTGCGAAGAACGCTTGTTTTGCTAGTATTTATTAATAACGAACGGAAGTTTTACATGTTAAATTTTTAATTTAATATATTTCTCGCTGCTCAAATTTACACTTATGCGGTGTATATGCATGTGTAAATAAGATAATCTCTTCTTCCGAGTTGTTCTAAAAATATACAAATAATAAAGAGGAATTTTTACCAGAAATGAGAACACTAAAAAGTAAACTTAAAACCTGTTGCTTTAAGTACTTTTCCTGCTAGCTATATACATTGTATATATGCTGCAGACACGTTACAGCAAATAAGATTAACATCAGGCGAAGAAATAATTTTTAAATTGTATTTGCGGTTTTTGCCGATATTTCCGATTTTTTTTTTTAATGGGTTCAAAGTTTCCGCAAATTTTACACAGCACAAGTAAGATACGTATCTCCATAAAATATATATTTCATTTTAACATACTGGTATTAATGATTCTGGCTCCGTTATTTTAACTCTTCCCTCTCATAAAGCGGGAACTTCATAAGATTACTTAAGATAATTTAAGTGCATCTATCTTAATTTTATTTTAGTGTCTTTTGTAGCCATAACTCCATTCTAACATTAAAAGAGAGGTGCACATACATTTGTTGACACAAATTTTCCCTATTCTAATACAAGAAACATAAACACTCAATGATATCCACTGTAAACTAGTAAATATAAAATAGTTTTCATTTTAAAAGTATAACGAAGTAAAATATTCGAAAATTTCAATTTTCCCAATTTTTCCGTTTTTTCCAAGCTCGGGAAAAAACGGTAAAAAACTGTTTTTAACCCAAAGTTTCCGGTTTTTTTCCAGGCCTTCACAACACTACACTTGACCAACAGTTTTTGGTAGTTGCGATTACCACATATTCTCCTAATTTCACGACCTTTAGCAGTATTGCCAACTTTAACATTCATTATCATATCTCCTAAACGGTGTAAAATATTAAATTGCTGTAAACGGCATTATGATCATTACGTCTTTTTACAATAATCTACGTAATTAGATGTGATACTTATCTCAGCTCTTTTTCGAAATAAAACCCTTTGCAAGAAATGAAGTTTTGAATTCCTTGTAGCTTTTCTCTTCTGTTTGATAGAAATACACCATATGCTGACCATAGTATTCGACACTAAGGTGCTTTCGATGTGCGATGCACCATCCGTCTTACTTGCGTCATTACTGTTGTAGAGACCTCCAAAATTGGAAAGTTTCTGGATTTTTGTGATATTATAGCATAATTAGTTTCCAACACTGAATAATAAAAATGGTATTGTTTGTTTTCAATTTGTATGTAGACTTAAAATTTGTAATAACTTAACGTAGTGCTATTCAAAAAATACAACTTTATGTTGAGTTGGCAACACTTTTCATCCGGTGATAATAACCAATACGTGGCTAGGTGTCCCCCTTCCTACAGTTGCTTCATGCAAAGTTTCGCTTCCCTCCCTCTTTTAGTTTTTCTGTTATCAGGGTTGGACATTATAAATAACGCACCCGATATATATATATATATATCCGAAATGGTGTCTAGTAGTAAACCAGAAGGAGACTCGCACGCTGAGAATTAGTCGACGACGTATGGAACCTGCCGCGCTACCCACTTATGTCCTACCCGTAACTTCCTGTCCATGGTGAAACTTACAGGTTTCCCTAATGATAGGAAGGCGAACACGGAGGGCTATCACCAACATGTCTGGCCGGCACGGTGATTTTTGCCAAATACCTTCAACTTGTTTAAACAATCATGCTAGGACACAATAAGCCAAGACCCTCATTCTCCGGAAGCCGAACTGTATCTGAGCAAGGCAATTTTCAGAATCACATGCAGGCAGAGGATGCTAAGAATCCCCGGAGTTACAGACTAGGTTGTCATTTAAAACTGGCCATGGCTACATACAATGCAATATCCCTGGCTTCAGAAGCAAGATTTCAGGAGCTGGAAGAAGAGCTACAGAAAGTCAACTGGGACATCGTCGGATTGAGCGACGTAAGAAGAAAAGGAGAAGAATTAATGGAATTGAAGAACGGACATTTATTCTACTACAGAGGATCAGAATGTGGCAAGACCGGCAAAGTGGGATTTCTTATCAACGAAAAATTGAAAAACAAGGTCCTTGAGGTAGATAGTATATCTAGTCGAGTAGCAAGGCTTGTAGTCAAACTCTCCCAGAGATATACACTACGAGTGATTCAAGTGTATGCACCTCCAACAAGCCATTCATAAGAGGAAATGGAAATGGAAGATAGGTTGTTGTGGAAAAGAGTTGGAAAGACCTTCATCCAGCAGTGTATTGACAACGGTTGACTATGATTTATGGCCATATATATATACAGGGTGGGCCATTTTAATCAATCCACGGAAATATCTGAAAAATGATAAAACATAGAAGAAATGTTTGAAGTACACGTTATATATTGCTACGGGGGAAAACCAATTCCGCCAAAAGTACCCCTCTCCGCCGCCCGTAAATGGGGGTAACGGGGGGTAACTCTGAAATGTCAAATGGGAACATGGGTCGAGTAATACTTTGTTCGAAAGGTCTTGGAAAACTAAGTAACGCTGTACCAAAAGATGTTTCATATGGAGCACTAGTTTCAAAATGGCCGCCATGATATAGTTCGGAAACTCCAGTACCCGTAGTATGAAAACCATGGAAGGTAAATGAATGGAACAAAATTGAAATACGTAAATATCATAGGGCATATCGAATGGTGTGATCCCAGTGGCCTCCCTGAAGGGGTCTTGAGGGCTAGCTTCAAAATTTCAATGTCCGACCGGACATCGGTTCGGGCGTACGCTTGACCTACCCAATGCTGTTTGGAAGGGAGACTTCATGGATAGAGAATTGGTGCACTGAGTTAATGCGGATGGCCACATTTACATTTTGATTAACTATTAGTACTCATGTTATATTGTGAGCTTGAGGGACGAAACAGTGTGTATGTATATCCCCGAAATGCTTTCCGAATAACCAGCACGCATTGCATAAAAGTTTCTGTGCCGACGGAGATTAGCAACTTCACACATTTGTAACTTCCAGCAACTGCATTATTCTTTCGTATAACGTTCCTTCTGTTTTCGCATCAAATCATATTCAGCCATAGAGATATGCGTTGCCATTCAAATAAACTTTCACCTTTTTTAGTCACTACAGCGTCATCCTTACAAACAAATGTTACAACCGCACCATACCTATTTTTAGGGTAGCCTTAATTTGTGAATTAAAGTAGAGTTTTCATTTGAACTTTCACAGTTACTTTCCACCCCACTCACATACACAGCGCAGGGAGAGATTGTTTTGCAGGACTTGGATTTCTCTCTATACATTATGGCAATTTTACTCTAACATTTTTATCTCTGTTGTATCATTCTCGAGCCTTGAAACGCCTCCGTGGTTTTCCTATTTAATTTTCGTTAGAGCTCCTTCGTGGCTAAGTGGTTAGCGTACGCGCCTGTCGAAAATATTCTTACAGAAGCTGTTTGATATTGATTTGTCTATGTAACGTGATGTTACTCGCTTCAAGTTGCTATTTGAAATTTTCAAGCTGGCCCGGGATACCTTTCAGTTGGTCCTTGGAGTCACCCCGACAACACCTTTCGATGTGCCTTACGTCAGTTACCTACACTAGTTTTTCTTCTGTTGATTTATCTCCAATCGCTTTCATACTACGGGTACTAAACCTTTTCTCTGACACGGATACTATGTTTCGGCGGCCCTTTGAGAAAACTGCCATTTGACCTCAATCGTTTTCTCCTGCAAGATGTTTGATTTTGCAAGATTTCTCGAAGGAGGTGCCACTCGACTCATGTTACTATTTGAAATTTTGAAGTTAGCCCCCAAGACCCCTTCAGGGAGGCCACTGGGATCACAGGGATCACACCATTCGATATGCCCTATGATATTTACGTATTTCAATTTTGTTCCATTCATTTACCTTCCATGGTTTTCATATTGCGGGCACTGGAGTTTCCGAACTATATCATGGCGGCCATTTTGAAACTGGTGCTCCATATGAAACATCTTTTGGTACAGCGTTACTTAGTTTTCCAAGACCTTTCGAACGAGGTATTACTCGACCCATGTTCCCATTTGACATTTCAGAGTTACCCCCCGTTACCCCCATTTACAGGCGGCGGAGAGGGGTACTTTTGGCGGAATTGGTTTTCCCCCTTAGCAATATATTACGTGTACTTCAAACATTTCTTCTATGTTTTATCATTTTTCAGATATTTCCGTGGATTGATTAAAATGGCCCACCCTGTATATATATATATATATATATATATATATATATATATATATATATATATATATATATATATATATACAGAGTGGTAGGTAACTCCACCGACAAACTTTGGGAAGCGATTCCTTATACGAAATGAAAGAAAAAAGTTCTAATAAACATGGGCCGGAAAATGTCTCCTTTCAGAGTTATGATACATTGAAAATTCGAAAAATCATTTTTCAGAACTCTCTAACTTAGAAACTATAGGACCTATCCCAAGCGGTTTAAGGAATTACACAGGAACTGGTATAAGCTCTATCTAAATATCGATGTTTCAGAATTCACCGGTACCAGCGAAACGAACGCACCACTAGTACTTAAAGGAGTATTCCTATACTCAACTTCCTTTTTACAGTTCCTTTCACCGATAACAGAGGATGGTAAAACATGGATATATATCCAGTGAAACTTGTAGAAACCGGAACTTGCATAAAACGGAAATCTGTCTATCTGTCTATAATGGAAACTCCTCAGAGTTCTTATCGCTGTTATTCCTTCGAGTAAAATTCGGACGCATCGCCTTCCGTTTTATACAACTTTTTCTCTCTATATATATTAGCTAAAATATTTGAATCCCCTAACTCCCCATATAATGCTCATTTCAACGAGTGATTACCCGGTTTACCTCGACTGAATCTATTCTTTGTTCATGTCATACTCATTGCGACTTTTTAACTCCCCTCACTTTCCATACCAGTGGGGGCTATATATTACGGTAATGGCATTGGGAGTCGCCATTCATCTCCTGACCCCAAAAACTAAGAATTCGACACTAATGCCAGTCATTTTCGCTTATTTGTATATGTCATCTCACTGTGAACCTCTTGGGGATGATAGATGTATCTCACCCCTACAACATTTTTTCCTGGTTATAAGTAATATGTGTACCAAGTTTCGTTAAAATTGCTCCGGGCGTTCCAGAGTTATGCTAGACAATATATAGATACATAGAGACACACCTACATACATTATTTTTTTTACATATCATCCTCCTGTGACCCTCCTAGAGATGAAAGGGGTATCTTTCGCCTATAGGGTGTGTTTCCTCACTGTAAGTAATACGTGTACCAAGTTTGATTGAAATTGCTCAAGGCATTCTAGAATTATGCTAGAACATATACACCCATACACATAGGGTTTACATACGTTCATACATACGTCTTTTTTATATACAGTACATCCATGTTTATCCAGACTATCTGGGACCAAAGGCAATCTGGAAAATCGAAAATCCGAAAAATCCTGATAATATGGATAATAAGCAAAACAAATCCTGAGTCAATTCACTTCAACGTCTTGCGAGTAAAGCTTTCTAAAACTCGATAAGAAGCATTTTATGTACAGTATTACCAAAATTTATTGTGAAAACTATACACGAACTGTACATTTAATCAAAACAAATGGAAAATGTTTGTCGTACTTATGGTTACTTTCTTGCTATCATAGTTAAAAATTATTATCTATGGGAATATTAAATTTTAAAAAGTTTCTATAAATCCGGTTTGGATTATAAGGAGATAAGGGTGAACGAGGACCGGATAAACGAGGTTGTACTGTACGTAGATTAAAAAGATCAAACTTGTTAAGGCATTATCTATCTATCTATCTATCTATCTATCTATCTATCTATCTATCTATATATATATATATATATATATATATATATATATATATATAAAGGATGTATGTATGTTTGTATGTATGTATGTTCGAGCATAACTCTCGAATGCCTGGAGCAATTTCAATCAAACTTCGTACACGTATTACTTACAGTGAGAAAACAAACACTATGAGCGAAAGATAGCCCTTTCATCCCTAGAAAGGTCGCAGGAGGATTATATATATATATATATATATATATATATATATATATATATATATATATATATATATATATATATATATATATAATGTTTGTAGGTGTGTCTGTATGTATCTATATATTGTCTAGCATAACTCTGGAACGCCCGGAGCAATTTTAACGAAATTTGGTACACATATTACTTACAACCAGGGAAAAATGTTGTAGTTTGAGATACACCTATCATCCCCAAGAGGGTCACAGGGGATGACATATACAAATATTTTTTCTAATCGAAAATGACTGGTATTAGTGTCAAATTCTTAGTTTTCGGGGTCACGGAGATAAATGGAGACAATCCAGATAGCGTTTCAGTCTCAGTGGAGGTCAGATATCCCTACCATCCCTAGGGGGAATGACGTACAAATAATCGAAAATGAGCGATATTTGTTTGGAATCCATGGTTTTCGGGTCTGTGGAGATGAATGGCGCCATACCCGATGGCGTTTCTGTCCAAATGTGGCTAAGAAACCCCTATCAACCCTTCGGGGTCACATGGGGATGACATGTATAGTCGGGATGAATCGTATAATCAATCATTGAAATGTATATTGATAGGGTAGTTGGGAGTTCAAATATTTTTATAAACCTGATCTCCCCGCTCGAAGGACGGGCATTTCAGCTTGTTTAACCAATAAACTACAAACCAGGGACATATACAGGCGATAGGTTCTGGTGGTCCGGACTCAGCTTCCCCCTCCCCCAAAGCTGCTTTTCTGTAAATTTAGTCTAATTTTAGGGGCGATTTTACAAATTTTAAAATTCTTTATCCTCAAATTGACATTGGACTACCCCTCTAGAAAGAAATTGCTGCGTATGCGCCTGATACAAACAGTAGAGGGAAAGTGGGTTGGATTGATTGTTACTACCGTTTTAAGAGTGATTCGTCCAATTAAATAGTGATATTCATTGGTTAAGCTCAATTTAGGTGACAATCATTTTCTCCTCTGCATCGATCGGCATCAGAGTGGATAAATTTCGAAATAAATTCCAGCGAAAACTTGTATGGGTGCTGAACGTCTATCAAAAATCCTCTATAAATGTTTGATCCTACAATCAACCATCTACTTAGTTAATTATTAGTGTTTAGCGTTTCTTTCCAGCACCGAGGCTATATGTAACTTGGACCTACAGTTTGAGATGGGATCCGAACCACCGCAATGCGCCTAAACTTAAAACATCTCCCACTGGGAATCGAACCCGGAACCTCCTGTGTGGCAGACATCTCCTAGACACTAGACCTGTCTCAAATCCAGTCTCATGTGTAATTATAATATGCGCTTATCCTAGACACTTTTGTCCGATTATCAAATGAAAACCACCGATTAAGTTGAAAATTAGGTATATGTATACAGTTACAGCAGTAATGAAAGTGATGTTTAATTTTATATAGGTGAAAATTCTTTGCATCTCCTTAACATGCATAACAATATGTTCAAATATTATTTCTAACGTTAAATAAACCACTTGTAGACCTTGTAAACGTATTTTATATTTAACTCAATACTCGTAACAAGGTACAACACTTTTTAGTAAAAACACTGTATAAGATGTGAAGTTTCAATACTATAAGAGTATCTTCATCAGACTTAAACACACTTATCTAGTGTGGATAAGTGTGTTTAAGTCTGATGAAGATACTGTTATAGTATTGAAACGTTACATCTTATACAGTAATTTACTAGAAAGTGTTGTACCTTGTCACGACTATTGAGTTAAATATTTCTAACGTTAGTAGAAACTGCATTTTTTGTGAGGACCCTGCAATGATCCAAGCTCCCAGCAAGTGCGCCTTGTGGACAAATATCGTGTAGTTTTCTCTAGTTATTTTCAGCTGCTCCCACTTTCTTCATTTCACCATTATCGTCTTTTTTTCTTAAATTTGTTACATAATCATCGAAAAAAAATTCAAAATGTTGTTTCTACTCTTTCTACATCTCGTGGTGTAGGCCAATGTTGTGGTTGCAATGAGGTACGTAAAGCAAAAGCGATTCTACTAATGTAATGTCGTATAATGCATTGCCCTTCTTCCTAAGATGCCTCTATTGACATGTAATGGGTTCTAATAACTTTATCAAGAACGTGGTATGTATAAGCTTTAATGTATGACATTTTAACAAACACTCGTAAGACATTATAATATTTATACATGTCATTAATTTGTGTCTTTGTGACTTTATATTATGTTTGCAATTGTAAAAAAAGTACATTTTATATCTAAAAGAAGGTGACTGAATGAGAAATGGAAGAAGAATACATGTTGATTTTGAAGTTACGACTACTTACTTTATAGATTTATAGTTATATATATTCTCAGGTTTTCGAAATGACTAATGAAAAATATATAACTACAGTATTTATGTAAATCAAAGAAATATGAGTCGAAATGTTAAGTTTTGTGTAAATAAATTTATAGTTATAAATAAATTTATAAGTACAGAAAAAGGAACATGTCATACACATCGTTATTTTAGAGAACCTGACCTATTCATTGAAAACCAAAAAGTGAAAATTGTATGTAAGAAAATAACACTTACACAAATAATAAGAGAATATATATATACTTTATATATACTGTATTATAAGTAGGCAATTTGTGATACTTTTATTGAAGTTATAGCATTTGTTCCAAAGGACCAAACTGAACATGCCCATGAAAATATTATAATGAAAGAAATACAAGAGAATATGAAGATAAATATATGAGTAATGTATTGGCTTATTGTATGTCGAGGAAATATTATCTTGTAAAGGACAAACTGCGATTCTTTACTAATATGACCACAAAGGGTGTAACCGTAGCAAATATTGTTGGAAAACGGGTCTCTGGGGAGCCAGTTTATTTCTTTCTTTCTTTATTTTGTTTATTCAGTTATGAGTATTTCAAGTTTGAAGTTACCGACGAAGTGCCTGTGGTGCACCATCATGTAAGTAGCCCACTATCAAAGGGATACACTTTACACAAAGCTCTTTCAATTTTCAAAGGGCCTGTGACACATCCATAAGGTGTCTGGGCCACAACAATCTATTTTGATGAAACTTGGTAGACTAATAGGACACTTTGCAAAACTAATGTAACTAGCAGGAATTTGTCGAAAAAAACTGTAGTTTCTGAGATACAGTCAATTCATTAAAGACGACATTTGTCGTGATATCTCGGAAATGGCTCCACGGAAAACAAGCAAACTTTGCAAGCCATAGTAGATACATGATAGCTTTAAAAGTAATTAAAACAAATTGTCTGCACCTGCGCAGAACTGCGCATAATGCGCAAATAATTGTGCGAATGCGCATATCTTGAAAATGTGAAGACTGTGATATATTTTTCTCTTCCTTAGTTTGAACTACATGACAAGTTTAACATAATGGAAGGAAAACTACACTCAAAGGTGAGCGTTTTCAAGCAATTGAGGTGAGAAGATGTTGGGGTGGTCTACAACCGGAAAAACACGCCTCTAGTTACGCACTTTGTCTGGCTTCTCAGTCATACATTTCCATTACACCTGTGTAGAAGTCATATAGTTAACGTTAATAGTCGCCATATTCGGGGCGTAGTGATAACACTGGTCGACAGTGAAAAATTTTCTTTCATGAAACAAGTACTGTAAGTCATCAATGTTACACAACAGTAACACAGTATTAAGAGAGCATAAGGAAATACTATCAGACCTATATAGTCGCGGTTTATTCGAACATATCAGTGTGATGCAGGCATCTATGCATCAAAGAAACGTGCCAAAATCATAGATCATAGGATTTACTTATATATAGTTAGTGTGGCCATGAGACGAAACATTTGGTGTTTCTCATCTCGTCGCGTGAAGCAGTCTCGTCGCAAACATGAGATGCTGGTGTCGTCTCGTGTCTTTGTCTCGAAGCCTGTGTCGTGTCGTCTCGTAGAACATTACGAGACAAAACTCGTGATAAAAATGAAGGGAAGACCGACTATATGCTAGTCATAACCCGAACAAGCCTGCGTAACTACCGTCGCGGATCTGTTACGTTAGCGTTTTGCTTTATACAACTGGGTAGTATTGCTACGAGAGGAGACAGGATATTGGGGCTGTCGCATCTCGTCTCCTTACAACACTGTCGCGTGTCTCGTCTTGCAAATAATAGACAGTTCTCGTCTCGAAGTGTTTGCTCGTTATCGAAACGAGACGAGACATGAAAAAGGCTCGTCTCGTGGCAACACTAACTATATATAGGTAACCCTATGGGCTATGATTTTGGCATGTTTCTTTGATGATAGATGCCTGCATCACGCTGATATGTTCCAATAGACCGCGATCATAGGCCTAATAGTGTATCCTTACGCTCTGCGCAGGTGAAGACAATTCGTTTTAATTTCATTTTAAAGTTATCATGTATCTACTATGGCTTGCAAAGTTTGCTTGTTTTCGGTGGAGCCGTTCCCGAAATAGCACGACAAATGTCATTTTTAATGAATCGACTGGCTCTGAATCGAATCTCAGAAACTACAACTTTTCGACAAATTCTTGCTAGTTACTTAGTTTTGCAGTGTCCTATTAATCTACCAAGTTTCATCAAAATCGGTTGTTGTGGCCCAGACACCTTATGGATGTGTCACAGGCCCTTTAAAAGTAGTGGAATAAATAATGAAAAAGGACTTGAACCATATAAATATTGTTACTTTACTATTTCAACAAAAACGAAGTTACAACTGTGCTGACGACCTTTACGGGGATGGAGATTTCACAAGTTTGGTTGGTCCTCGCATAGAATTTGTGTGAAAGACTATGAAATCTACAAGCAACCCTGTCTATGGCTGACCTAATTCATTAAGCGGATGTCAGCTTCCTTTTTAGTATTTTCGAAATAAACCAATATATGTATTTCTTATTATAAGTAGAAGAATGCAGTTGGCAATAAGTTAATAATAAAAAGTCTTCAATAAGAAGCTATAATCTTTAACAGAAAATGGATAAGGAAAGTAAGAAGAAACACAATTATTATAGCAATAATAACATCGTTAATAAGTAAGCAGTAGTTAGTATAATCATGACTTGTTTCAGATCTTTTTTGAGTACTCTTATTTAGAAAGTTTAGAATATTTAGTTTTTCTTTTTCGTATAGTTCACTGAGAGTCAGCTTTGCTGGGTTCTTAGATTGTAGGAACTTTGCCCATATTACAAGTAACTTTAGTCCTCTTGACCTGATTTACAGTCGTGAAATTTAAAACCGAAACTTATAACAGAAGAAATTGTTTTACAACTATAAATTTTGGTATTTATGTTTTGTACGATCTTGTACTTAGTGAGAAATTCCCATTTGTAATTGTGAAAGTTGTGAATATTTGAAAGAATGTGAAGAAATATTTTTTCATAGCCTTGTAAATAATAAATGAAGTTAATATTTTAAGTAAACACTTTTGTAATTTTCTTTAAAAAAGATTCTAAAGTGACGGCTTATATTTTGATGTCCCTATTCAAATCACCCGTCCCGAAAACAGGTTCGGATTCATTTTAACCAGTTTGAAAATACTTATTACCAAGACGTTTTAATTAACTTGATTGTTATTACCTACGATTACAAATAGCATGTTCGAAAAAGTATATGTGTGTCACCTTACGAAAAGACAAGCAAGCTGCTAGTTCGCTACTGCCAGGACAATGAATGAAAGCTGTCACTGATTATTGGCAACGAAAGATTCAGTTAGTGCAGCACATTTTTTAATAAACTAAACATGTAAACTTGTACTCGAGCATCTCATTTTATTTGGTTCGGTGTGTTTTATCGATTTATACATATATAATGTGTTTGACAATGTTATTTTTAAAGGAAGAAAATCAACATTCTGGACTATATCTCATTAACTGAGTAATGTAGTCTTAGAATTGGTGTAATAAAGATCTTAATGACAGCGACGACGACATCTGTACAACTTTGGGGAGGCATTGAATTAGTTCCTTGTCACAAATTCGAATAATAAAGATATCTACATCCAGGGAGGCAAATCCCCAAGATCAGCGCGCATGGTTAATTCAGACGATATCATTCAGTTTCACTTTTATATCAGTAAGTAGCTGTAACAAAGCATCAATTTTCATATCTACGAATAGGATATTTTACTACATGTTCTAGAAAAGTTTACATGGGTTTCCACACGCACGTATGGCATTTTGTTTACCTCAATATTATCAATGGAATGATATATGTCTCGTCATTGGAAGACTGTTAGAACTACGCGTATCATTCTTGGAAATATGTGTGTCAGTGTGAGAAATCAAGCAACAAAAGGTACAATCCAATTGTTAACAGTTAATATTTTTCACTTTAGGAATCTGTTATCAGAATCACAAAATTATTTTATGCACTAAGCATACAAGTTACAAAACACTAGTTACTAATGAGTATTTACTAATAGATGCAAAGTGAACTCAATTATACTAATTTCCTTTTTTATCAACTAACTAGCAGCGTTCACCCCGCTTCGCTGCGGTCACCCCGGAACGCAATAAACTTTGTTACTTAGATAATTTTTACTTTTTCGCTTTCAAATTGCAAGCGCCTGTCATTTATGTTAACCCGCCGAGTCACGTGGTCATGCGGGTTGCATATACATACGTTTATTTTTACCTATGATGAACTATGGAGACTTGAATGGTCCATTATCTCAAGACACTGGTAATTAAAAATTAAAGTGATATGATAAAAACCATCTAGGGTCCAAATCCTAACAACCCCCCAAAAATGAAAGAAATCGGTTCAGCCGTATTAGCGTGATGAGTTCACAAAGGATTTGTACGTTCTCTTTTAGATCTTGGATCATATTTAATCCACATTAAACGTATTAACTACATAAAGAGAAACTTGCTCTGAAAACACTGGTCAACAGTGAAAATGCTTCGGAGATAAAACTAACCAATTCTTACTAATTTTAGGGTGCTAATACGTTATCACCCGATGTGCTCTGCTGGGAAAATTGAGAGTTTGTGGCAACAGGAGCTGTCTACTTATTTCAATAAACTTCCATTGTTTGACGGTTAGTTTCATTGCTATCCTCAGGGACATACGCAGGAGTGGGTCCTGAAGATCTTGACACTCCGACTTGTTTGTAAATTTAGTCTAATTTAAGGTGAAATTTTACAAATTTTAATATAATTTAGCTTCAAATTGTATTCGGACTCCCGAAAAGCTTAGGGCCTCTCCCGAAATAAATTCCTGCGTAGTCTCTGGCTATCCATATTACTCGCACTTCATCGCTAACAAAGAAATATCAACCACTTCACGGTTTAGTTTGTATTGAAGAGTTTGCAGAGAAAACATGTTGTGCAACGTTCTTTTGTAGTTACAATTTGCCATCTTGGACGTAGTGGTGGTGAGATATTGGGCGGGTGACTGGGTGTTATTATTATTATTATTATTATTATTATTATTATTATTATTATTATTATTATTATTATTATTATTATTTATCTTTCTATGACCATTCTAAGCAGAAACATGTCGCGTAAATGTGTTTGCAGTGCAGAGCAAATTGTTGTTTTTAACGAAGTGAAGCGAAAAGTGGAATTTCGTTCCTATCATAAAGAAAGCCTATCACTTGTACTTTGGCTGTAAAGTGGGAGATGTGGACAAGAAGTGAGCACCACATATATGTTATAATACTTGTTCTACAAATTTGCGCGACTGGCTACACGGAAAAAGGCCATGCGTGCCATTTGCAGTTCCAATGATATGAAGAGAACCGACAAATCATACTCCAAACTGCTATTTTTGCATAGTTCTTCCAATTAAAGGTTATCCAAAAAAGAAAAAAGTGGACTGCTACTTATTCAAATATTCCTTGAAACGTTCGTCACTGTGCCACACTGAAGAACTAAAGGTTCCACAACTTCCCTTACCTTACTCCGGTGTTTCCCCCGATAAAGAGCAAAAGGCAAACAATGTCGACCCACATTGTCAAATTCTGTTGCAGATTCATCGTCTTCCAACGATTCTAACTTCACAAAACCAAAATATCAATTCACCATATGATACTCAACCTGAATTAAATTACCTGGGGTTGTCAAAAAGTGGCGAAGAACTGCTGGCATCCAAACTCAAGAAGTGGGAAGCTTATTCTGAAGATCTAAAAGTGTTCGTGTTTTGAATCCCTAGAATCCCTAAATCCCTAAATCCCTAAACAGTATTTTCAGTGGAAAGTGACATATTACGTTGTAACAATGTAGGCCTAACTGGTGTTATGAGTAAACTTAACATAGACGATAATCTCGATGAATGGCGGCTATTCATAGACGCATCAAAACATTCTTCAAATATATTCTGCGTAAACTTCCACAAATTGCTGAAACTAAAATCAGGTAAGAATCCTTATTGGCACTCAAATTCGCTAACTCCTCAATGATCCTGAATTTGATGCAGTGTTAGAAAATGAGGAGAGGATTACATGAGATTCTTTCCGAAAAGTGGTGACGAATTTTTTTTTTTTTTTTTTGAAAACGAGCGGTCTAAGAACTATAAGGAAGTAGAGGTGCACCAATACCTTCTACCAAGCAATAGGGTGTAATGTATCACTAAAAATACATATGTTGCAATCCCACATAGATTTCTTCCCAGAAAATTGCGGAACATGGGAAACATTTCTACCAAGTTATATATATGATGGAGAAACGATATCAGGGCTACTGGAGCAACTCTGCTCTTGCCAATTGTTGTTGGACGGAAAATTCCCAATTTTACCCCAATTTCCCCTTTTCTCGTATAACACACAAACACATATTATCATGATACCATTTGAAAGCCTGTTTTATTCTGAAGAGAATGATGTTTAAGTCATGATACTCAAATAAATAATAGGGGCCGCGGTGGCTCAGTGGTAGAGCGCTCACCTCTGGTACTTGGGGTCCCGGGTTCGATCACAGTCCCCGCCAAGTGAACCTTGTGGTGGATAAACACCGTGTGCGTGGGTTTCCTCCCACTTTCTTCATTCCACCATTTCACTCATTACTCATCATCACCGTCTCCTTTAGCCTTATCGGCATAAACGTGGGACGTAAAACTCAAAGATTTCATTTCATTTCAAATAAAAAATACTGTTCGGATTCATTTGATTTTATAGTTATCTCACTTTTTCCTATATGAAATTTGGTATTGTCTAGCAGAGCTGAGAAATATTTTTTCCGTCACTATTGTATGTATTATTGTAGGTATTACAATGAAACTTGGCACATGTACTCCTTATAAACTACAGTAGTTTTAAAGGTATATTATATTTGGATGCCTTTAGTCGGGGCCGTACCAGGGAGTGCTACATTTGAAAAAAGGGACTTTTGGACGGGAAATTCCCAATTTTACCTTGCATTTCTTTCTTCTTATACATCATGTACACATGCGCATAGTACCATTTGCAAGCTTGGATTATTCTGAAGTGAATGGCATATGAACCAAGATAATCGGATGAACACAATTGAAGCAATAGCTACTTAAGTGAAAGACCAAATAGAAAATTCAAGAATCTAAGTATCAACACTACAAAACACACATTTCTATCGATTACACTTAAACTCGAACCAACTCATCATTTTAATTTTTATTTTTGTATTCAGCACCCTCATTTGCATAAGAAAACGTACTTTTCTTTTCCGAAGTATTAAAATAGTTAAAATTTGTTCTCCAGTGAAATTATTTGTTGGCTATCCAATAATTACAACAATCATTAGTCTTTTCGGGTTCGATTCCCAGTGAGAGGACATTAAAATTCAAACGTGTTACGTCACGTCTCATATAACCGAAGTACAGCAATGAGATACTAAACTCCAACAACCAACATCAGTAAACATTCATTTTGAAACATAATTGCGAATTTATAAAAGTAACACACATTAAAATTAAAATACCCTTTTCCACTTTCTTTCATAAATAATTCTTCTTCTTTTTTGTAATGCTGTGGGATGATGATTGAAGAATACATCTAAAATAAAATGATAGTTCGGTGACTTATCCATTGGCAGATTTCTCCATTGGCGGATTTGTCCATTGGCAGATTTGGTAATTGGCAGATTTGGTAATTGGCGGATTTGTCAATTGGCAGATTTGTCCATTCTCACGATTGGCGCATTTGGTCATTTTCGCGTTTGGCAGATTTGTCCATTGGCAGATTTGGTAATTGGCAGATATGGTAATTGGCAGATTTGGTAATTGGCAGATTTGGCAATTGGCTGATTTGTCCATTTTAGCAATTGGCGCATTTGGTCATTTTCGCGTTTGGCAGATTTGGTAATTGGCAGATTTGGTAATTGGCAGATTTGTCCATTTTCACAATTGGCGCATTTGGTCATTTTCGCGTTTGGCGCATTTGGTAATTGGCAGATTTGGTAATTGGCAGATTTGTCCATTGGCGGATTTGTCCATTGGCAGATTTGTCCATTTTCACGATTGGCGCATTTGGTAATTGGCAGATTTGTCCTAGGCCCGGGAGCTGTAGACCACCCACGCTTGGAATTCAAAACGTTCTTATCAGTTACAATATTGTACTTCAACAAATACTTACAAACACATACACACACACAAATTTTACAAGAAAATAAAACACGTAAGTTCAATCTATTTATCAAAAAATATACAAAAATAATGGTCTTGAAGAAAATAAAACCGGTAAGTTTATTCAACAAAAACTATACCAGAAAGTTTTCCAAGAAAATAAAAAGGTTTGTTGAATGAAATACCTCTCAATTTTACCACGATTTTTTAAATTTATTTTATTTTATGCAAAGATATGGCCAACTTAAGCAGCAGGTGACGTGTTTAGATGCGTAGCCAACTTTGCAGCTAAGTTCGCAGTTTACTAGAATAACCAAATGAAATAATTACATTTATTCCAGTTCTAAATACTCTAACGTATTTAAAAAAAAAAACGTTAAAAACCAAACAACTAACACCTTAAATTCATTAATTGGCATTTTCTTAGGCTCAAAATATATTCTTTTCTAATTGTGTGGAGCTGTGACTGCTAATCATAACTCAACCGAGGTTCATAACGAAACTAATAAGACTTTTTTTTCGTAATAAAATAATCACTATTGTTTCCAAGACAATAACGAGAACAAAGGAAAGAAAGAAGCTACAATGCCAGAAAGAAACAAGAGAATTCTCTGCTCATTGTTAATTATAGTTAATAGTAACCTAACACACACGTTGTCTTAATACATTTGGTACTCATGTGACGTTATGTTGCTTTAACACATCCAGATTATAAAAATTAGAAGTAGGTTAATGCAGTCCGTCTGTGGGGGAAAAGGAGATTAGATTTCTTTCACCAAGAGATGGCGAGCGACGAAAAACGGATGCTTGCTTAATGTTGATGCTTTTGTATTTGGCTGGGGTTGGGTTTTAATACAAAACAGACGCCGTAGGTGTCAACATAGATTTTTCATTTGTCTCGTTCGCTCCTACAACCACCCACCAATCTCTCCAGGGCAGTGGCGTAGCACACTTTTGCGGGCCCCCCCGCAAAGTATAGAGAAGGGGCCCCACTTGTAAAGCCGACACAAGTAAGGTGGAAGTTCTACTTCTTTAAAACTTTATTCATCGCAAGACTTCGGGGCCCATATACATCGGGGCCCCCCCGCACTGCGGGGGTTGCGGGGGCAGCTGCTACGCCACTGCTCCAGGGTCAACCAATCTTTTACTTACAGGTTGAGAGTTTGTCTTTTTGGTACGAGACATTACTTACTTTTCACTGAAAAGAAATCAATGATAACAACACACGAGTTCAACCGAAATAATCGAATCTGGATGAAACTTGGCATAATGATAAATCTTAATCAGCTATACAAATTTACGAAATACTATAGTATATAGACCTTTGGTTTAGTTCCTCTCATTATATGTAATAAAAACTATATGAAGTTATATGTAATATAAAATTTAATGAAGTTATATGTAATATAAAACTTAATGAAGTTATATGTAGTATAAAACTTAATGAAGTTATATGTAGTATAAAATTAAATGAAGTTATATGTAACATAAAATCAAATGAAGTTATATGTAATATAATGTTAAATATAGTTATATGTAATATAAAATTAAATGTAGTTATATGTAATATAAAATTAAATATTATATGTAATATAACATTAAATGAAGTTATTTGCAATATAAAATTAGATGACGTTATATGATATTATGGGTGTGGAGAAGAATGGAAAGAATTAGTTGGGTCGAGCGGAAAACGAATAAGAGAGTGTTAGAAATGGTGGGTGAGAAAAGAACACTTTTAGATATTATTAGGAAGAGGAAGAGAAACTGGTTGGGACATTGCCTAAGAAGAGATTGTATCATGAGGGACGTCCTAGAGGGTATGGTGGCGGGAAAGAGAGGGAGGGGGCGAAGGAGGCTACAATTAATGGATGATATTAAAACAGAAAGATCATACGCGAAGACGAAGAAGTTAGCGGAGGACCGTGAAGCATGGAAGCTTCTCAGCTGCGGCAAGTGACCTGCCAATAAAGGCAGAATACCTATGATGATGATGATATGATATTAAATTGAAGTTATATGTAATATAAAATTAAATGAAGGACGATTTTTTACCGATTATGCGTAAGATTTACTGCTCTTCCTACGTCATTCTTCTCTTGATTTCATCGACACAGCTTTTGATTTTTTCTTATCCTGAGCCACATTCTTCGTTTTCTTGTAGTTTTTCTTCCCAAAATTAAGGTTTTCCTTTTTCTTCTTGGGCAGCAATTTCTCGATTCATTCAACATAACTTTCCATTCTTCCCTATCCTGAGCCAGGGTTTTCATTTTCTTCTAGTTTCTCTTCCCAAAAGACAAAATTGATGATAGTATATTGCAATATTCTCCTCATATTAGCAAGCAAAACCACGTGCTTCGACACAAGCACCAGCAAGCAGCCGACGGATGCCATCACGTAGGGAACACGAAGAGATACGAAGAGAGCCCCTTCTACCCCTGCACAGGTTCAGCCTCCAAAGACTGGCTATAAAAGCGGACACCTCGAGACAGAAGAGAACCTATCTCTCCAAGCTGCAAATGGGCGGGAGAAACTCCTCTAACCTCATCTCTGAGCTGCAACGGGCAAGAGGCACAGATATATACTCACCTATCTCCGTGCTGTAACGGGCAGAAGATACTACCAGGGCCGGATCCAGGATTCTCTGAGGGGGGAAGGGTGCACCAATAACTACCAGTACATTTGAATTAAATTTGATTTTTTTTAAATGCTTTTAGGCATCTGTGATGTGAATGAGGAATTCCTTTGGAAATGCTAAGTGTCTGCTCTCGAAGAATTCTTTTCCTTCAACCTTCAAAAACTTGACTTAAACTATTGATTTTGCTAAACTCACTGCTAGCTTCTCACTTTAGGTAATGTATATTTACAACGTAGGGGCGGTGCACGTGCACCTTTGCTTCCCCCCCCCCTAAATCTGGCCCTGGATACTATCTACCTCTGTTGGAACGGGCAAGAGGTTTCTTACCCATTTCAAAACTGCAACTGACAAATGGTTCCTTTAGATCCAGCTGAAACGGACGGGGTCATTCTTAACCAACAAACCTTAAATCTTCGAGCTGCTATGGGCTGGAGGTCCAATTTATTTTAGAGGAAAGAACTATTAGGGAGTTACTTATTTGTAATCTAGTGTACAAACTGTGTAGAAAACTTTATAATAAAAAAAGAAGAGGGAAAATCCGTGTACCGTTACTCTACTGAATATTATAATACAGTTTAGTATCAGTTTCATTTTAATAGGTGACAGATTTATCCTTCAGCATCAATTTTTAGGTTTACAAAAAAAAAATTTCTATATTTTCTCGAAATCTAAGCATAAGAATTCATACTCATTCACATCGATTTGCTTATATCAATGAGATCTAGAAATCCTTCGTGGCTATCTGGTTGACATACGCGTCTTGTGGAGCGGGAGATCGGATTTGATTCCTGGTGGGAGCTCAGGTGGTTTGGCTATGAGGTTAAGCTTTAGATCCACTTCTTATATAGCTTTGATGTTGAAAGGGACGAGAAACTCAAATACTACCTACGTTAATAATGGTAACGGATTGGTATGTTTTTTATCTTTGGACATTTTTTTCCTGTTAAACGCTAGTGCCAGTGGCGTGCACAAAGAGATTTGGAGTTTAAGTCCCTCTTGAGTAGCATATTGTGGACTAGTGAACATTTACTACATTAATATATACACTACCACTCGAAAGTTTTTGAACATACTGGATCTTTGGAAGCATCTACTGTGATCATATAATTTTAGCACGAAAACTTTGCCGCTGTGTATCAGAGGTACTCCTGCCTTTACCATAAAATTTGATGGCAGATAAATCGAGGTCTCAGAGGTACTGCAGATGATACGTCAAAATTAAAATTCTTAAAATTGAAGCGAAAAAAGAAAACAGTTTGATGTAGATATTGCATAGTACAAACAAAAGTGTGGAAGGTAAGACAACATATTAGTTTTGTTTGGAAAGTGTAGACATAGAAGGCCAATGCAATGACATAAATTTGAAAGAAGAAGTAGTTTTCCAAATTTTGCCATTTCTTTATACCTTGTTGATATGCGAACGTTTAAAACGCCAAAAATACCATATTTTGAAAAGTGTTTACGATGGCTTCGTATGCTCCATTGTTGCTCGTTGAAATAGTAATGACGAGCACTACATATACGCTTCCACTGAGTGACAATTGAGCAGAGAAAGATGTATATTGACTCTCGTACACATTTTTTAAGGTTGGTGTAAAGGGACAAGCTTTGCCGATAGACCCTAGATGTCACTACAGTCTTCGTATCTGTCTTACGTAGTTTTCACCTTTCACAAAAATTCACGATTTGTCTTACAAGTTTTAGCTTAGAGGCTTCAAATTTTTAGAGAAGGAACTTCATAACCTATCGAAGGCAACAATCCGTGCCGACTTTTTTAGTTTTTTCTTCATTGTTGAAACAGTTATATTGTTAAAGGTTTGAATATCCATTTCAACAATCAAGTCATTTCAACAATGAAGAAAATTCTGAATAAAAAAAATCGGCACGGATTGTTGCCTTCGATAGGTTATGAAATTTCTTCTCTAAATATTTGAAGTCTCTATTTTGAAATTTGTAAAACAAATCCTGAATATTCGTGAAAGGTAAAAAATACATGAAAGAGATACGAAGACTGTAGTGACATCTATCGGCAAAACTTGTCCCTTTAAATCAACCTTAAAGAATGGTGTTTTTGGCTTTCTAAATGCCAGCATACCTACAAGAAACAGAGAACTGCAAAATTTCGGAAACTACCTCTTCTTTGAAATTCTTTCAACAGTCATCAAATTCTATGCTTTAGACAGGAGTACCTCTGATGCAGGGCGGTCAAGTTCTCGTACCAAAATAATATCACAGTAGATGCTTAAAAATTTCGGTATGTTCAAAAACTTTTGAGCAAATATACAGGGTGGTAGGTAACTCCACCGACAAACTTTGGGAGGTGATTCCTTATATGAAATGAAAGAAAAAGAGTTCTAATAAACATTAGACGAAAAAGTCTCCTTTCAGAGCTATGAAATGCCGAAAATTCGAAAATTCACGTTTCGAAACGCTGTGGCTTAGAAACTACAGGACCTATCCCAAGCGATTTAAGGAATTACACAGGAACTAGTATGCGAACTATCTAAATATCCATGTTTTACTGTCCTCCGTTATCGGCGAAACGAACTGTAGAAAGGAAATTGAGGTATAGGGATACTCCTTTAAGTACTAATAACGCGTTCGTTTCGCCGATAACGGAGGATGGTAAAACATGGATATTTAGATAGTTCGCATACTAGTTCCTGTGTAATTCCTTAAACAGCTTGGGATAGGTCCTATAGTTTCTAAGGCAGGGCGTTTCGAAACATGATTTTTCAAATTTTCGGCGGTTCATAACTCTGAAATGAGACGTTTTTTATCTGTGTTCATAGGCGCCGACTTTGGGGGGGCAGAGCACTTTTGCCCCCCCAATATTTAAAGGTGGGGTCCTCGCCCCCCCCAATATAATCCAGTTGAGGAAGAATTACCAAAGAGGAGCAAGAATTTCTGTCGTAAATTACGTCGTGCCTTTAATTCAATATTAGGAACAGCCTTCTTATTCGATAAAACTCACTGTTTTCAAATCGGCGTTTAACCGTTTTAGGATTTCCACTTTTTGATGTAAATTTTAGACTTTCACTCAAACAGCTACTGCTTCCTTACTATTTACCGTAGAATCGTGGTTCATACCTCGTTTTTCTCAGGATACCTCATACTTTCCAGCGGTACCACTCTCTTGTCCATATTATACACCAGAAATAAGAAAATTGAAAAAAACATGAGATTTTTCGAAAAAAAATCGAAATTTTTGTGCCCCTTTGGCCCGGGCCTGCGTTCACGTAGGGATCTGAATCTTAAAAAAAATCTTGTTATATACATAGTACATGCGCAAAATTTCGTTCTTGTATCTTGAAAACTGAGGTCGGGAGAAATTTTTGAAAGTCTGAAGGTGACCCATCTTTTCATATATGTATATAAATAGAGGAAGTTCGGGTATTATGGAATAGTCGGATAATATGGAATACCTCATTATCTCGCCTGTGATGTGTTGCTTCCAAGCGGAGAGGAAAGAAACTACTACCTCACGTCCCCATGATGCTCTAGTCAGTCAGTCTCCATGTGATTGTGACATTCGTTGTGTTGGTAGACGTGAAAATCTGATTTCTTATTCAGGAATACTTTTACAGATGAGTGGTTTACAACCTGTATTTTCCTATTGAAATGTAATAGAACAACAATTTTTTATTTACTATGACGTTGGATATACAGAGGTAGTTTGATAAACGTCATTATCCTATACGCCTTCGAATGCGTTTAACAGCTCTTTCGTTTCCAAGGTGGCGTGGAGGGCAATATGGAATACCCGCAAGAAAAGCATGGTATTCCGTATTCCGTATTCCGTATGGTATTCTGATTACAAAAATATCTATCGGTATTGGGCAATTAAACATACATTTATGATGACAACAATGCTAAGTGTATTTTTTATTACAGCAGATTTTCTGACTTGCAGCAGAGTATTATATTTATGACTTTTGCAAGTAACCACAATCAGTTATGGTTTGGCATTCAGAATTTTCATATATTGTCACTGTATTCATTGTATGTTCAACAGAAAACTCGTTTCTTTTCTGTATAACATTTGTATTCCATGCTCGACTATATCATATTACATTCCAAAGTGGTTTCTTTACAAATTATAAATTTTACCCACCCCTGTAACGAAACTTCTTTATCAAGATATGCATAAATAAAGCCAAATATGTAAGGCGTATACTTGTTTTCCTTTTTGTTTCAATGTGCAATTATTAACTGAGTTACAAGCGAAACAAAAATGGTATTCCATAATACCAGAACTTCCTCTATATATACCTAGGTATAAAATATTTTTAAAATGTACTGCGTCATTCCTATTTAGCTTAGAGTCATGGTTGAAACGCCATTTTCTTCAGTATAATAAGCCCTTTCCAACGGTATCACTCACATGTCCGTTTCATACACCTAAATCAGATAATTAGGGAAAAACTCGGAAGTATTTTTGCAAATCCAACCGAAACATTTTGCCCCTCTGGCCTAGGCCTGGGTTGACGTAGGGATCTGAATTTTTTTCTAAAAATACATTGTTATGTACATAATACGTGTGCAAAATTCCAATCTTGTATCTTAAAAACAAAGGGCAGAAAAATTGTTGAAAGTCTGAATTTAGGCTCTGTCTTTATACACACACATACGTATATATTTATTATAAAAATTTACTACGTCATTACTATTTAGCCTAGTCATGGCTTAAACGTTTTTTCTTTAGTATAACAAGCCCTTTCCAACGGTGCCAAACACATGTACGTATCGTATTCCTGAACCGGAAAAATCGGGAAAACTGAATTTCTGAAAAAATCAGCCCCTCGTGCCCGGACTCGGCTTCACGTAGAGATCTCAGGAAAATTTGAGAAATATCCAAAGGTACATACAATTCCAATCTGATATCGTGAAAACTTCAGGCGTGAAAAATTTTTGAAATTTGCCTTAAGAAAAATAAAAAGGTACGCCCTTTCGCCCCTACTTGGCGCAGCTAAGTTGACCATCCGGTTCCAAAACGCATCTGGGGTGTTCTTTAGTCTATCCTTGACTTGACTAATAAAAAACGACTCAAGGACCTGTTATAGAACCTAAATGAGAGGTCAAAGATCATAGTACGCCATGGTAACAAAAGTTACCAAAAATCCTAAAAGAGTTAATAGAGCACTGAAGCTTCAACCAACACTATGGTAACACTGATATGAGAAGTGAAGATCAATGTGGTGCAGTGAAATTCCCAGAATTTGAACTTGAATTTGTTTTAATGCATTTACACAAATTTGACTTAGGTCATGAATTTAGCAGTGGAGCGGATGTAGCAGACCGAGATCTGGAGGGAAGGAGGCCTCTATCCAGCAGTTGGTAGAGAAAACGGCTGAATATGATTATATATTTATTCATTGTTTTGGCCCCCCCAATATTTTCTTCAAGTCGGCGCCTATGTCTGTGTTTATAAGAACTTGTTTCTTTCATTTCATATAAGGAATCACCTTCCAAAGTTTGTCGGTGGAGTTACCTGCCACCCTGTATATAATGCTTGTCCCGAAAGTATATGAAGTTTTGAGTGATTGAACCGTCCCCTTTGATGAAATTTTGCGTGCACCATTATTCCATGCTGCCAATATATATATTACCAAAAAAAAAAAAAACTTATTTTTCCCTGCACGAGAACAGGGCAACGGTGATTCAGTATAAAAAAAAAAAAAAAAAAAAACTACTTTTGTCTGTGAATTGCTGTCAGGCGTCGATTTACTTGAGAACTTTAAACGTGACTGTTCAGAGGGGCAGAGCTCAGTAGTTAGTGCGTTCCAGAAGCTTCTCGAGCGACATGCGCACCTGAGCTTTCATTTGTTTCCGCTAAAAGTCTTTCCAAGTTGAAGAAGTCATTTTGGCATCTCTGTTTTTTTTCTCCTTTCCATTTGACTGTTCCTTTTACCCTCAAAGCTTTTTTCTCCCTTTTTTTCTTCAAAGCTTCTGTTTTGTTACTTTTTTTCTTTCTTGCAGTGTCTTTAGCAAGCATTGTTTTGTGGCTGCGAAGGGACACCATTTTTCTCCGCTTAAGATGAGGGTGGCAACCAACAACTTCGTGAGTTGACTCGCTAAAAAATCTCTTTTCGTTTTCGTTTTCGTTTTCTATTACTTCTCTTCTCGATAGATGGCACTAGCATCTATAAGAAAATTCAGATAGATATAAAAAAAAAGGTTTTCCATATTATATTAAAAATTATTTTTATATCTATCTCTCAGTTACATATAAAAAGGGTTTTTACATGTTACAGTAAAAATTATTTTTTATATATATCTGTCAGTTACATACAAAAAAAAGAGTTTAGATTTTACAGTAATAATTAATTTTTATATGCACCTCTCAGTTACATGTAAAAAAAAAGTTTCAGATATTGTAGTAAAATGAATGTTTATATGTATCTTTCAGTCAAGGGCGCCCATCAGGGGGGCAAGGCGGGGCGTTCGCCCCCCTAGAGGAAATTCTACTTCGGAATATCGAAAACCCAATATAATTTTTAGAATAGTTACATCAAAATTTGAAACTATATTTGAAATGTCGCTTACACTTGCCCCCCCCCCTTGGAAACCACAACATGGGCGCCCTTGCTTTCAGTTACATATATATATAACAAAGGGTTTCGATGTTACTAGAAGACTATATTAAGGAGGAAAAGCAAATGTGTTGTTCTTAACAACATTAAGCATATCTCATTAACAACATTAAGATAAGTGTGTTTATATTTGAACATATAAGATCCTTATACAAAGGCGTTTAATAAGCTTTGCACAGATGCAATTTTAGGTGAACACACGTTGATCCTTTGGCCACAAAACCATGTCACTTAATGTAGCCTCCGTCTGCTGCCACGCACGCATCTCGTCCAACTTTTTCTTAATGCCTTGAATACACTTTGCTAAAATTCAGGTGGTTGACTTTTACACCATTGTTCCACACAAGAAATGAAGGGCTTGTCACTGTCAAATGTCTTTCGTTGTAGGTGGGCCTTCAGACGATCAAACAAGAAGAAATCCGAAGGAGCCAAGTCCGGACTATAGGGAGGCAGAGGAACGACTTCTCATCCTATTTTCATGACATATTCTGCTGTGCCATCATGGCTGTGTGAGCCTTGGCATTGTCATGATCGAGTTTGATAACCTTACCTTGTAGCTCCGGTCTCAGTCTGGAAAGCACGTTGTACTTTATCCAATAACAAACAAAATCACTCGTTCTTAATTGTGAAGATATGCACCAAGAAGCTTCGATCACTACACTTAATGGTCTACCACATCTTGGTTTGTCCAAAAGAATGAAATCATCATCTTTAACTCACTGCAACCAACGTTGGATACTGGCGTGGTCCAATATGTGATCCCCATAAACCGGAAGCAACCTTCTATGACGTAGCTGATTCATCACCGCTTTTGAACAGGAATTCCATTACCCTAACAGTACAAGATGTGCTAAGCATGTGCCATTTAGGTTTCCCAGCTACTTTTTAGGCATCTGACACTTGGTACATATGATATTCTTGTGCTAAGTATGTACTTTAGCTACCTACAGTTTTAGGTACTTGTTACACCTAATTGATATTTGCAACTATGTACAACAAATTTATATACCTTGCTCAGTTTCGCTTTGTAAGAGTCATTTGTTTTTATATCGTCACTTGGGACATATATCTGTCATGTTCTAGGTATGTCTTTAGGTACATACTGTTTCAGATACCCTAACAGCACAAGATGTGCTAGGCATGCGCCATTTAGGTGTTCTAAATTCATCTCCCGCATTTGATGCATTTGTTGCTTCTTTTTCTAAGCGATTGTGTACTATAGTGCGTCCAGTAAGAGAACGTCTCTGACAGCTCGCAGTGACATTGCCACTACTCGCGTGTCAAGGTTTTTTTCGGTGCAACTGTAGTGGCAATTTAATTAATGGTATAAGACAGAGTGATCGTGGTTGGTAACACTGGTATCAAAGTAGGGGCTGCAATGTCCCACCGCATGTGGTAAGAAATGTCAGAGACCATCTCTTGTCGGCCGTGCTATAGAAGCAACAAACGCATCAACTTTGTTAGATGGCAACTGTCGCCGATCATTTGAAAGTGAATATGGAAGAAAGTAAATAGACACTCGTCATTTTGTTATAAAATTACATGGCGAGCAGATTTTATCTGATCCCAAACGGTTATCGTCGAATATACGCGGTTAAAGGTGCACTCTGATTAGCCAAATTCAAAAGACCTCAACAATTTATTCCTTTACAAGCGACGTTCTCTTCATTATTTCCAAGAGCACGGAGCTTAGTAATTCAAAGTTTAGTGGTTCGCGCTCACCCAGGGGTACATTTTTTTTACTTGTTTAAAGTTTTTTTGACTCACCTTAATGTAAACACATTACGCATATGGGCGATTTAACATATTTTGGGGGAGTAATTTTGTGGTTCATTGACGCTTACGACGTGGGGAACATACCTAAAACATACTAGGCACGTTCTCCAGGTACGTGTCAGGCATGTGCTTAGGGGCGGACATACACTGTGACTATCACTTGCCATCCATATAATTTCTCTCTCAGAGGTACATAAGGCACATACTGGACACATTCCCATGTACCTGAGGGAACATGATAGGCACATGCCTGCTATGTGATTGTGCTGTTAGGGGCGATACTCCCGTTTCCTCCGACATTATCATTCCACCAATTCTTCCATCATCATTCACTTGCCTTAATAATCCGTCTCCCTTAGTCTAAAGCACACAATCGTGGATTGGTAGATTGAAAGAATTCATTTCGTTGCATTCAGAGAAAGCACATGTTGTTTAATATTGCCAAAACTCTCCCACAAGAAACAGCACATTCAGTTCACTACAATCAGAAATTTAGAATAAAATTTTAGAAAGTAGCAGTAAAACAAGAGGAAAGAAGAAAAGAAAGTGCTATGGGGCAGATGGAGGGATTCACTCAGGGGGAAAATTTACAGGAAAATTATTCCCATCTGGAAGCAATATTTAATACCTCAAGTACTTTCGAAGAAATTGTTTCTGCTCTAAAACAGTGGTTTCCACACTTGGATACTTGGCGCCCCTTTCGTAAACCTTACATACTTTAGACCCCCAGCCCTCCGTACTGGCCTAGTGGCTAGAGCGTGTGCCTTTAGTACATGTTCTACCAGATTCGATTTCCAGAGATCACAAGAAGAATTAAGTTCACAGTCATTCACTTTCATTAATCATTCATCTCCACTAGCTTAAAGAGCATAATCGTGGGACGTTAAACTAAAATATTTCATTTTCATGCCTCTTTGTTTTCCGCTCGTTGGTCCTACTTGCTTATTGTCTGACCCTCATCTACAATTTCAGATGCAGCATTAAATTCTCGAAATTTCAATAATAATAATAATAATAATAATAATAATAATAATAATAATAATAATAATAATAATAATAATAATAATAATAATAATAATAATAATAATAATAATCACATATTTTTATTTATCAAGTTTATAATTACGTAGAAATCTTCAATAGGAATAGAAAGATTCAATATCAAACGTAGCCATTTTCTAAATCTAAATCGTGGGACGTTAAACTGAAAGATTTTAATTTTTTTCTTTTCCCCCTTTTGCGACAAGAATCTGATCGTGATTTGTTATAATTTTTCTGGAAGTTCCCGAGAAGGAAAATGTGTCAACCACATGACGAAATCAAAACAATCCGGCTGGATTACGGTACCAAATGTTCTGCAATGTGAAAAGTGAGTGGGATATAAGTTTAAAGACTTAATGAAACCTATCTCCTCGTTCACTCAGCTATAATACGTGTAAAAAACAATAAAAATAAAATATTTGAGGTTAACGCCCCATCATTATGCCCGTTAGGCTAAGGGAGACGATGATTAAAGCAAGTGGATGATGATGGAAGAATTGGTGGAATGAAAAGTGGGAGGAAACGGGAGTACAATGAAGAAACCCACGGACACGATGTTATCCACCATAAGCTTACTTGGCTAGGATCGAACCAGGGACCCTACACACCAGAGGTAAGAGCTGTACCACTGATCCACCGCGCCTCCCATAAAAAAGAATAAACAGTGCCATCGCCTCATATATATATATATATATATATATATATATATAGAGAGAGAGAGAGAGAGAGAGAGAGAGAGAGAGTTCCTTTTAATTGTCAAGTTTTCTCTCTTTGAATTAGTGGGGCCTAGCGGAAAACGATGAGAGCATATAAGAAATGGTTGGGGGAAATGAAGAACGTTAGATATTGTAATATCCCACGCATGGCTCTGTTTACTAACAACCAACATGTGCTCACATTTATTAACCATGTGTGTCCTACTACAAGTTGGTACAGTAGAAGACGACAAGGAAACTACTCTTCATGTGACAACAGGAACAACCAGCGCCACCGCGACATTGGAGCAGCTATATACTAAAACCAGGGAAACCTCAGCAAACACTATCAGTCTTCGGCTCGTCCGTCATCTCCTCTCCTTTAGCTTCCTTGGAGTCCTAGGAGCTACCTAACGAAAACTCTAGGCTTTCTTTCGTGCCCAGTTAGCTAGCTTGGAGCTCTATGGGATTCCTAACTTATATCCCTCAGCTTGCGTGGAGTTTGTGAATTTTAACCCCTTCTGCTAGAGTGAAAGTCCATTCCACCTAGCTTGCTTCGGAGCTCTGTGGAGATCCTTCCCTAGGTTGCTCGAGCCTTGAGATACCTCTCTTTACCCAGTATTAGTGAATTATTTATACTAAAGTGATTTTGTATTAAACCACTTATAATAAACAGATTTTTTAAGAACAACATTTGGTAGTGAGAGAAACGTTCCCATATATAATTTGCTCTACCTATACCTCCACAAGCAGAACTTTATAATATTATTGAAAAGAAGAAGAGAAACTAGTTGGGAGTTTGGCTAAGAAGAAACTATATCATGAGAGACGTGCTAGAGGGTATGGTGGCAGGAAAGAGAGGGAGCGGGCGAAGGAGGCGACAATTGATGGATGATATCAAAACGCGAAGATGAAGAGGTTCGCAGAAGACTGTGGAGCATGAAAGCTTCTCAGTTGAGGCAAGTGACCTGCCAATAATGGCAGAATACCTATGATGATGATGATGATGATAATTTCTCTCTTTCTCTTTTGGATTTATGGGGCCGCGGTGGCTCAGTGGTAGAGCGTTCACCTCTGGTGCATGGGGTCTTGGGTTCAAACCCTGCTCCCGCCAAGTGAACTTTGTGTTGGACAAACACCGTGTGCCTGGGTTTTCTCGGGGTTCTCCCGTTTTCTCCCACTTTCTTCATTCCACCATTTCATTCATTTCTCATAATCACCGTATCCTTTAGCCTAACCGACATAACCGTGGGACGTAAAACTCAAAGACTTCATTTCATTTGATTTCTTTTGAATTTATTGAGCATACCAAAACACAACAAAAGATTATGTGAAAAGGTTCCTTTAAAAAAAAGTAGTGCTTATACAATTAAATGTTCATTTGGTGTCCAAACATACAGAGGTGAGTTTAACATTAGTAACATAGGAACAACACCTGAACGCAGTCAAGTTCTAAAATACGCACTTAGCCAAATTTACAAAGCAATAAATGATCACATCTTACGAAAAAGTACAAATTCTTTTTTTAAAAAATTTTAAAAAAAGGACTAAGTTCGCCAAGTCTTCAAGTTAACATACTTTACTGTATAAACATGACATTTCATCGTGAAGGGAACTTCATAAATACATTTGCTATATAATATAAACACATTAGATGATTTTTAATGGTCCACAAACCTACTAAAGGCTATGCCCACAGTTTATTGCAACTTATTTTATGTAATATTTATAATTTTAAGCGAAGATAATCAATCTCCCAAAATATTACTTGTACCACAATGACATTCCCTCAACATTGTTTCTTATTCACGCAATTAGGAAATTCCAGCAAAATTGCTGTTGCAAATTAAGCCCATTTTAGATAGCAATCCAAATCACGTTTCAACTAATTTTATCTATCTGAAGGGACATCTGCTTAAGTACATCAAATAATAAAACCTTATGTTTATGCCTTTGTCCTTGTTGTAATTTTAGAAGCGCATCGGAGCAAACATCAAGAATTGCGTCATTATGCAGGAAAAATCAGTCTTTCAAACATTAAGGAAACAAAAACATCTTTCCAGTTCACCTAGCCCAAAACCCAAGTTAATAAACTCCTATTTTCTCTTGGATCCTAAACATATTGCCAAGAATTTGCTTGTCTGGATTTCTTTTCTAAAGAAAAATCACGAATTTAAAACTATTTTCTAACTTTTTTCTTGTATAAACACTGTTTAAGTTTCTTTGTTTAATGCTGACATTTTGAACGTTTATGGACTGGGAACATTTGGCTCAAATAGTTTTGCACATCTTTCTGCAAAGAAATAAATCCTGAGTGTATTGACGATCATGAAACCTTGAATACAGCCAAGAGAACTACAACAAGCTAAAGTGTGTTCTTAATGTGAAATCAGGGGCACACTCACGGTGGAAGGGTGGGGAGAAGCACTGCGTCCAGATTCGCCCCGAAACTTCGTAACTTTCTTAATAAAACTATACCGGCCTTATGGAGAGTCGTTTCGACGTATGATTAACGCCATACTAAGGATCTAATTACTGCATTAAACTTATGTTAGTCGAACTCTTTAGTATGACACTAATCACTCGTCAGAATGACTCTGCATAAGGCCCTACATGTTTAGCAGAGAAATCTATATAAATGAAAATAAAACTGACTATGTTTGTGACTAAATCTCTCGTAT
The DNA here is from genome assembly GCF_964235325.1 of Thermobia domestica. Lineage (NCBI taxonomy): Eukaryota > Metazoa > Arthropoda > Insecta > Zygentoma > Lepismatidae > Thermobia > Thermobia domestica. Next base: position 296,426,815 of record NC_137458.1, on the reverse strand, counting down.
CTCTGGTATTAGAGAATGGAACAGACTTCCACCAGATGTAAGGAATTCACCCTCAATTGCGACATTCAAAAAGAAATTTGAAGCAATATCTGATAGCCTTAGCCAACGTACACCAATCTCGGGAATGATGATGATTTTTTTTCTCCACAAAACTGAGCAATAGCAACCAAACGTAAACAGAAACTTGAGGTATGTATCTATAATACTAGGTTTGTGGGAAGGTATGGGGGAGGGGGGGATGTAAGGCAGTATACTTTTAAGAATACATATATCGTTCTGTGTATGCTGTATGTATAGTTTTCTTGTTTTCAAGATAAATAGGACGAGGGTATGGCGAGGGAGGGGTATGTAAGGGAGCATATTCGTGTGTAGGGGTATATATGTGTGTATGTACATATGCATTAATGTAGCAATTGTAATTTTTATGGATTTGACGTCAATGGTAGTACGTATATCTTGTATACATTTGAGTTGGTTGAGTGTAAGGAAAGGCAAACATAGCCTTAACTCTGCCGTTAAATAAATAAATAAAAAATAAATAAATAACTCTTGAGCCACCCGACCGATCTCAATCAAATTTTCAACATAGGTGGGTTCGGGCCTGGGATGTTTTTTATTATTTCACTTGGATGATGCAACGTAGGAACGTGGGAGAGGGATATACACAGTGTATATATAAAGTGATTATATTTGTGACTTAATCACTCTTGAACTACCAAATCGTTCTCGATCAAATTTTTAACATAGATAAGGTATGGACTTCAAATAATTTTTATCATTTCACTTTGACGGTGAAACTTAGGGGAGGGGAGGTGTATATATATATATATATATATACAAATGATCGAAAATGACCGATATTAGTGTCGAATCCATAGTTTTCAGGGTCGCTGAGATGAACAGTGATACTTCCGATGTCGTTTAAATCCAAATTCAGCCCCCCATTAGTACTCCTAAGGGGGAGAGCCGCATGTAAATATAACTGAAAATGACTGATATTAGTGTCAAATTCATAGTTTTTGGGATTCCTAAGTTGATTAGTGACAATTTTGATGCCCCCCTTTTTTTAGAAAATAAACGTATTCTCCCCTTGCGAAGAACGGGCATTCTGCTAATACTTGATATAGATTAAAGATTTGACTTCTGCACTATTTCTTTTTATCATTTCTCATGAGAATATAAGTGTCAGTGCTTAAAAATTACATTTTTTTCGGCTGTAGAATATACTAACACCCGTTCGATACTACATAAACATAGTGTCCCAACCAAACCTTATACCCCTTCCCCATAAAAAATCTCTAGGTGCGTGTCTGTGCGGAACTAAAAACTTTTCGTTGGTAAGAGTTTATATATATATATATATCGGGTGTCTCAAAAGTCCCCTGACAGTCTAACTCTGTTATTATCCCACAACAAAAGGTAAGAGGGGAAACCGTCTCCAAATATGAAGTTTTCGATCTAAAATGGAATTTTTTGAATCGGATGAGCCGTTTGGGCTGCACATTCTTTATGTGCCCAATGTTAATTGAAAATGAAACGTTGTCATTTGCCTGGATCCACAACATAGGTGAATGAAGTTACTGTCAGTTATGCTAACATGTCGATGGCCAGCACCCATTTCAAACATGCCTCTGTTCACTATACTCTTACAAAATTTGTCCACCTCTTGTCCCGTCCTTCCCTCCTCCTGCCCCATGTAAATGGAAACTTGGCATTTTCATTCAACATTGGGCGCATAAAGAAAGTGCAGCCCAAACGGCTAGTCCGATTTAAAAACTTCCTTCACTTTAGATTGAAAACATCATATTTGGAGACGGTTTCGCCTATTACATTTTATCGTAACTCTGATAATAATAGAGTTACCGTATGTCAGGGGACTTTTGAGACACCCTGTATATATACAGGACCGGACTTACTACTAGCCCAGGGTCTAGGGACAGAACGTTCTTTGCGGTGCACGTTGGATCAAAATTTAATAGGGCCAGAAAGAAATAACAAAAGTTGAATAATAATAATAATAATAATAATAATAATAATAATAATAATAATAATAATAATAATAATAATAATAATAATAATAATAATAATAATAATAATAATAAACAAATTTTCTTACTGTTTCACAATGCTTTTTCTTTTCTTCATACCCGGAGGCGTAGTGGGTCGGTGGTAGAGCGCTTACCTCTGATACATGGGGTTCTTGGTTCGATCCCCTGCCAAGTAAATTTGTGGTGGACATCATCGTGTTCGTGGCTTTTCTCGAGGAAGTCCTGTTTCCTCCCAGTTTCTCATTCCACCAATTCTTCCATTATCATTCACTTACTTTAATCAACGTTTCCCTTAACCTGAAGGACATAATCGCGAGACATTAAACTAAATATTTCATTTCAATTTCGTGTTCCAATTCCTATTATGATTTTATTGTGAATGAAAAAAGGTAACATTGAAAGAGGAGGTTTTATTTCTTCTTTTTAATATAATAAAATAAGAAATTAAAACAATTATTGTACTCGTCTTAGTAATATTTTTAGAACTTAATTGATAGATTTTAGTATTACAGACTAAACGTCAAAACGAATTTATCTTATTATTTTATTAGTGTCATAACACAAAACTTTCTTGCTCCAATTTCTTCAACTAAATCGTTTTATATGCTGCAGTTTTTTTTAAACTTTCGTACATTCCCATCTTGCGATGGGCGGGCCGCAGAAGGTTACGCCTTCTCTGTGGCCAGTGGTGTACAATAATAATGGATGGTTACTGTAGATATGATATACAGGGTTCAATTACTTGTGTTGAGCCAATAATATAAGTGTCAATGTGGAGGCACCATAGAACGATATGATAATCTGAGGCTAAATTTGTGGTCTATGTGATCAGGTTATTATCGATATAGATGTGTATTTGTTTAGTATATATTGCGCTCCGGGTTGTAGTCAGGTGAATTTGTTGGTTTTTCGTAAATTGCGAGGAGATGGTCCAGAGGAGGATATCCAGAACGGGGGAGAGCGGGAATCTCGTCCAAGAGTTCTGTGATTGTAATAAGAGATGTGCTGCAGTTATTACTGAAACATATATATTAGCGAAATATAAACAAAGTTATACCGCGTTATAAGAAAACTTTATCCGAAGGAAACACATTCCTAAGGATAAACTACCGCTTGTGAACTTTTCCATGAGTAATGAATTATTGATGAAGTATTACTTTGTTTGACATAATAATAATCTCATGATTTACACTTTTGAAAACGATATTTAAAAAAAAAAAAAAAAAAACACTCACCGCGAAGAGTAAATTACCCATAGGGATATTTTCATGAGAGGTGGTTTAGGCAACATTCTAATTATTTATTAACAAAATATTCATTTATGAAATATGAACAAATCATTTGAGTCAATGTTGAGAAAGTTGTCTGGAAAGGAACCCATCTTCAAAAATAAACTAGGCATTGTGGGTTTTTCAGGACAAATGAGTTACGCCATATTGTCAAGTTGTTAAAGAAACATTTCTTTATAAAATAATGAACAAAACTCGCCTTAATCGTTTTTTGATAAAATTATCCGGAAAATACTCACCCCCAAAAACAAACTATCTCTTCTGGATCTTTTCAAAACAAGTTACTTAGTGTTTGCCATATTGTCAGGTTATTACGAAAACATTTATATAAGGAACTAGCAGCGTTCACCCCGCTTCGCTGCGGTCACCCCGGAACGCAATAAACGTTGTTACTTAGATAATTTTTACTTTTTCGCTTTCAAGTGATATGATAAAAACCATAGAAGATTGCAGTAAATGTTAACATTATATCGCCTGTCATTTATGTTAACCCGCCCCGCTTCGCTGCGGTCACCCCGGAACGCAATAAACTTTGTTACTTAGATAATTTTTACTTTTTCGCTTTCAAGTGATATGATAAAAACCATAGTAGATTGCAGTAAATGTTAACATTATATCGCCTGTCATTTATGTTAACCCGCCGAGTGACACGGTCATGCGGGTTGCATATAAAGACGTTTATTTTTACCTATGATGAACTAACAAAGGATTTGTACGTTATGGACACTTGAATGGTCAATTATCTCAAGACACTGGTAATTAAAAATTAAAGTGATATGATAAAAACCATCTAGGGTCCAAATCCTAATAACCCCCCAAAAATGAAAGAAATTGGTTCAGCCGTATTAGCGTGATGAGGGAACAAAGGATTTGTGCGTTCTCTTTTATATATATAGATATGACCAAAATTACATATTGTTTGAGAGAAAATAGTCCTAAAAAATCACTCTCAGGGTAAACCACCCGTAGTGAAATGTTTTATTGAAAGCAAACAAGTTATGCCAGATTTTCAGATTATTAATGAAAAATTTAAATAATCTTAATCAATATTAATGAATTATGAAAAAAGTCGCCTGAATCGTTTTTGAGAAAATTTTCCGAAAACACTTATCCCCAAATATTAATGTATGAAATATAGACAAAATCTATTCGAGAAAATGTTTTTTATTATTATTATTATTATTACCCTTTAGAAAATTTCCCTTATTTTGGGGAATAGCAAAAAGACGAACATCATCAAACCACTGTAATGATGTTTCAAATTTCAAGTCTCTCGAAGTCGAGAACTGTGAACGAAAGGCACGTGTATCAGAGATGGAGTGGGTCATGAGTCCAGATTTGTGAGTGGGTCATGGGTCAACAGGACGTAACCCATTACGACCCACCGTGACCCACTTTGACCCACCGACCCACCATAACCCGCTATGACCCACTCTCCTCAGTGTGTTGTACAGAGAATCTTCTCAACACTGGTGAATTTGTCTACGTTTACTTTCAAGGCCTCCATTTTTCTTCCTTTATTTATTTGTTTCTACTTATTTACCTGTAATGAGTATATCTAAGTGGAAAAAGTACTTCAGGCACTTTTGGATATTGGTATTTGTAATTGTAATAACAGCAATAGACTTTTGAGACACAGTCAAATTTTATACTTTTTTCCCCTTTACTTTGAACTACTTTACCTTGATTTGAAACTTTCACTGAAAGAATTTTCCACTGAAAAAGTATCTGTTAATTCAACAGGGAAATAATTATATATGATAATGAAATTGAAGTTGGTCGTAATATGGCCCATTAGAAACACTTTACCATTTTATATCGTAAAAGTCAGATCCACCGTTATTGTAACAGAGTGGTGCTTGAGCGATTGTCCGTAGAAATTCAAATTCCGATTAGTGATAATTTCACAACCTTGTTTCACTACAAGTAGAAACTCTTTAATCAGTGCTAAGGAGGGCGTAGTTCTGGGTCAGAGTTGATGACTATGGGTTTTGGTGAATGGTGAGTGAGAGTGGGTCACAGAAGTGGTGGGTCAGAGTGGGTTACGGTGGGTGGTAAGCCAGTGGGTCATGGGTCAAGTTTTCATTGACCCATGCCATCTCTGCTCCAGTCACTACAAGCTCAAAAATGGATGTATACAAAAGAATTCATACAAGGAAGAGAGTTAATAGGAACATTCCATAAGTTTTTTTCTGATTCACGTGATATCAATTCCTCCAAAATAAAACTTGTGCTCAAGCTTCAATCTTGGAAAATGGCTGCATTCCGAACGGTTTCGAATGAAGTCGCAGATTTGAGTTTAAACATATATAACAGACACACTTACTGGTCGATTTGTGTAAATTATACCTCTTTGCTTACAAGAATTGTTCTTTTCTAAAATTTCGTATAATGACTGGACCATTATGGAAACAAAACAAGGCCGTCTTTAGTGAATCGAAGAACTGGGTTCAGTTCCTGATGGAAATAAATGTACCTATATAGTTTTGAATTCCATGTTAAAAACTATAGCTCTATACCTTACTCTTATTTAACTTTGGTGGTGAAACGTTAAACTACTAACTAATAATCAAAATCAGATGCGATACGTGTTGCTGATCCGACGTTTCCATACTAATTCTTAAAAATGTAATTTGAAGAAATCTGGATATATTGTCTCTATATGGATCATATTTTAATAAATGACGGTGGCTAAAAGTCATAAAATTTGTATAAATATGAGGGAGGAAGAAGCAAATAGGGGAATTCTGCCCTTGTAGGTCACGTAGAGACTCATCTGGACGCCTGCCACGTTCCAGAGCCACGGTCTCTGCCAAGAAAGAAAGAAACAAAAAAGGAACACTTCCCTTGTCATTTATATGTATATTTTTTTCTAAAACTTCTTCAAAGAGAGAGAAAAAGAGACTTTCTATATACACGGCGTTTTGTTTCCCTGCTTGGGATGAAGTAAATCAGTGCCACAGACTACTAACTAAGCCGCAACGAAGAAGAAGAAGAAGAAAAGACCCAGAAGACAATAGCTGTAAGAATTCCATTAAGAAGGCAACGAAGCAGAGACAGACCAGCCTTTACACCTGTGGACATTAATCGTCAACAGAAAAAGAGGGGGAAGTACCAACGTAGAAACAGCACTGGCTGTTGAAAAACATATGACGAGCGCGAGAAGAAATAAAGATATAGTGTCATATTTATACCGTCATAAAATTTAGATCATCCAAAACGGACTTAACTTCTTTTTTTTCTTTTTAAAAAACTAGATCTTATTTTTAAACGCTTTATTATTATTAATTTATTTTTTGCAACGGTAAAAAGAAAAAAAGATATTTGAGCTATTTGAAGTGGCATAATATGGCGACACCTCACGCATATTCTTTATGATAAATAGCAGGTGCTGTTACATCTTGCATACCACAGATGGCACTAGCGAACTATGATATCTCTATTAGGACCACTATACAGAGAAAATACTCCAAAGAATGTTTTCCTAACAGATTCCTCTGCTGCGTTCTCAAATTTAGCCTAATTTATCTTCTAACAGCAGCTCCTTTTTATTGATATTAAAATATTTTACATAAATGATGTTACTCGTGGACATTATGGAATTTCAAACATACACTGTGTAGACATTTAAGAATTTGTAAGAATCATAATGCGAGCTGTGTGTTGCGTGCAAGTTTACTTCAGCGGTGCCTCCAAAAAGAAAATGTCTTTACAAAAATAGTGAATTTGAACAGAATTTAGAGCCTTCTATCCCGTAATAGTATATTATTAATATAGAAGATCAGTGTTGCCAATACTATTTTGACTAAGTCTCTACAACATAGTTAGCTAAATGTCTCCATTTTTGATCGAAGAGTCAAATTTTGAATATAGAGATACAAATATCATTATATACAACTTCAATACATAAAACTATATAATGATAGCGGAAGTGTCCCCGTTCTTCCCCAAAATATATGAAATAACAGGTAGCCCCAGTTCGAATTTAGTGTTCTGATTGGCTCTCTGTCCGTGACGTCATGTGGAGGGACTTTCGCAAATCGTGAAACAGTATACCAACTAGCGTAATTGCGTATGCAGTATTTCAGTTGTTCTCTTGAACGATTCATCGTGATACCCAAATATGTTATAAAATAGAGGATCTGTCCATATGTGTCTTCATACTATTAACTGAATGAAGCCCCCCCCCAAAAAAAAAAAAACTAGAATGGCACGTCTGATTGGCTACTCTCGTTTCCGCCATATATGTTGGCTTAAAGCATTGCAATCTTCATATGTAGACATGCAATGTGTATGTCGTTTATTATTTAAGTCGTTGCTTCATATTTGTATTATAAAATGGTTAAATGCTGCACGTGTGGGTGTATAAATAGGAGTGATAAGGAATTACCCGGAACAACCTTTCACAGGTAAGAAAATCACCAATCATAGAATACGTATGGCTTCACGATTTTGTGGTATGGACAGATCCTCTATTTTATAACATCCTTGGTGATACCTCCAAGTGACGTCAACAACCGCAAAGTATCCTGGGAAAAAGAGCAGAATGCCTAAATCGACAGTCTCCTGATCCTTCCCAACAGGAAGATAAGAATTATGGAAAATAACTAAAAATAACGAAATGACTGAAACAAATGAATAACGAAATGCAACACTTTTATCCCTTCGTATTATGTAAGCCTCTTTTTTTACGACCCGCTCGGGAGAGTAATGCTCCCGGAAGTACGTTTTCTCGCGTGCTACTCTAGCCAGCTGTTTTACGCGGAATTCTAGCCAGTTGTTTTAAGTTGGTCACAAAATTTATATCATGGAGTACAAGGGGAACAAAACTAGCCCTATATCATGGAGTACAAGGGGAACAAAACGATCCCTGCGGGGCTTCTAACCCGTTTCTACTACTACTACTTATCTGCACAAAAGTAAGTAAATCACCTTTTTAGCTATTATTTTCATATTATTTTAATTTAAAAAGTGTTATAAAAATGTAAAAAAAAAGCTTTCCTCGGGCCGGGTTTGAACTCACGCCAAAAGAGATTTTCGTTACTAGTATATAGCACTAGCACACTCGGCCACGACAGCAGCAACCGTTTGATTTCTGCTATGTGAATACAATGCGGCAAGAAATGAATAACGGCAACCAATCAGAACTGTGTTTTTCGTTCCTACTTCCGGGAGCATTACTCTCCTGAGCTAGTCCTCTTTCCTCTGCCTTCAAGGTGGCATTTGTAACTAGAAGTGAAGTTAGAAGCTTTGGTCAAAATCTTTTTTCTTTTCTTGTTTTAGTGTCAATCAGTATCAGAGGCACCCAGGGAAGGGGGGGAGGTCCACCGGGTCTGGATCCCTCCCTAAACACCGTAACTCAACATACATTTGTACAGTTTCTCAATAAAACTATACTTGTTTAACGTAGATTATTGATGTATCATGAAATATTGATCTTACGCTTCATCTGTACTTTTTCTTTTATAAAAACAATTTAGTTTTATCATTTCTTCCCTGAAAATATAAGTGGAAGTGTTTTACAATTACTTATCATCTTTTCGGATGTAGAACAATACCCGTTCAATACTACACAAACATAGTGACATGTACTATTGGACCCCCTCCCCCAAAAATCTCGGATCCCTCCCAACAAAAATTTCTAGATGCGCCCCTGATCAACATAGAGAAAATTCGTCATAGTCAATACATTTTCTAAGATATTTTTCTTCTTTTTGGAAGTTAACATCTGAATAGAACGAAACCCAGATTGGTAACTCAAGAAACAATTACAATTTGTCAAGGCAGTGCAAAGCATAGCTACATGGATCAATTAACTAAAAGTATGATGGTAAATTTTAGTTTACTTTCATTCATCAAGTTTCGTTTTTTTTCTAAAAAAAAACTACATTTTCTCTCAACTTACGAAATTTGTCCCTACGAATATCAATAGTTATCAAAATGTCCGTACGTTTAGGGACATGTTCCTACAGTTGGCAACACTGTAAACGACATAGATGAAGGTAATTTACACAACACTTACTGAAATGCCCGTTCCTCGAATGGCGAGAATAAGTTTATAGAAAAAAAAAATGAATACACAAAGTCCACGAGGACCTGCAGTACATCACGCGAGTTCCCTTGAAATTTCTGAATGCTCCGTACGCAGAATATTTCATATGAACTTTAATTTCCACGCACACAAACTTGTTGTGGTCCAACAGTTGAGTGTTGTGAATAAGAGAATTCTCAGTCTTCGTTAAAATGGCATTTCGAATATTTTTAATGGGGAAATCACCTGAAAAATGTAAATTTCAAACAGCAGGATCGATGTGTTTCATATTTAAATGTTTAAACAAACATTTTGAGGTATAGTTCAATTCGAAAATAAAGGGTGTCCCATAAAAAACGTATTTTTTTTTTAAATGCTCCTCATTTTTCTTCTAGTAAGTTGCCAGCACTGAACGTTATACGATGTTTATCTGTTGTCTTTGTGGTAAGTAGTCATGGAACGCCGAATAACACATGATCGCCTACTGAGATTGCAAACAGTCTCTGCACAACATTTACGACATTTGTAATGCGCTTTTAATATGACATCATGCTGTTTCGTCGAGAAGCGCTCCATCCCTACCAGTATAGAAAACTGATGACGATCATGCGCTATTTGGCGTTCCGTAACTATTAACCACAAATACAACAGATGAATATTCGTATAACGTTCAGTGCTGCCAACTTACTAGAAGAAAAATGGGGAACATTAAAAAAAATACGTTCTTATGGAGTCACGGAGCGCCGAATAACATGATCGCCAACTGAGATTGCAAACAGTCTCTGCACAACATTTACGACATTTGTAATGCGCTTTTAATATGACATCATGCTGTTTCGTCGAGAAGCGCTCCATCCCTACCAGTATAGAAAACTGATGACGATCATGCGCTATTTGGCGTTCCGTAACTATTAACCACAAATACAACAGATGAATATTCGTATAACGTTCAGTGCTGCCAACTTACTAGAAGAAAAATGGGGAACATTAAAAAAAATACGTTCTTATGGAGTCACGGAGCGCCGAATAACATGATCGCCAACTGAGATTGCAAACAGTCTCTGCACAACATTTACGACATTTGTAATGCGCTTTTAATATGACATCATGCTGTTTCGTCGAGAAGCGCTTCATCCCTACCAGTATAGAAAACTGATGACGATCATGCGCTATTTGGCGTTCCGTAACTATTAACCACAAATACAACAGATGAATATTCGTATAACGTTCAGTGCTGCCAACTTACTAGAAGAAAAATGGGGAACATTAAAAAAAATACGTTCTTATGGAGTCACGGAGCGCCGAATAACATGATCGCCAACTGAGATTGCAAACAGTCTCTGCACAACATTTACGACATTTGTAATGCGCTTTTAATATGACATCATGCTGTTTCGTCGAGAAGCGCTCCATCCCTACCAGTATAGAAAACTGATGACGATCATGCGCTATTTGGCGTTCCGTAACTATTAACCACAAATACAACAGATGAATATTCGTATAACGTTCAGTGCTGCCAACTTACTAGAAGAAAAATGGGGAACATTAAAAAAATACGTTCTTATGGAGTCACGGAGCGCCGAATAACATGATCGCCAACTGAGATTGCAAACAGTCTCTGCACAACATTTACGACATTTGTAATGCGCTTTTAATATGACATCATGCTGTTTCGTCGAGAAGCGCTCCATCCCTACCAGTATAGAAAACTGATGACGATCATGCGCTATTTGGCGTTCCGTAACTATTAACCACAAATACAACAGATGAATATTCGTATAACGTTCAGTGCTGCCAACTTACTAGAAGAAAAATGGGGAACATTAAAAAAAATACGTTCTTATGGAGTCACGGAGCGCCGAATAACATGATCGCCAACTGAGATTGCAAACAGTCTCTGCACAACATTTACGACATTTGTAATGCGCTTTTAATATGACATCATGCTGTTTCGTCGAGAAGCGCTCCATCCCTACCAGTATAGAAAACTGATGACGATCATGCGCTATTTGGCGTTCCGTAACTATTAACCACAAATACAACAGATGAATATTCGTATAACGTTCAGTGCTGCCAACTTACTAGAAGAAAAATGGGGAACATTAAAAAAAATACGTTCTTATGGAGTCACGGAGCGCCGAATAACATGATCGCCAACTGAGATTGCAAACAGTCTCTGCACAACATTTACGACATTTGTAATGCGCTTTTAATATGACATCATGCTGTTTCGTCGAGAAGCGCTCCATCCCTACCAGTATAGAAAACTGATGACGATCATGCGCTATTTGGCGTTCCGTAACTATTAACCACAAATACAACAGATGAATATTCGTATAACGTTCAGTGCTGCCAACTTACTAGAAGAAAAATGGGGAACATTAAAAAAAATACGTTCTTATGGAGTCACGGAGCGCCGAATAACATGATCGCCAACTGAGATTGCAAACAGTCTCTGCACAACATTTACGACATTTGTAATGCGCTTTTAATATGACATCATGCTGTTTCGTCGAGAAGCGCTCCATCCCTACCAGTATAGAAAACTGATGACGATCATGCGCTATTTGGCGTTCCGTAACTATTAACCACAAATACAACAGATGAATATTCGTATAACGTTCAGTGCTGCCAACTTACTAGAAGAAAAATGGGGAACATTAAAAAAAATACGTTCTTATGGAGTCACGGAGCGCCGAATAACATGATCGCCAACTGAGATTGCAAACAGTCTCTGCACAACATTTACGACATTTGTAATGCGCTTTTAATATGACATCATGCTGTTTCGTCGAGAAGCGCTCCATCCCTACCAGTATAGAAAACTGATGACGATCATGCGCTATTTGGCGTTCCGTAACTATTAACCACAAATACAACAGATGAATATTCGTATAACGTTCAGTGCTGCCAACTTACTAGAAGAAAAATGGGGAACATTAAAAAAAATACGTTCTTATGGAGTCACGGAGCGCCGAATAACATGATCGCCAACTGAGATTGCAAACAGTCTCTGCACAACATTTACGACATTTGTAATGCGCTTTTAATATGACATCATGCTGTTTCGTCGAGAAGCGCTCCATCCCTACCAGTATAGAAAACTGATGACGATCATGCGCTATTTGGCGTTCCGTAACTATTAACCACAAATACAACAGATGAATATTCGTATAACGTTCAGTGCTGCCAACTTACTAGAAGAAAAATGGGGAACATTAAAAAAAATACGTTCTTATGGAGTCACGGAGCGCCGAATAACATGATCGCCAACTGAGATTGCAAACAGTCTCTGCACAACATTTACGACATTTGTAATGCGCTTTTAATATGACATCATGCTGTTTCGTCGAGAAGCGCTCCATCCCTACCAGTATAGAAAACTGATGACGATCATGCGCTATTTGGCGTTCCGTAACTATTAACCACAAATACAACAGATGAATATTCGTATAACGTTCAGTGCTGCCAACTTACTAGAAGAAAAATGGGGAACATTAAAAAAAATACGTTCTTATGGAGTCACGGAGCGCCGAATAACATGATCGCCAACTGAGATTGCAAACAGTCTCTGCACAACATTTACGACATTTGTAATGCGCTTTTAATATGACATCATGCTGTTTCGTCGAGAAGCGCTCCATCCCTACCAGTTTAGAAAACAGATGACGATCATGCGCTATTTGGCGTTCCGTAACTACTTACCACAAAGACAATAGATGACAATCGTGTAACATTCAGTGCTGCCAACTTTCTAGAACGGAAATGGTAGACAAAATAGTGGAAACAAATGGTACTGTCAATATGGTAGCTTGAGTTCTGTTATTTATATCCCAGCCATTTTCTGTCTTGATATCACCCTCAATATTAAATTTTAGTCTCTTTCCAATCTTCCTCTTTTTCCTTCCACTATATCTTCTACTACGTCTCTTATGATATAGTTCCTTCTCAGCCAATGTCTAAAACAGTTTCTTTTATTTTTTGAAGTTTTCCTTTGTTCCCTTACTATTGCTAACACTCTTCACTCTTCATTGAAGCTAGTTAATTTTACCCGCTGTTTTCTACACCCACATTGCAAAAGCCTAAAGTGTTTTTTTTTTTTTTCCTTTGGAATTATCCATTTTTCTGCTCTATACAGTACAATATCCGTGTGAAACATTTTATAAGTCTTTTGTTAACTCAAAGATTCACCCTTTTTCTTTCGTAAAACCTTCTTTCGCCATTCCTATTCTTGCTGTTATTTCATATCTAACTTCATGTCTTAACTATTGGACCTATTTTATTTTCCTTTCTCCTACTTGTATACTGTATTTGATACGTTTCAAACAGCATTGCTTCTGTCTTCATGTAAACTTTATTTTCATTGTCTTAGCAGCTTTTATTCAAGGTTTCAAACATCGTAGTAATTTTCAAAAAGCATGGAGCCGAGTCTCCTACGGTAGGAAAACCGTTTTAGACATGGAATTGGTGGGCGTTAGTGGTGACGTTGGAAAGATCCGGGTCCCCTGAACATAGCGATGATGTCAGAAGTTGAGCCTGGGATATGAAGTCCTAGAAATGGGATCCCGAAGTTTGGTGCATGGGTCCCTTTTATTTACCTATTAAGCATAGAGTTGTTAGAAGCGGATGGTGGCGTTAAAAAGGCCGGGATCCCCTTAGTACATAGGTGATGTCAGAAACGGGATCCAGAGCCCAAGACTCAGAAATGGAGCCCCAAAGTTATGGGTTCGAGTCCCTTCTATTTGCCTATTAAACATGGAGTTATTGAACGCGGCTGGTGGTGTTGGAAAAGTCCGTGTCATTTGAATACAGCAGTAATATCAGAAATCGAGTTCTGGCCTCGAAGCACCAGAAATGTCTGAGTTCCCTGAGCGTAGCCGTGACGTCAGAAATCGGATCCGTGCCCCTAAGCCGCGAAAATCGGGCCCTAAAGTTTTAGAATGTGTCGCTTAACTTTTGCTGTGGCTTAAACTCAATATTTGATAGCACATATAAATAAGTATCAAATGTCTGTCACTACATCGGTTAATGTGCACAGATTAGGTAACTTCGTTTTCCTGTGTAAGTTTGAATATTATGTAATTTACTGCTCTGTGTGTACACTGTTGTACATGACTGACGCGTTTATCTTTTATCGTGAGGCATCAACATTTCTCTCTCATTTCCCCTCGAGCATTCATTCTGCTGGTGTAAGCAATTAAGAATACATCATTTCAAACGATTTCTTGTAGACGCTTTTTCAAACATTGTCCAAACAATTATGTCTATCTGATTGAGCGCGTTATTTGTTTTTCAGGAAACAAATCCTTTTCTGGTGTCCATTGTGTTACATTTCCAGAGTAAAACGGAATGGTTCACGCTAAATTTGACGGATGCGGTACGAAGAAAGGCATTGTGCGATACGATCCGTACCAGACGTACACTCCTCAATTATGCCGCGATATAGCAAATGTAGTTGCTTTCACTGATGGTTGTAAAAGTAATTTCCAACGCATAGGTTCTGGAAATCACCCCCCCAGGAAGCCTTTGCAAGAACTGTATCAACGTTTACCAGGCTCGCAAATGGCAAGTTAACCACGAAATAGTGCAACATGACCGAGCTCTAATGAGTGTATTATAGAAACCTGCTGTCACATGATCCCATAGAGATCAGCCACAAGGACGACTCGGACGACGACGATAATCTCGTATTGAGGACAAGAAGGACCACAGTGACTGCGGACAAGAACCCGAGACAGTAGGTGACGGTTTCTCTAATAATGATCAACTCGCTCAGCTCATCCCTAATCACCTGAACTCTATGTGGGTGGTTTCTCAAAGCTTCGTAAAGGTAGATCTGGTCATGCATCACGCACATTTGGATGCATAGTTCCAAACAACTGCAAAAAGTCACTGTTTCCAAGTTCCTACAAATGCTGATTCTTGTCGAATAACGCTTACTTGTGCCTCAAGATTCGCTCATCTGCATCTCGCACATGGAATGCTGTCATGGGCTACTAACTCAGCCGGCAAGATCTTCTGGCCATGAATGACTTTAATCGTAATTACGTCTTATATTTGGAAGGCTTTGGCAGTAAGTGCTTCCTCGATGTTGATCGCCTTAATTCCATAGACGATGGAACTTCTGAGATCCTGGTTTGGTTACAACAAGGCCAAGTTTAAAGATATAATGTAAGATGTTGTCCCTCGCTGCACTCGCCGTATTCCTATGTCAGATGAGGACTGCCCTCGCCAACAGAAATCTAGGCTCTCTGGTTGGCTTGAAGCGGCATCTTGTGGATCGAGAATTTCCAGCGACAATCACTGCGATGCCGGAAGTGATGGTGGAGCTATACAATACGAATGATCGAGTCACGTTGCTTGGGCAAACTAGCATCACTGTCCAGTTTCTGTTTCAAATCAGCGAATGTCGGCTGTTGGCCATTAAGAATGGAGGATATCGAAAATGCGACAGCTCGGAAAAACTATGCCTTTCTGCGCGAAACCCGGCTCGTGCAGAAGAACAGCTTATACTAGTTTATGATGCTTGTCCTCTCTAGTGGGCCACTGCACTGGCAGCTTTCCTTGGTCGTTACCCTGCAAGCCAGTATGGTGCCTCCATTCTTAATACACTAATTTCCAGAATAACCACCTAACTATCATGCAAGGGGGCGATAGAACGGTGATGGACAGTGGCTTTAGGAATGCCATGACAAAGTGTGAGGCCTAGTGACTTCCATTTTTATATCTCGAGGACAGAATCGCTGTTTCTGGGCCAGCGGTCGACTGAGCAACCCAATAATTCAAGACGAGTTACCAGGGTGCGATTTGTCATCGAACAGTCTTTTGACGGCTGATAGCAACGTTACGCTATTTTGCTAACCAGTTCGCAACGTACCATTCACACAAGGCTTTCAGGCGCTTGAAATTGCTTGCGCACTGGACAAATAAGTTTGTCCCGAAGAAAAATGCGAATCAGAACAATCTAGCTATAGCCCAATGCATGGAAACGGAGAATAAGATGGGCAAGTTGTTTGCGAAAATCTTGACCCCATTAAATGTAACTCGGAGGAATGCATTTGTTACAAGCCTATCCCAGCTGCCGATATTGCCAAAACCTTCCCGTGTCTCACTAAAGATGATCCCCATCTCATTGCCTGTGAGCTCCTGTCAACTTGACAATGAGATCTCATGCCTTGAGATTGCAACCAATGCTGCCATTAATGATTATAAGGGCACCGTTGACATTGAAATCGATCAAGCCAATGCCATTCTGGTGAAGAACATCCTGCGATCGCAATACTCTGGCCGAAACAAATCACAAAAGGTTTTTCTGCTGTTTTATTCGGGCACCGCCAATGTTAAGAGTGTCTATCGCATGCTAACGTTTAAGTATTGTTCTAAGCTGCAAAAAAGTGCCAAAAGAAGCTAACTGAATATCAAAATCAGTGTATGGCAATGAAACGGCGGCATTGAAGACCGTTTACAAGTAGTGTGAGCGATTCAAAAAGCGGCAAGGAGCCGGTTGAAAGCAAGCAACGTTTAAGATGTTCTTCGACGTCAAAAACAGATGAAAACGTACAAAAAGTGGAACAAATGATTTGTTCAAGCAGGCGAATTACTATTCGAGAGCTTTCCGAAGAACTAAACATCTCATAGGGGTCCGTGAAAAGCGTTTTAAACGCCGATTATATTTGGTAAGAGGCTTGCTTCTTCACTACAAAAACGTACCGTGCCATGCCTTGTTTCTGATCCGCGACTTTTTGGCCGAAAACAGTGTTCCTGTCTGTTCACATCCGCCTTACTCACCAGATTTAGTACCATGCGATTTCTGGTTCTTCCCCAAAATTAAAACCGTGCTTAAAGGAAAACGTTTTGACACCATTCCTGACCTTGAGAGGGCCACAACAGAGCAACTGAACGCAATTCCAAAAGAAGCCTTCCAGAAATGCTTCCAGTCATGGATTCAAAGTTGGGGAAAGAGCATTGCTAGCTAATCACAGTACTTCGAAGGAGATTAAATATATTTCATGTAAGGTTATTACTTTGTTTCTAATAAAATGATTCGCCGTACGTTTTGATTACACCTCGTAAATAAATAAATAAATAAATAAATAAAGCATTGCTAGCTAATCACAGTACTTCGAAGGAGATTAAATAAATTTCATGTAAGGTTATTACTTTGTTTCTAATAAAATGATTCGCCATACGTTTTGATTACACCTCGTAAATAAATAAATAAATAAAGCATTGCTAGCTAATCACAGTACTTCGAAGGAGATTAAATAAATTTCATGTAAGGTTATTACTTTGTTTCTAATAAAATGATTCGCCATACTTTTTGATTACACCTCGTAAATAAATAAATAAATAAATAAAGCATTGCTAGCTAATCACAGTACTTCGAAGGAGATTAAATAAATTTCATGTAAGGTTATTACTTTGTTTCTAATAAAATGATTCGCCATACGTTTTGATTACACCTCGTAAATAAATAAATAAATAAATAAATAAAGCATTGCTAGCTAATCACAGTACTTCGAAGGAGATTAAATAAATTTCATGTAAGGTTATTACTTTGTTTCTAATAAAATGATTCGCCGTACGTTTTGATTACACCTCGTAAATAAATAAATAAATAAATAAATAAAGCATTGCTAGCTAATCACAGTACTTCGAAGGAGATTAAATAAATTTCATGTAAGGTTATTACTTTGTTTCTAATAAAATGATTCGCCGTACGTTTTGATTACACCTCGTAAATAAATAAATAAATAAATAAATAAATAAATAAATAAATAAATAAATAAAGCATTGCTAGCTAATCACAGTACTTCGAAGGAGATTAAATAAATTTCATGTAAGGTTATTACTTTGTTTCTAATAAAATGATTCGCCGTACGTTTTGATTACACCTCGTAAATAAATAAATAAATAAATAAATAAAGCATTGCTAGCTAATCACAGTACTTCGAAGGAGATTAAATAAATTTCATGTAAGGTTATTACTTTGTTTCTAATAAAATGATTCGCCATACGTTTTGATTACACCTCGTAAATAAATAAATAAATAAATAAATAAAGCATTGCTAGCTAATCACAGTACTTCGAAGGAGATTAAATAAATTTCATGTAAGGTTATTACTTTGTTTCTAATAAAATGATTCGCCGTACGTTTTGATTACACCTCGTAAATAAATAAATAAATAAATAAATAAAGCATTGCTAGCTAATCACAGTACTTCGAAGGAGATTAAATAAATTTCATGTAAGGTTATTACTTTGTTTCTAATAAAATGATTCGCCATACGTTTTGATTACACCTCGTAAATAAATAAATAAATAAAGCATTGCTAGCTAATCACAGTACTTCGAAGGAGATTAAATAAATTTCATGTAAGGTTATTACTTTGTTTCTAATAAAATGATTCGCCATACGTTTTGATTACACCTCGTAAATAAATAAATAAATAAAGCATTGCTAGCTAATCACAGTACTTCGAAGGAGATTAAATAAATTTCATGTAAGGTTCTTACTTTGTTTCTAATAAAATGATTCGCCGTACGTTTTGATTACACCTCGTAAATAAATAAATAAATAAATAAATAAAGCATTGCTAGCTAATCACAGTACTTCGAAGGAGATTAAATAAATTTCATGTAAGGTTATTACTTTGTTTCTAATAAAATGATTCGCCATACGTTTTGATTACACCTCGTAAATAAATAAATAAATAAATAAAGCATTGCTAGCTAATCACAGTACTTCGAAGGAGATTAAATAAATTTCATGTAAGGTTATTACTTTGTTTCTAATAAAATGATTCGCCGTACGTTTTGATTACACCTCGTAAATAAATAAATAAATAAATAAATAAAGCATTGCTAGCTAATCACAGTACTTCGAAGGAGATTAAATAAATTTCATGTAAGGTTATTACTTTGTTTCTAATAAAATGATTCGCCGTACGTTTTGATTACACCTCGTAAATAAATAAATAAATAAATAAATAAATAAATAAATAAATAAATAAATAAATAAATAAATAAAGCATTGCTAGCTAATCACAGTACTTCGAAGGAGATTAAATAAATTTCATGTAAGGTTATTACTTTGTTTCTAATAAAATGATTCGCCGTACGTTTTGATTACACCTCGTAAATAAATAAATAAATAAAGCATTGCTAGCTAATCACAGTACTTCGAAGGAGATTAAATAAATTTCATGTAAGGTTATTACTTTGTTTCTAATAAAATGATTCGCCGTACGTTTTGATTACACCTCGTAAATAAATAAATAAATAAATAAATAAAGCATTGCTAGCTAATCACAGTACTTCGAAGGAGATTAAATAAATTTCATGTAAGGTTATTACTTTGTTTCTAATAAAATGATTCGCCGTACGTTTTGATTACACCTCGTAAATAAATAAATAAATAAATAAATAAATAAAGCATTGCTAGCTAATCACAGTACTTCGAAGGAGATTATATAAATTTCATGTAAGCTTATTACTTTGTTTCTAATAAAATGATTCTTTTTGATCAGATCTTGTATGTCCACCACAAAGTTTACATGACACGAAGTAGGGTTGAACTAGGGACTTTATATACCAGAATTGTGTGTTAGCTGGACTCTATTTTAAATGAAATGAAGTCTTTCAGTTTAACGTCCCACGTTTATGTCTGTTAGGCTAACGGAGACGGATGATTAAGGCAAGTGAATGATGGTGGAGGAATTGAAATTGGTGGAATGAGGATATGGGAGGATACCGGTGTCCCACAGAAAACTCATGGACACGATTTTGTTCACCACAAACGTACTTGGTCGGAGATTGAGCCAGGGACCTTACACACCAAAGGTAAGAATCTTCCACTGAGCACCGTGCTCACCTATCACTGAGCAACAATTTCCGTATCTAATCCGCATTCATATCTACAAATAACATGATAACAAAGATATAGGCTAGGCTCATTTCTTCAATAATAATTACGATTATAGAGAGTATTTAATACTGCAATACTCACAGTATTATAGTACTAACATACATACTTCTGTTAGTATTGAACAAACTAATAGTAAATAACTCGTTTGTGATTTTGTGAATCTTATATATTATCAATCAAACTCAAGTTAAACATTAAATAAAATGGCTTCTGATTGTTAGTTAACTAGGCTGAACAAGATATAATAAAATGCTTCCAGACAAAAGCTACGAAACAAATTTGAGAAATGAAGGATACACGGAAAGACGGGGCTAATCGACATTTTACATTATTTTTTTTTTCAGGAGAAGCAATTTAAAATGTTGATGGGCGCCTTCTTTCCTTGTATGGCTGTTGCTTTTCTATAAGTTTCACTGCAACTAGTCACCTTTTTCACAACATTCGTATTGCATTTAGAAGCGCAAACTAGCACCAATATGTGGTGTCCATATCGGCTTTTTCGCAAAAATTGCAATGAGCTTCTTTTTTTTTTTCGTGTACCCTTCAAGTGTTATAGAGATTTTAAAATATTTTTGTTTGGTCTGGTGGTTGTCCCAATAAAGTTATATCACAGTTAAATCTATTAGTAATAGTGCTTCGAAAATCAGGAAAATGTTTACTTTTTCACGACCATTCACAATTTTATCCACCGTTTCCAAACAAAATATAATTAGTTGAGATTGCTCCAAGAGCATTGCCAGAACGAACTTTAAAAGAATTACCGTATTTATCCGTGAATACCGCGCACCTTATCGGTACAAAAACGAAGTCAAAAAACAGGGTGCGCGGCGTACACGAGGAAATGTAGAATTGAGCCACCAAGCTTTTAAAATCACGGGGAGTTTTTATTAACCTAATACTGGAATATTGTGAGTAATTTTATAAGAGTAGAAAAGTTTTCATATAAAATAAGTTACAGCTCATCTTTCCTCTTACATCTACATGATCGTCCGATCACAAAAATACCGTACATGTACTACCATCTATTGGCCAAGTCTTCTACCATGCACTAGTTTCCAATAAGGATCAATGGATAGCTATTGCAGCTGATGACAATTGACTAGCTTGCAGCGTACTTGGAAATTCTTACTATGGCCACTTTTGGCGCTCGGGCATCCTTTTGTATATTCATGGAACTAGTGGTATTTGAAGCCCAGTCGGATTTGTTATTCTGTGAAGCAGGTACTATTAACATTCGGATGCGAATGGATTATTGAAGCATGGAATTCAATTCAAGAGGATCTTGTCGTCCGCAGCTTTAAAAAATGCTGCATTTCCAATGCCAGCGATGGAAGCGAAGACTGTATTCAGTCCAATGGTGATACGTGCTCCAGCTCCTCGGGAGACGACAGCGACGAAGAAAGCTAGGCACGGGAGTGATTTCTGTTAATAATCACAGTATTGTTGGATTGTCTTTGTGTATAACGATTTTAATGATTAAAAGTAGGATGAAAAATACATTGTACCTTTTTTTGAGAAAATTAATGTGCGCTGCTTACACGAGTTTTTTTTTTTTTTTTTTTTTTAATTTTAACGTTCCAGAAATTGGGGGTGCGCGGCACACACGCGTAAATACTGTAATTTTTCTTATTTACTTCTACAGGCTTTATATCAATTATTCTATGTACTTTATTATTATACTCATTGAATAATACTTGTAATATATCTAACCATTTATAATTTCGTTGAGTACTAATGTTTATTCACATGTTTTGTTTAAGAGTTCTGTTACAACGTTCTATGATATTTTGTTCTATGAAGACACATTCTCAAAGTGGGGGCTCAAAATTGAAAAAAAAAATTGCAAAATATCATCTCTCCTTTACTTACGGTCCCCAAGACATGCCTCCTTAAATCTTCCGAAATAAAAAAAAAAAAGTGGTCAATGTCTGGGGAGTAGCGGCCAGTTCGCCATTGGCCACCGGTTACTATTTGGTTCTAAAATGTTCATCATCCTCTTAGGTATTGATCGACAGTAATATGAGCTCTCTCCCGAGATATGGCTTCTTAAATCTCCCGAAATCAGAACATTTTGGACCAATTTCTAGGGAACGGTAAGAGTGATACTAAAATTTCCATAGTTTTCGATGCTCTATCGAATGAGGGGCTCAAAATTGAAAAATTCGGAAATAACATAACACACACACACACAGGCATAAAAGAATTCAATATTAAGTTCGTTGAAAATATATACACTTGCCCTATGGAATTGTAATATCCTGGAATAGAACATTCTGTACATCAACCTCTCTGTCTCGCATTGATTAATTTGTTTTGAGTTTTATCTCAGTTTTAAATACAGTAGGTATACGAGAAATGAATCTACATTTTGTTGTGGAATTTGTGGAATTTTTACTTCACCACTGGTAAGAATTGCATCTCTTGCACCAGAAAAGAAAAATTTTGAAAAATTCAACCATAGAGGATCTCAGCACCCTCTTTGATAAAGAACACAAACATGTTAACAAATATCAACAAATAGTCTTTCAATAAATTGGCTAATAGATAAAAGAACGTTTTATCTGTGGATGAAAGAAAATATTAATGCAATAGTAAAATAACTGGGTGGAGCGGGTTTGAAAAGTTTTGAATATACTGCAGTTTTTACATTATTCCTATCGGTCCTTTAGTAATTATTCTATCACACACTTTCGATGAACGAACAGAATGCTTAATTCATAAGCCATGATGTTGATCAGATTCCTGCAAAGTTCGAACTAGAAGACTTGAGAATGAAAGTTTCCCTGGACGTTATGCAAATGTGTGCTACGTAAGTGTAAGGTGGGTTGCCTGCAGAGTAGGTTTAAAAAGAACTTTCGAAGATGTTGCTTCGATTCATTCCCTTTTTCTTTCGAGTAACGAAAGGAGAGAAGAAAGTACAGTGGTCGTGGAAAAAAAAAAAAAAAAAAAGAGTACGAGATTTCAACGGATTTACACGTTTCATAGCCCATAGATATCTAAAAAGTGATATTTCGACGTGTGTTCGTCGGTTCGTCCTCTTCTACATTCAACGTATCGGGACCAAACTTTAAAGTTTTATGTGATCCTTCAGAGTGGTTTCTCGAATTTTTTTCCTACCTACTCCTAAAAATAAGGGTTCTTTACGAAAGAGTGATTTAAAAAAAATACGATTTTCTCGAAAACGGCTCTAAGAATTTTGTTTATAGTTCATAAACCAATTTTCCAAAAACAAACCCATGCTATGGTATAAGTTATTTCTCTGAAAAAATGTACGAGGGGTAGTTTATTCTTGGGAGTGAAGATTCTTTCGGATGATTTTCTCAAAAACGACTCAAGAGATTCTGTTCATACTTTATAAATAAATATTTTATTAATAACGTGATAATATGGCATACCTCACTTATCCTGAAAAAATGTACGAGGGGGAGTTTATTTTTGGATGTCAGTTTTTCCGGACGACTTTCTCAGAAACAACTGAGACGACTTTATTCATATTTCATTAGTATCCTGACGATATTACGTAACTCATTTGTTCATAAGAATTTACGAGTAGTAGTTTATTCTTGGAGTGAGCTCTTTCGGACGATTTTCACAAAAACGATTCCAAACAATTTCTTTATACTTCATAAATAAATAAATAAATATTCTTCTTCTAATGCTGCTTAAACCTCTTCGGCCCTGAGCAAATGTTTGATGAGAATTTCATGTATTTCTGTATTTGTTTTCATCTATAGCCTTAGCGCGCATGCTTGTTCTAGCAGTGTTTGCGTTGCGTTCAGTAGTTCTGTAATTCTTACACTGTTTGCCAGTGTCGGGGGTTTATGTATCCTGTAGGCAACATTGGGACTCAGTGAATCAAAAATGTCTCCTACTATGGTTATGTCTCCTACAAGAGACGCGGGGACCAAAGAGGTTAAATCACTATCGTTATAATACGCACAAGGAATAATTTACTCTTTGGGTGATTTTTTTTACAATTTTGTAAATACCATTCATGCGATTTTGTTATTACTTTATAAATAAATATGCCATTAATAACACAATTCATGGTGTAAGTTACTTTTTTATAGAAAAATCTGCAAGAGATAGTTTACTTTTTGCGGATGAGTTGTGTTTCGGTGAAGTTTTCTCAAAATGTCTTACAATTTTGTTCGTATTTCAGAAGAAAATAATTCATTAATATCTGCAGTTCTACAGGATGAATTATATTGCTGAAATACACAATTATTTAAGGAATTTGAAGTAGAAAGTTTAGTGCGATAACCCGTACCTTTTATGTTTTAATGGGCTTTTTAAAACAACCTTCTGTTATTCAGGATAAACAATCACATTTATATTATTGTTTAGTTCTTATTAACCATGATTGTCAGTATTGTTGGCATCATTAACACACGCAGTAGTATTACAAAATATCATAAAGTTTTGTTGAAGACATAATATCGGATTAACAATGCTATAAGAAAAAAGAAAAAAATAAGCTTGAGGTTGGTTTAAAGGGACAAGTTTTGCCCATAGATGTCACTAGAGTCTTCGTATATCTCATGTATTTTTTACCTTTCACGAAAATTCACGATTTCACTTACAAATTTCAACCTAGAGACTTCAAATTTTTGGAGAAGAAACTTCATAACCTATCGATGGCAAAACAATCCGTGCCGATTTTTTTTATTTAGAATTTTCTTCATTGTTGGAACAGTTCCATTGTTAAAGGTGAATATCCACTTCAATAATCAAGTCATTTCAACAATGAAGAAAAGTCTAAGTAAAAAATCGGCACGGCTTGTTTTGCCTTCCCCCAAAATTTGAAGTCTCTAGGTTGAAATGTGTAAGAGAAATCGTGAATTTCGTGAAAGGTGAAAAAATACATGAGAGAGAGATACGAAGACTCTAATGACATCTATCGGCTAAACTTGTCACTTTAAAACAACCTTAAAAGGAAGAAAAAAGACATTTAGGAAAAGAAACAAGAAACAAATAAAAGTAGAAAAGTTGGTTGATTGATGTTTTTTCTCCTTTTTCTCATGTGGTTATACTGCCTCATCGGTAATGAAATTTTTGTAAGTGTGTATTCCACTACATTTTTCATGCCTTATGGAAATTAATGTTAACTTTGCTGGAAAGAGAAAATTTCATTAACAAGGACTAAGGATTTAGGTTTCTGGGCTTTCGGTGTCTAAGGCCATTTAGCTTGTCAGGTACGTATATGAGAGATGACGTCTCTCGGCGAGTACACAATCCGGGGAAAGGGAAGAAAGGAAGCGGCCTGGGACCTATAAGTGAGGTACCACCTCGGCATTTGCCTGGAGTGAATGAAGAAAACATAATTCAGGGTGGCTGGCCTGAAAAAAACATTTTACACTTTTCCGACCGAGTGCCCCCACCCGGAATCGAACCCGGGACCACTCGCACCGAAGGGACTACGCTACGCAGGGCCACAAAACTTCATAAAATAAATTAAACATGAACAGTAATACAGAAAATAAACATAAAATTTAACACTAACTAGTAAGTAGTATTACAGGATGAAACGTATATATTACCGCACTAAACATTTTTAATTCCCATTTCTTATATTAAATCAAATCATATTGTTGTTAGTGCTGAAACTTTTACTTACAAAGGATAAAAACAAAATTACAATAGACTTCAAAGAAAATTAACTCCCCAATAGTAAACACTCCTTATGGATTTCTTCACGAGAAAGTACTTATGATTGTAGGATTGTTAGTTTAACAAAGTAATCTGAGCAGGCATGCCAACCATACGATAATTTAACCCTTAAGGCTATATATTATAACGCCCTTGCAATAATAGGTAAATATACGGTAATTTTAGAGCACACTTCTTCTTCGTTTTTTTTTGAATGTGGAAATAAATTGTAGCTATATATTAAATAATTACAAAAGACACATACTGTGGTTTTTAACTGTCATTCCCGCTAAAATAAATCAATAACGGTTTGAGAATTGGCAAATGGCAACCCTGCATCTATTCTTTTACGTTTATGAGGGGATGAAAATATTGTTGTTGTTCACAGTAGTATTAATAAGAATAAGAAACGGTAAGGACGCTGACGCGGCGATTCGGAGTTCGAAACTTACAACAAAATACTTTGGTTTGTGTAATATTTACCTGTACCTTGGGCAGAAAGTACTCATACATATGCACTATACTTAGTAGAATGTTCATTTCATATTAACAAAAGAAGAATGTTTTTAATATATGTAAGTGATTATTATGGGATAGTTGTTGATATGGACATGTTTTATGGTTACCTAGTCAGTGAGTTTGTGTACTCAACAGTTTTAAGAAAAGGATATTATAAGTTATATCAAATAATAAACCAGTTTAACATCGTTTATAGACGTTGTCAGTTTTATTAAAAAGGTGAGATTAATGGTATTTAAATATCGAAGCTAATATTTTTATGTCAAAGAAATTCTACCACTTCGGATTTTTATCTCTGCAAACGAACCAGGTTTACGACTATCTTTTTGATAAGTCGTTGTAAAAATTTGGTTTACCTCACCCGGGACTTTGTAAATTCAGTTCCCGAAGAAGAAGAGTAAGGTTGAATTTACTTTTACTACAGTTAATGAATACGAACTTAACCATATTGCGAAGTGGTAAAGTAATCATAAGAAAAATGGACAACGAAACAATGCAGCAGGAATCAAATACTAGTGACCAAGGTGCAACTAGTGTAACACCAGGTTTGTCATCAGAGGATCGACTCTTGTTAGCTATACAGCGACAAATAATGCAGATGACTACCGAGATAAAGAAGCAACATGAAGAATTAAAGCAGACCATAGAGCAGAAGTTTGACGAAGCTATGAAGCAAAAGGAAGAATTAAGTAGACGAATGGAACAGAAGTTCGACGAAGCTAACAAGACCATGGAACAGAGGTTCAACAAATCTAACCAGACCATGGAACAGAAGTCCAACGAATCTAACAAGACCATGGAACAGAAGATAGAACTGAGGTTTGACGAAGCTAACAAGCAATATGAAGAAAGTTGTCCGAAGAGTACTGATGAGCGAAACGTAGATGGTGCGACGACACAGCACGTCATGGATCGGAACTATCACTCAACAAGAACAAGGAATGAGAAAATGAAGGTAAAGTCCAGTGTTAAGATGAGTGAAATTCGAGTTATGAACAAATTCATTGGTAAGTGTAATGAAAATGACTTTTTGCTGGTAAATAGAGATGCCACCCTTAGAAATCAACACTTCAATCCTCGATTGCACAAATCTGTTGTAGAGTTTGTTGTAAATGTCTACAACGAACTAAAGGTTGTTAATCCTTTGCAATCGGAATCGAGAATAATAGCATCGATTCGAAATTTGCTTCCATTTAAACTGCAACAGATCTTATTTTCCACACAGTGTATGAGTTTCAGCCATTTATTGATGCTTGTCCAATGCTACGAAACTCAATACCATGCCATGAATCCACAATCAGGAATAGGTAAAAATAAGAATAATTCAGATCATTTGGTGCCTGTTCGGAATTTAGATATCCGAAGTGTGAATAATACAGAACCTAACCTAAGCCGAGTATACTCTAGCAATCAAAATGAGCAAAATAGACAAAGTTATGTAGGGAATCCGCCTAACCTAACTAATCATGGTAATTATGATGTCAGATCACTCATCAGCAGTAGAAATAATCGAAGTACTGAGCGAAATTCCAGAAACACAGCGAACTACGTGTATAGACGTAATTGGAGATCAAGAGATGGGACTTCATACCAAAATCAAAATCACGATGAAAGACGTGTACGACATGATGTAGAACCTAATCATGATAGCGCAGTGCAGTGTACTCTATTAGAACCGTATGCAAGTACGAACGTAACCTGATTACCGTTACTGAAATTAGGTTAAATTCATGTTAGTTATAGATTCTTGTAAATTTTTATTTTTGAGTTTATGTGTAAATATCAATAATGAAAACAATCCTTATAACTTCGCTATACAAGCAATATGAGGAATTATAGTTCGATTTATAATTGATTAAAAACAAAGATTATTTATATTAGATTGATTTGTGTTGAAAATTTAATTGTCAAAGATTATGTTACGAAGAAAATCTATTCTATAAAACTAATTATTCAATGACTGCCTTGAATGAAATTCTTCTTTATTATAACATCTTAGTGCTACTATGTATATCTTTAAATGCAACATCTAACTTGTTTGTTATTTAATGCGCCCGCAAAGATTAATATTATTTGTAACCCACGTTTGTCCTTTACATTTTTTGAAATCGCACACTTCGACGACGAATTAAATGAGCGACGATATTTTAATAAGGAAATATATTAATAATATAGTGGATAATAATGAAATAAATATATAATTAATGTAATTAAAGATAAGTATTGATGAAATGAAAGATTTGTTAGGAATGTATTTATATATATGTATATGTGAAATATAATGAATAGATATACAAGGTGCGATTAAAATATGATGGGCATATGTAATGTAAAGAACACTAATGTAAACGGACCAGTGGTTCTTGAAGATAAAAGCCAAGCCTACTCATGACTTTTATATTCAGTCCCTTTGTCGAGCGACATTTTTATACAACAAAATACTTTGGTTTGTGTAATATTTACCTGTACCTTGGGCAGAAAGTACTCATACATATGCACTATACTTAGTAGAATGTTCATTTCATATTAACAAAAGAAGAATGTTTTTAATATATGTAAGTGATTATTATGGGATAGTTGTTGATATGGACATGTTTTATGGTTACCTAGTCAGTGAGTTTGTGTACTCAACAGTTTTAAGAAAAGGATATTATAAGTTATATCAAATAATAAACCAGTTTAACATCGTTTATAGACGTTGTCAGTTTTATTAAAAAGGTGAGATTAATGGTATTTAAATATCGAAGCTAATATTTTTATGTCAAAGAAATTCTACCACTTCGGATTTTTATCTCTGCAAACGAACCAGGTTTACGACTATCTTTTTGATAAGTCGTTGTAAACTAGAGATAACTAGATAAAGTTTATTATATATTATTGCTATTATACTAGTATTATATATTAAATTATAGTTGTATACAATATATATACTACTATAGGATGTATATACTTATATAGTAGTATTATACTTGTTTTTACAATTATCACGTGCATAACAAATATACGATAACTTTTTGGAATATACGTTAATACTAAAGACGAAAATCAATAATTTTATTCTCTGAGGTTGGCAACTCTGAACCTGTCTTTTTTTTTTTTTTTTTTTTTTTAGAAATCACCCGGGAGAAAATTCACCCTGTGAGTAAGTTCCTAATGTGAGCTTTTAAATGAGAAACCACTTACAGTACATTGTAGTATTATTTATAAAATATATATAGTAATTATGAAATATGAATAAAATAGCCTGAGATATTTTTGACAAATTCTTCCAACATACACACCCCAAGAGTAAATTACCCTTTGGCGGATTGTTTTTTTTTCTAGGACAAATGAATTATGCCATATTATTGGGTTATTAATTTTTATTTACGAAATATATACAACATCGCTTGAACCAGTTTTGAGAAAATCGTTAAAAGAAAAAAAAAACCTCCTAAGAGCAAACTACTATTCTAGATACTTCTGAGAAAACCAATTTATACTATATTATAGCGTTGCTAATGAATTATGATCAAAGTGTTGGAGCCGTTTTTCGAGAAAATCGTAAATTTTGATTTCCATCCTCCAGTGAACTATCTTTATTTTTAGGGATAGAAAAAAGTTCAAAATTTCCCTTGAATATTTTATATAAATTTGATCTGGATTCGGTAAATAGTATGAATGGATATATAGTTAGATGAATGTGTATATACATTGGGATTCACAGAGGTGAAAACGTATGTGGCATACGTAAAAACGTAGGTTACATGCGTAAATCCTGTAGGTTTTGGATTTAACGTACGACTGTATGTAACATCCTGATGCAAGGGCGCCCATGTTGTGGTTTCCAAGGGGGGCAAGTATAAGCGACGTTTCAAAAATAGTTTTAAATTTTGCTGTAACTAATGTAAAAATTCTATTGGATTTTCGATATTCTGAAGTACAATTTCCTCTAGGGGAAGGGCAAGCACCCCACCTTGCCCCCCTTATGGGCGCCCTTGTCCTGATGCAAACTTATTACTGAAGACGTAAGTTTTATAATATTTTCCGCATAAGTATTCCATCTATACCTACTTTCCGTATGAAAGAAAGAACTGTGTATATAGACGGTCAGGATCTCACATACAAATGGACACATAATTATACGTATAACTGACGTAGTAACACATGTACGTATGTACTATACGGAAGACTGTTACATGTCAGATATCTTGCGCGACATGACGTAATATCTAAGCGGAAAAAAAATCATTATGCATATAGCATACATACACTGAGAAAAATTTGTTCTCCGGACAGCGGTATATTGTACAAATATACGGAATCCTTTTGCTTACTACAAAAATCAGTACAGAGCATACGTTATTCGTTCGCTGCATACGCATTGTACTTAGATGTTACGTCATGCCGTTGCAGGATGTCTGATATCTAACTGTCTTCCTTATATTACATACATATATTTGTGTTACCTTCGTCAGCTGTATGTTATATACATCCAATTGTATGTGAGATCCTGACCGCCTATATTGTTTCATAAGGAAAGTACGTATAAATGGAACACTTATACAGAAAGTATTATGAAACATGCGTTTTCAGTTATATGTTTGCTGTGCGTTAAGTTCAAAACCTACCTGATTTACAAATGTAACATACGATTTTACGTACGCTACATACATTTTTTTCTCAGGGTATGGGTAACGTAGGGGAGACCGGGGCTAGTTGTTACAGCAGAGATGTTGCAACACTGTATTTTTCGTGGCACTGGTAACACGCACGAGCCATTCAGCCACCGTAACACGTGACGCGGTCAGGGAAGAGGAAGCACAGTCAGTTCGATTGTTGAGATTGTTTATTTAAGTGTATTGTAGCAAATTTTCTGTTTTCTGCAGTGAAAAGTAATTTTTTCGAGTTGCGTTTCCTTGTACATATCTACAAATAAAACAGGAGGTAAGTTGTATGTCATATATGCACTTTATTTTAATGTTCGTTAACTATAAGCTTGCATACTATCACCATATTACTTGTTGATGTTCTTGCGTAATATGAAATGATGTAAAATGGCAGCGGACGGGGCTAGTTGTGACGCCAGCGTTGGGGCAAGTTGGTACACTGTAACAATGTGCCCCGTATAATATATATATATTTAAAATATTCTAAAGTAGCCTACATTCACTTTCTTTAACATCATGGTACGAACGTACAAGAGGAAGACACAGAGAGGAAAAACAATGGAAGAAATATATATGACAGCAGCAAGGAAGGTTGAAGAGGGTAAATCTCTTAAAAAGGTTGCAGAAGAACATCACATAAGTTTTATTATACTGCAGAGATACATAAAGAGAAAGAAGGACAGTGAGCAAACGTCAAATGGAAGAACTCAGTTTGTTGGTTATAGGAAACACAGACAAGTGTTTTCGGATATCCACGAGGAAAAACTAAAGGAATACCTTGTTTATTGTAGCCGCATTTATCATGGTTTGACCTCAAAGTACACAAGACACCTAGCTTATGAGTACGCAACTGAATGCGAGCTGGATTATCCAAAGAACTGGGACACCACGCAAATGGCTACTGAAGATTGGCTGTTAGGATTTATGAAGAGGCAACCAGTACTCTCCTTACGTACACCGGAGGCAACGAGCCTTGCCAGAGCTACAAGTTTTAACGCAAACAATGTGAGCATATTTTACGAGAACTTGGATACTCTTTTCAAGAAACGCAAATTGGAAGGGCATAAAATATGGAATATAGACGAAACAGGAGCATCAACCGTCCATAGACCATCAAAAATTATTGCAGAGAAAGGAAAGAAAAAATTATAAGAACGGCTTCAGGAGAAAAGGGGACAGTTGTTACCATGGTTCTTGCAGTGAATACGATAGGAAATTTCGTGCCTCCAATGTTTGTTTCCCTCCGCGTGCACTTCAAACCCCACTTCATTAGTTCGGGACCAGCTGGTTGTGTAGGCGCTGCTCATCCTACTAAATGGATAACCGGTCCAAATTTTCTGCAATTCATGCGACATTTTCACAGACATGTGCCATCTTCTCTTGAATCTCCCGTTCTAGTAACCTTGGACAACCATATTTCTCATTTGTCCCTGTCAGTGTTGGATTTCTGTAAAGAGAATGGCATTGTACTTCTATCATTTCCACCCCATATTTCTCACCGCCTTCAGCCATTAGACTTAAGTGTGTGTGGCCCTTTCAAGAAATGTTGTTATATCGCTTGCTCTGATTGGATGAATCCGCATCCTGGAACACCCATATCAATTTACGACGTTCCGTACATTGCAAAGGAAGCTCTTGCTTGTTCTTTTAGTCCAAAGAATATTGTGGCAGGTTTTAAGAAATCTGCTATATGACCTTTCAATCGAAATGTGTACACAGAGCCTGATTTTTTGAGTGCTAGTGTTACTGACAGATCTTTCCCTGTCGAACAGAGTAATCAACAAATCGTACCGTCCAACATTGCCAACCATCCAAATGACCTGCCTTCAACAAGTGGACAATATTCTGCCATAGACTCTCCAGATAAAAATGGGCCTACCGTTTCTACTCCAGAAACAGTTCGCTCTTTTCCAAAGGTTCTCCCTCGGAATAACGTAGGTCAAGCAAGCAAAGAAAAGGAAATCTGCAGTCCTCACGGATACGCCGGTTAAGGAAATGTTATGTAAAGAGCAACAAGAGAAAGAGGACAGGAAAGCAAGGAAAGAAGCATGTGCCAAAAAGAAATTAATACTGCAATTCAAAGAACAGCGAGCGAAGAAATCACATAGGCCTAGGACAAAAAGAATTACACTATCTTCCAGCGAGGAAGACGACGATGACTATTGCCTTTGTATAGTCTGTTTAGGTCCATACTCAAAGATTAAGCCTGGAGAAACCTGGGTTCAATGTCTAGAATGTGAAAGATGGGCACATGAAAGATGTGCAAGTAATGATAAATTTTACATTTGTATTCATTGTTCCTCTGGTGGGCCTAATGTAACCACAGATGATGAAAATTAAGTCTCGTTACTGTGTGTTATTTTTGAACTTTGAGTGATACAACGGTAATTAACATATCCTTTCACATTTGCCATTAGGCCTATTCTTTATTTGATAATATCTAGAGAGTACGAAAATCGAGAGACTGTTTTTCTTCAAAAAAAACTAAATTTATTTTGGTGTTTTGATAAGCAAGTTACTCGTATGCCAACGCTATATTAACATTAACACAAAATGTAGCATATGTTATTGTCACAATTATTGATAGCCTACAATTAAAATACATCATTTTCTAAATAAACGTTTCGTTTTTTAAAAAAAACAACACATTTTTGCTTATTTTTTATTTTGACTTTTCTCCAGTTTCATAATTTATGTACCATAGAGTAAGATTCTAGTTAACATGTATTTTGTAACATCTTGCCCCAGTGTGTGTAACAACTTACCCGACTTCGGGGTAAATTGTTACGTTTCATCTACGTGTATAAAGCAGCAAACTGTGGGTTTCACACAATGCACAGCAAAACAATACTCACTCTAAAATGTTGACAAAGGACCGATGTATAAAATACAAGTTTATTTTTATCTCTGTTTGCAGTATGTACCTCACAAGAAATTAAAATTTGAAAATTGTAACAACTAGCCCCGGTCTCCCCTATAGGTCTATTCTGTACATATTTCCGTAAGTAAACTTGTGGATTCCGTATATTTGTACAATATACCGCTGTCCGGATAACGGAATTTTCTCAGTGCGAATAGATAGACATACGTTCAAAAATCCCTTTTCAAGTGTATAGAGAATATAAAGGAAATTCGATTTTTTTAACGATCACCAAACTTTTTCTCCTATCGCCTTTCGAAAGTATAATCATGCGAAAAATTGAACAATTATTAAGTATGTGTATAGAACTTTTGTTGAGTTCGCAAGACTTTATTTAATATAATCTGATTTACTTTATATTCTCTTATATCACTTCAGGTATAAGTTCTACATGCGAGTCATTTTGTTATCATTGTAATATCGTTTAAAAATATAGCAATGCATTTTAATATTATTTAATTGGTCTCTATAAAACAAAACAGAAGCAATAACACATATGTTCAAAGAAAGCTTATAGCGGAGGCGGAGCCACGGGAATGCCATTTGGAATATTTCTGCTGCCGAGAGCCCTCTATGAGCCGTTACGGAATTTTAACATTCTATTGCCGAGCCTTAAATTACACTCTTACACACCTCTTGAACAGCTTTCCCAGCATTCCTTTCGAAAGTGTTTTCTCCTCACTCCTACTCATTGGATAATGTCACTACACCATCACCGTGTTATGTAAACAACTCCCTAACCTTTATTATATACATTATATGTTAGGTTCTACGCGTAATTTATTACACGGAATGTTTTATAGGTTAGTCAAACGAGAAACTATTCTTTGTACAGATATTCGTAACTCTGGTCAACGTAAATTTTAAGACGTACTTCTTCTGTTGCATTCATCTTTTTAAAATTCAGAGAAAATCTGGTGAGAATGCTTCAAGACCATTGCCAGGATGAACTTAAAAAGAATTAATTTGTCTTATTAACTTCTACAGGCTTTATACCAATTGTTCTATGTACGTTATTATTATATTTATTAAACAATTCTTGTAATACGTATATCTAGCCATTTATACTTTCCTTGAGTACTAAATTTTTCCACATGTTTTGTTTAAGGGTTGTGTTAAAACGTTCTACGATATGTTGTTTTACGAAGACATGCTCAAAGTGGAGGGCTCAAAATTGAAAATTTGGCAAAATATCATCTCTCTATGACTTACGGTTATCGAGATATGGCTCCTTAAATCTCTCAAAATCTGAATTTTTTTGCCAATATCTGGGGAACGGTGACCAAGTAGCCAGTGTCAACAGGTTACTATTTGGTATCAGCATGTTCACCATCCTCTTAGGTAGGCCTATTGATCAACACCAATATGATCTCTGTATGACTTACGGTTCCAGAAATATGGCTCCTTAAATTTACCAAAAAGGTCAATATCTCGGAAACGGTAAGAGTGACGCGAAAAATTCCATCACTTTTTTTTTTTTTTTTTAGATAGATTTACATGCTCTATCGAGTAGAGGGCTCAAAATTGAAAAGTTCGCAATAAGAGACACACACACACAGAGAGAGAGAGACAAAAAACTCAGTAATGAACGTTTGAATTTCGTTGATTACTCTTATGTGCAAACTATAGAAAGCAAATTCTGAATGTACTGCATATTATTTCGAATGTTTTAAAGCCTAATATGAGCTTGCAAGTCTGGACTTAAAGAAATTAATCTTAAATTTTACTGGTTCCTTATCTTCTTTTGAGATAAGTTCGTTAACTTGGAGTTTGTCGAAAACCGATTCCGACAAAAATTATACGAAAATGTTGTGCAGGTTTGTTCACCTCGAGAAACAGAATTCTTTTAAATTAATTTTTTTTAATTATATGCCAGGCCTGAGTTCTTTTAAGCATGGAAAATATTTACATCAAGTTTTACCGTAAGTTTTGATCTCCATCTCAGGAGTTTTGTGGACCTCACATAACCGAGATATACACCTCGAAAATCACGAAAATAGTGCGTAAGCGAAAATTGTGACACTAGAGGTCTCATAACGCCAGTTATGGCAATAGTTGCGTTAATCGTTAGCGTTCATTTTCTGTTCTGTTTAGTGCACTATCCCTCCAGTTGAGTTCACTCGAGCAGACTTTTCTACCAAACAGGAAATTTATAGGCAAAATACAATGTGAGATTTTTCTCGTGAAGGAATGAGAGTGTGAATATAAGTAATTACTGCCAGTGCACAGACAGTATATTAAAATGAAAGTGAAAGTATTGTATTTGTAAGTGTGCTCTTCCACTATCCTCGTTTACGAATATACTCCCCATCGCTGACGCGCCTGCTTCCTACGGATTCACTCTCTCGCTGTCTTTCTGGCCTCTTTGCCGCGCTCCTGCCCTGACTCAGTTAGATAGCATTTGTGCTTTTTAGTGGCAACCTAGCTCAAATTGGTTCTTGTTTTATGCACTAAAGTTTTTACACCATACGTCTACACTGTATTTATACTGAGCCCTCGTGAAGTCAATCTGAAAGTAGTAATACATCTCTTCATTTCGTGCATGCTCTGCTAAAGGAAATACAAAGCTCTAACCTAGCTTGAAAATCTAAGAAATGTGTCAAAATTTAGTAGAACCGTCTTCTCAAGTAATGTCCTCGAGTTTTCCTCAGCTTAGATAACATAAATATATTAGGGATGGCCAGAACCGGTTCCTGTTGGAACCGGTTTTCGGGTCTGAACGGATCCGGTTCTAGAAGATCCGGTTCCGGAACCGGTTTTTCGGATCCAGGTCTAGAACCGGTTCTTCGGATCCAGGTCTAGAACCGGTTCTTCGGATCCAGGTCTGGAACTGGATCCAGAACCGGTTCTGAAAGCCCCTGGCCATCCCTAAAATATATAGCCATCTCAAATAGAGAGTATCCCAATCGTCATAGTGGGTAGAATGTTGAGCAAGATGATTGTTAAGTCAATTATTAGCACTCATTTTAGGTAGTATTGTGAACCATTTTTGCTAGTTTTGTACACCTCAGATAACACTGATAGCAACAGAACCACTTGGCGTGACAGCGCTTTGTGAGTCTGAGCCGCTCCAGCGCCATCTGTTGTCGTCCGGCTAAACTACGTACAGTCTAACGGCGAACACGTGATTAGCGTATCAGGAGCTTCCTAAGCCTATTAGCTCTTTTTTTCACGCGACTCCTCAGTTTGCCTCACAACACCTAAAATTGGGAAGCACTGACCGGGATTCGAACCCGGGACCACGTAGAATGACTCCAATGCTCTACCCACTATTCTCGTAGTCCCATGATAACAGAGATAGAGCCACTTGAAACTAATGTGTATTCCAGTAGCCTAATATAAATTAGTACTCATTTTATAGTTTTTCTTTTTTTTTTTTTTTTTTACACCATCTCTCCAGTTTTGTACAGCTCAGATAACTCAATCGTAGCTACTTGTAGTTAGTGCGTATCACAATTGCTCAAATGCGTAGGAAGGTGATTGTTATGCCAAATACTAGGGCTCATTTTGTGCCGTATTCTGCACCAACAAGTGTGCCCATCAGGGGGGCAAGGTGGGGCGCTCGCCCCCCCCCCTAAGAGGAAATCGTACTTGGGTATATCGAAAACCCAATAGAATTTTTACATTAGTTATAGCAAAATTTGAAACTATATTTGAAACCTCGCTTATATTTGCCACACACACCCTTGGAAACCAGAACATGGGGGCACTTGTGCACCAATCTCCTGAATTTTGTACAGCTCAGATAACCGAGTCTGCTCTAGTCTTTTGAGTGCATATGCCAAACATTTTAGTTCGTATAACAACGTTTAACATTAGCATTAGTAAATTTCAATCACTTCAGGTTGGAGTCCCAATCGTCTATGTCGTTATAATAAGCACTAGGGCAGTTGGTACGTGTACAGTTTATTTAAAAAAAAAAAAAAAAAAAAAAAACTGTTTCCCTGTTATCATAGATCTACAAAACTCGGAAAGTGGTGTACAAAATTCATACTAATATTTGATACAACAGTCCTCTTCCGCACTCTGACTAGTGAGATACGCCAGGGGCGGATCCAGGGGGGCGATCGCTCCCCCAGAAGATGAAACTTTCTTAATTTATATATAAATAAAACTCATGCCCAGTGGCGGATCTAGACAGCAAAACTGGGGGCGGGGCAGCCAGACCCAGACTATGGTAACTATATCATGAGTTTATTATACACTTTAAAAATATATATAAATAATAGCTTAAATTATTTTGTCACTCAAAAAACTTGGAGGCTTAGCCCCCCCGGCTCTGGGATAGATCCGACACTGCCCATCCCAGAGTTTGGAGCTCTTTAAAGTAACTCTAAGTAGCAGCATTACAACCCCCCAGAAGTCCCGATCCTGGGGGGTGCGAGGGCCCCCCAAAGCTCATGTGGTCTTCCTATTGTATTTACGAATATACAATATTTGGAATAATTTGGGTGCAATTTGTTTTAAAATCTTCATATATACACCTTCTGCCTCTGAATGCCCCCCCCCCAAAAATTACAGAGAATTCGGCGCCCTTGCCTGGATCCGGCCCTGGCATACGCACTATTTGAGATGGTTATATTTGTGTTAACTTCAGAAAACTTGAGAGATAGTACTGTATATTGACACAAAGCAAGTACTAACGATTGACATAACTATTACCGTAAACGGTGCTATACGAACTCTACTGTCTGGCATACGTACTAGTTACATGTAGTAGTTAGCTATATCTTTGTTGTCTGAAATGCACAAGATTCTGGAGGTGATGCAAAACATTGCACAAAATGAATACAAACGATCAGTGGCGGATGTACAAGGTGAAAACTGGGGAACAGCCAGTACCCAGTTTATGATAGGTATATCATGAGCTTACTATAACTTTAAAATGTAAATAAATAATAGCTTAAAGTATTTTTGTCACTAAAAACTGGGGGGTCTAAGTCCCCACGAGTTCGTGCTAGACTCGCTACTGCAAACGATTGACATAACTATTGCCATAGACGGTTTTAAGCGAACTCCAGTGTCAGTTATACGCACTATTTTCCATTGACTCTATATCTCGGTTATCTGAGGTATGCAAAACTCGGAAGATGGTGCGCAAATCTGCTCAAAACTTGCTCCCCATATTTTTCGGCGGATGAGTTCTGGTCTGGCACACGATTGAGAACTTTTAATTTGAAAAATTTTCGGTTTCTTAAGATGCAAAAAACCGGAGCTCTGATGCACAAAATATGCACATAATTTTGGATGGTTGCTTACTAACTCCAAGTTAATGGATCTTTTTAAGAGCACTTTCCTACCATTCATAGAAATGTCACTAACGCTTAAGATTATAGGAGGAGTAAACATTGTGTTAAAACCATACGAATACCTTATTGACCTACTACTCAGGTACTCAAGTACTCATTTAATCGTAGTGGAGTAACTAACGTGCGTGATCCTGGGCTCGACTGCTGGTGAGTATAAGCTACTCTTTTCGGATATTAGACCGAGTAGTGGTTCGGATTCAATTTAAACTGTAGGTCAATTCTTATATAGCTTTGCTGCAGAAAAAGGAGGTTAAACTCCATCTCAAACTAAGATGATTGGGGATTGATGAATCCTAGTATACACAAAAATAAGGTGTCTTTCTGGACCACGACCCATCCAAATTTAGACTGATTCATTCTGATAAAGTTGAAATCTGATGATTATAATATTGTAATGTCGCACATGGATGTGTTTACTAACACCCAACATGTGCTTCTGTTTACAACAAGTGCTCTTATTTATAAAACAACCACGTGCATTTTAGTACGGAGTAGTATAGCTACAGACAACGAAAACAAAGCGACACCACTGGTCACATCACAACGAAGGAACAGCAGCACAACCGCCTCACTTGGAGCACCTATAAAACCGAGATGATTTTAACGACAGCTATCAGTCTCGATTGGTCAACCCTTCCTCTAGCTTGCTTCGGAGCTCTAGGAGATACCCAACCCAAA
The DNA here is from genome assembly GCF_964235325.1 of Thermobia domestica. Lineage (NCBI taxonomy): Eukaryota > Metazoa > Arthropoda > Insecta > Zygentoma > Lepismatidae > Thermobia > Thermobia domestica. Next base: position 296,386,796 of record NC_137458.1, on the reverse strand, counting down.
GTTTCTAGTTTGCTTCGGAACTCTAGGCTTTTCTACTTCCCGCTTAGCTTGCTTGGAGCTTTTTAACTCTTAACCTCCTCTCTGCCTGCCCGAAGCATTGAGGATTTCTAATTTACTTCACTTAGCTTGCTTGGAGCTCTTTAACTCTTAACCTCCTCTCTGCCTGCCCGAAGCATTGAGGATTTCTAATTTACTTCACTTAGCTTGCTTGGAGCTCTTTAACTCTTAACCTCCTCTCTGCCTGCCGGATGCATTGGGGATTTCTAATTTAGTTCACTTAGCTTGCTTGGAGCTCTTTAACTCTTAACCTCCTCTCTGCCTGCCCGAAGCATTGAGGATTTCTAATTTACTTCACTTAGCTTGCTTGGAGCTCTTTAACTCTTAACCTCCTCTCTGCCTGCCCGAAGCATTGAGGATTTCTAATTTACTTCATTTAGCTTGCTTGGAGCTCTTTAACTCTTAACCTCCTCTCTGCCTGCCCGAAGCATTGAGGATTTCTAATTTACTTCACTTAGCTTGCTTGGAGCTCTTTAACTCTTAACCTCCTCTCTGCCTGCCCGAAGCATTGAGGATTTCTAATTTACTTCACTTAGCTTGCTTGGAGCTCTTTAACTCTTAACCTCCTCTCTGCCTGCCCGAAGCATTGGGGATTTCTAATTTACTTCATTTAGCTTGCTTGGAGCTCTTTAACTCTTAACCTCCTCTCTGCCTGCCCGAAGCATTGAGGATTTCTAATTTACTTCACTTAGCTTGCTTGGAGCTCTTTAACTCTTAGCCTCCTCTCTGCCTGCCCGAAGCATTGGGGATTTCTAATTTACTTCACTTAGCTTGCTTGGAGCTCTTTAACTCTTAACCCCGTCTCTGCCTGCCCGAAGCATTGAGGATTTCTAATTTACTTCACTTAGCTTGCTTAGTGCTCTTTTACTTTTAACCCCCTCTCTGCCTGCCCGAAGCATTGAGGATTTCTAATTTACTTCACTTAGCTTGCTTGGAGCTCTTTAACTCTTAGCCTCCTCTCTGCCTGCCCGAAGCATTGGGGATTTCTAATTTACTTCACTTAGCTTGCTTGGAGCTCTTTAACTCTTAACCTCCTCTCTGCCTGCCGGAAGCATTGAGGATTTCTAATTTACACTAATTTACTTCATTTAGCTTGCTTGGAGCTCTTTAACTCTTAACCCCCTCTCTGCCTGCCCGAAGCATTGAGGATTTCTAATTTAGTTCACTTAGCTTGCTTGGAGCTCTTTAACTCTTAACCCCGTCTCTGCCTGCCCGAAGCATTGAGGATTTCTAATTTACTTCACGTAGCTTGCTTAGTGCTCTTTTACTTTTAACCCCCTCTCTGCCTGCCCGAAGCATTGGGGATTTCTAATTTACTCTAATTTACTTCACTTAGCTTGCTTGCAGCTCTTTAAACCTTAACCCTCTCTCTGCCTGCCGGATGCATTGGGGATTTCTAATTTACTTCACTTAGCTTGCTTGGAGCACTTTAACTCTTAACCCCCTCTCTGCCTGCCCGAAGCATTGAGGATTTCTAATTTACTTCACTTAGCTTGCTTGGAGCTCTTTAACTCTTAACCCTCTCTCTGCCTGCCCTAAGCATTGGGGATTTCTAATTTACTTCACTTAGCTTGCTTCGGAGCTCTGCGGAGAACCTGCCCTTGGCTGATCAGGTCTTGGGTCACCTCTCCCTACTTCATATTTGAGAATTTACATTATTGTAGTATTTCTGTGAAATATTGTTTAAAGAGGATTTTTATAATAAAGAAATCGGTAGTGGTAAACGATTCCGGACTGTAATTTGCTCTGAAGGGCCGCGGTGGCTCAGACGTAGAGCATTCACTCTGGTGCGTGGGGTCCCTGGTTCGATCCCAGCTCGCGCCAAGTGAACTTTGTGGTGGACAAATAACGTGTGAGTGGGTTTCCTCGAGGTTCTCCCACTTTCCACAGTCCACCATTTCATTGATTTCTCATCATCACCGTCTTCTTTAGCCTAGCCGACATAACCATGGGACGTAAAACTCAAAGATTTCATATCATTTCATTTCATTTGTAATTTACTTTACCTATACTCTATCTATTCCTGAACAAGGAGAATTTTACAAGATCCACTGGATTAGGGCTTTATTAATAAGATCATAACACGTTTGTATTCTAATATGACTCATTTGAAACTATATTCCAAAAAGTACAACATGTCCATCTGAAGTTTTGTTTTACTTCCTACATTTTTCATACCTATTTCCAAACAACTAAACTAACAATAGGAACTTTATGGATAATAGAAATTTTCACGGGATTTCCTTTGGATCTCAATGGGATATGTCTTCCAGTACAAAGTTTAGAGATGATGGAAATATTTACGGAATTTCTCTTACATGTCAACTGGATGTGCCTGTCCCTGTACAGCCGTTATGGAAATATTCATGGGATTCCCTTTGGATTTTAATGCCACGTTATGGAAATATTCATGGGATTTCCTTTGGATTTTAATGCCTGTCCTAGTACAAACCTTAAGGATAATGGAAATATTCACAGGATTTACCATGGATTTCAATGGGATGTGACTTTCAGAGTATAAAGTTTATGGATAATGGAAATATACACAGAATTTCTTTGGATTTTAATGGCATATGCCTTTTACAGTAGAAAATTTAAGGATAATGGAAACATTCACGGAATTTCCTTTTAATTTCAATGGGATATGCCTATCTCAATAGAAACGTTAAAGTAATAGAAATATTAACGGGATTTACCCTAGATTTCAATAGGAGGTACCTGCCACTGTGCAAACTTTACGGACAATGGAAATTTCCATGGGATTTTAATTTGGATTTCAGTTATATATGGCTGTCCTAGTAGAAATATTAGGAATAATATAAATATTAAAGGAATTTCCTTTGGATGTCAATGATATATGGCTGTCCTCGTAGATAATTTAAGGATAATGGAAATATTCACGAGGTTTACCTTGGATTTCAATGGGATGTGCTTCTCAAAGTACAAAGTTTATGGATAACGGAAATATACACGGAATTTCTTTAGATTTCAATGGTATATGTCTTTTACAGTAGAAACTTTAAGGATAATGGAAATATTCAAGAGATTTCCTTTGGATTTCAATGGTATATGTCTTTTACAGTACAAATTTTATAAATAATGGAAATATACACGGAATTTCTTTAGATTTCAATGGTATATGTCTTTTACAGTAGAAACTTTAAGGATAATGGAAATATTCACGAGATTTCCTTTGGATTTCAATGGTATATGTCTTTTACAGTACAAATTTTATAAATAATGGAAATATACACGGAATTTCTTTAGATTTCAATGGTATATGTCTTTTACAGTAGAAACTTTAAGGATAATGGAAATATTCACGAGATTTCCTTTGGATTTCAATGGTATATGTCTTTTACAGTACAAATTTTATAAATAATGGAAATATACACGGAATTTCTTTAGATTTCAATGGTATATGTCTTTTACAGTAGAAACTTTAAGGATAATGGAAATATTCACGAGATTTCCTTTGGATTTCAATGGTATATGTCTTTTACAGTACAAATTTTATAAATAATGGAAATATACACGGAATTTCTTTAGATTTCAATGGTATATGTCTTTTACAGTAGAAACTTTAAGGATAATGGAAATATTCACGAGATTTCCTTTGGATTTCAATGGTATATGTCTTTTACAGTACAAATTTTATAAATAATGGAAATATACACGGAATTTCTTTAGATTTCAATGGTATATGTCTTTTACAGTAGAAACTTTAAGGATAATGGAAATATTCACGAGATTTCCTTTGGATTTCAATGGTATATGTCTTTTACAGTACAAATTTTATAAATAATGGAAATATACACGGAATTTCTTTAGATTTCAATGGTATATGTCTTTTACAGTAGAAACTTTAAGGATAATGGAAATATTCACGAGATTTCCTTTGGATTTCAATGGTATATGTCTTTTACAGTACAAATTTTATAAATAATGGAAATATACACGGAATTTCTTTAGATTTCAATGGTATATGTCTTTTACAGTAGAAACTTTAAGGATAATGGAAATATTCATGAGATTTCCTTTGGATTGAGACCAGATACGCTTGTCTCAACAGAAATGTTAAAGCAATAGAAATATTACCGGAATTTACCTTGGATCACAATAGGATGTGCCTGTCACTGTAACGTACAAACTTTATGAATAATGGAAATTTCTATGGGACTTAATTTGGGTTTCAGTGGTATATGACTGCCCAGTAAAAAACTTTAAGGATAATGGAAATAATTATGGGATTTCCCTTGGATTTCAATGGGATGTATCTGTCTCGAGATAATAATTGGATGTTCAAATTCATTCGGTGATTATCTCGGAAAGAGCCCAAGAATATCCTACAGGAAGTCTGTTGCTCATAAAACGAATTTAACGTTCTTTCTTCCAGGAAGAAGAAAACGGTTATATATCGACGAATTAAGTTGTTTTCTTTACTTTTTTATTAGAATTTACCTCTCCTGTACGAACAATTAACTAAAAGTTTTTGTTGTTGTTGTTGTTGTTGTTCATTGGGGAAGACAGGAAGAGCAAATCAATTAAATATCCCAAGAATTCTGTGAGTTCTGTTCGTGTAGGAACAGGCAGAGCCTAGGTAGAGCAAATTACAGTCCGGAATCGTTTTTCCTACTATCGGCTTTTATTGTAAAAAATCAACTATAAACAGTATATTACAAATGTCAGTATAATGTAAATTCCCTACCCGGGGTAAAGAGAGGTAACCCAAGGCTGAGCAGCCTAGAGAAGGATCTCCACAGAGCTCCGAAGCAAGCTAGGTGGAGTGGATTTATCATCCCCAGTGCTCCAGTCAAACTGAGAATAAGTTAGGAGTTACAGAGCTCCGAAGAGGGCTAGACGACTACCTTTAGGAGTCCCAACAAAGCTTCGTGCAAGCTGAGTGGGAAGAAAGGAAGACTAAACTTTCGAGTAAACTAGAGGCTTTGGGTTACGTATCTCCTAGAGCCCCATGCAAGCTAGAGGAGTAATGATCAGTCGCAGACTGATGCTTGTCGTTGGAATTCTCTAGGTTATATAGGTGCCGCAGGTGAGGCAGTGTCGCTATTGTTCCTCCATCATCAAATGACCAGTAGCGTCACTGTTGTCCTTGTTGTCTGCAACTATAGTAATCCGTATTAAGAAGCACATGGTTGATATCTGTAAATGTAAGCACATGTCAGTTGTTTGTAAAAGTCATCCGGGATATTACAATGTATTCTATCTCCACTCTAACCTCTCTACTGAAACCGTGAATGATAGAAATCTACCACCACTTTCGGTTTCAATATTAATTGACAAAGTATCGCATACAAAACCAAACTACTTCACGTGGTGTACACGTGACACTCCTACTTGTTTTCTATTTCTTTCAAATTTTCATTTCTTTCTTTGCCGTTTTCTTCCTTCGTACCTCTCATTCCTTCCTCCTTGCTTTATTTCTTTACTTCTAAAATTTGATTAACAAAATTTATTTACAGCTGAACTAGCAAAATACCCGTTCTTCGCACGGGGAAAATACTTTTCATTTTGGACATAAAGGACACCAAATCTACCACCAATCAACTTAGGGACATCCAAAATTATGAATTCGATACTAATATCGGTCATTCTCAATTTACTTTTACATATACCATCTTCCCTTAAGAGTACTAATGGGGGGCTGAATTCAGATTTAAATTGCATCGAAAGTGTCACTGTTCGCCTCAGCGATCCCGAAAATTATGGATTCGACACTAATATCAGTCATTTCTATGTTGAAAATTTGGTCGAGATCGGTCGTGTGGTTCAATATATATATATATATATATATATATATATATATATATATATATATATATATATATATATATATATATATATATATATATATAGTATGGCGCTAAATTCGTTGCACAAAAGCAGAGGAGAGATTCCTGAGAGTAAAACAAACAAAAACGTTTCAATAAACATGGGCGAAAACCCCATCGTTTACGTGTTATAGGCTGCCGAAAACATGAGAAAATCAATTCTAAAGGTCCATAGCTCCAAAACTATCGAACCTACTGTAGTCGGGTCAAGACTCCATTTAGGAACTAGTATGTGCTCTATCCAAAAATACATGTTTTAGAATCCCAAGGTACTCACGCAACAAATTTTTATGGAGGTAGTTGGAAAGTACTTTATATCACAGGCCCGTAGTCAAACTCCCTCTATAAAAGTTGTGGTGGAAGCACCTCAGGATTCTAAAACACGCATTTTTGGATAGGGCACATACTAGTTCCTAAATGAAGTCTTGACCCGACCACAGTAGGTCCCATAGTTTTGGAGGTATGGACCTTTAAAATTCATTTTTTCATGATTTCGGCAGCCTATAACAGGTAAACGATGGGGTTTTCGCCCTATGTTTATTGGAACTTTTTTGTTTGTTTTACTCTCAGGAATCACTCCTCTGCTTTTGTACAACGAATTTGTATATATATTTCTTACACTGTATTTTTTTTTTTAAACAAAAGGAAACAGAAACTTCTGTATAGTTCTAAAAAGAATTCCCAGAGTTCCATAATTTGTAAACACTGTTAAATACTCATGTCCATAATTGATGTCACAGTATAAGCTTTTGAAGAATTGATTTGGACATTTAGATTACCTTCTAATTTAAAAATACTTGCTGTGACACAAGCTCAAGAACATTTTGTCACTTCAGACAATCATGAGTGTTACAATTCCTAATGTTCTACAGAATTTGCTTTGAAGAACTAACTAACTAACTCTATGGCCTATTGAACTCGGAGGTTCAATGCCGCGTTCTCAAAAGCTCTCCACTAACTTCTATCCTTAGCTAACTTCATCCAGTTTCTACTGTGTATTCCAATCTCTGCGAGATCCATCTTAATATTGTCCTCCCATCTGCGTCTAGGTCTTCCTAATGGTCGTTTTCCGATTGGACTTCCATTCAAGACTTCATGGGGATTTCTACTTTCTTCCATTCTAGCTACATGACCCGCCCACCTAAGCCTCCTAGATTTGACGACCCTAACAATGTTGGGTAAACCATATAACTTATGTAGTTCCTCGTTATGAAGTTTCCGTCATTCCCCATTTCATTTGAAGAACTAAAAATGATTTTTTTAAATTTATGTCCTTTAGACTAAAGGATAAGGATTATTAATGCAAGTAAATAATAATGAAAGAATTAGACAAGTGAGAAGAAGGAAACGGAAGAACTTCGAGAAAATTCGCAGACACGATGTTATTCAACACAAACAGCCCATGAGTCAAAAAGTTAGAAGCCAGAACTTACATGTACGGCAAAAGATTGTCCGTTTCTTTCTCAAAGTATTTACATTCGCCCTGTTGAAAACATCTAAATTTATGAATGAGCTAGATTATGTTTCTCGCAATGTAAATATGTACGAATATATACTATATCGTAGGTATTCTACCATTATTGGCAGGTTACTTGCTGCAACTGAGAAGCTTCTATGCTCCACGGGCTTCCTCTAACCTCTTCGTCTTGACGTACAATTTTTCTGCTTTGATATCGTCCACCAAATGTAGTCTCCTTCGCCCTCTCCCACTCTTTCCTGCCACCATACCATCTAGCACGTCCCTCACGATACAGTTCCTTCTTACCCAATGTCCCAACCTGTTTCAATTCCTCTTAATAATATCTAAGTTTTTCTTTCCCTCCCTCCATTTCTAATAGCCTTTCATTTGTTCTCCGCTCGACCCATCTAATTCTCTCAATTCTTCTCCACACCCACATATACTCTATAATGTTAGTTAAAAAGAAAACTTACAGGAAACAGACTCTTGGGTGTCAAGAAAGAAGAAATATAAATGAATCTTTAAAAATATGGGAAAATAAATATCTTAATTTAATCTATGAACACACGAAAAAATCCACTGAGCACTTTTAGTTCTGCGACATTGAACTTTTAGGTTATCACAAAGTTAGTTTTTATTATTATTATTATTATTATTATTATTATTATTATTATTATTATTATTATTATTATTATTATTTCATTTTAAAATTTCACACACACACACACACACACACATACACATACATACTCGTATATATATATATATATATATATATATATATATATATATATATATATATATATATATATATATATATATATATATATATATATATATATATATATATATATATATATATATATATATATACAGAACATGTAATACTGTAGCAGCAGTTCGTTATATATATTTTTCGTTTCCCGCCAATTTTACCTTCATTTCCTCCCCCATCATGTGTGTACGCATATATAGGCTATGTGTGTGTGTGATAGAGAGAGAGAGAGATCCAGGCCAGCGTTTTCCCCGATTGAGCTGGAAACATTTGAAAAACGCCACCGAGATTTGGTAATTAACCCGCTCCTGACATTCCGATCCGCCACAATCCAATACCTGATCCCGTGGGTAATTGCACTCTGGAATGCTGAAATGCATCCCCCGGCAAAATCCATCACCACGTCACGTGACCTCTCTGCAGACCACACATTAAATGCTAGTGATACAACACCAAGCCACAAGCTAATGTTTCTCAAATGGTCTCAGGTTAATTTAATGGTTGTTCTCGTGTTGTAGTTGTTGTTCCTTTTTCTAAATACAGGAAAATCAACACAACAACATCAAGGAAGACAAGAATGAAGGTTTTTCTGCATACGGTGATTGATTAGTTTCATCTTCTGTGTTAAATCCTGTTTATGTTTACCATTTGCATTTGGAGAACAAAATTTTATGTAATACAGTACAAGCATTCCTATCCCACACAATAACAAGAAACAAAATATATTATTTCAACATAAAATGGAAAAAGTATGCAGGAATTACATTGTGGAAGCGATTTTTTTTTAATAGGAGATTTTCATCATGTCATTCACCAATTTCACACTGTTTCATAAATATCCAAAGATTTTTCTAGGAAAGTTCCTCGGAACACATTATTTAAATCGAAGGAGGAAATGAGGCTGAATTCAGTCCTTTGTTATTAACTGATTTCAATTTCCCCAAGAAGTAGAAATTTGGGAAAGTCTCATTGACATTCTATTCTATCAAAATCCAATAATTTTTAAGAAAGCACACATTTTATTTGAGAGCTCCCACGTGGCTAAGCGGTTAGCGTACGCGCCTTTGTCATGGGAGACCAGGGTTCGATTCCCGGCGGGAGCTCATGTGGTTCAGATTCCACAATTAATCAGTAGGTCCACGTCTCATATAGCCTCGCTGCTGAAAGGGACGTTAAACTCAAAATCAACTCAACTCAACATTTTATTTCAAGGGGGAGAGAAGAATTGGCCCTTACGTTCTTGACAGATATCAGACATCCAAACAGTGTGGATGAGTGGGAAACAGTGTTTCTTCCAGACTTGTTTTTTGGGGGTTACTGCCCCTCCGGAGCTCCGAGTGCGCGCCCTGGAGGAGACCAAAATAATACGTCTATAATATAATAATAAATAGAATAGTACGAGCAGTACCCCCCGGAATACTAAGTGTGCCCCTTCCGGAACACTTTTTCTGAAAGAACGACTGATGGGAAATCTTAAAAAAAGAATAGCCTCGTCTAAATTGAACCATTCTGGTCAAAGTTATCAAACAAAAATACGAGGGTAAGTCAAAAATTATCTACAATGTAGCTATATTTTTTCTTACAAGGTTGATACTGACCTCTGTCCTCGTTCATTTCATTGTTATGCTGTTGTGGTCATGCTATGAAAGTTTGATCCCAATTCCTTCATTTGTCTTCCTTTTGTTGCAGATAAATCATGGCCGCTCCATTGAAAGTTTGCACCAAAGAGGAACAACGAGCAATGATCCGTTTTTTGTGGTCGGAAAGTATACTCATATCAGGAGCAGCAATCCATTCATGAAATCCATGAAAAATTCAAAAATGGTCTCACAAGTGTTAATCACGAAAAAGGAGCCGGATGAGCATCTACATGTGTAACACTTGTGCGACCATTCTTGAATTTTACAATCTACTCGTGGACACACCGTTGCAGCGAGACACTGTTCCCGTATTGTGCCGAAAGTTTGATGGATTGCGGCCTCTGGTACACCCTCCGATCACAAAAACCGGATGACTGCTCGTTGTTCCTCTTTGATGCAAACTTCTAATGGAGCGGCCATGATCTGTCTTCAACAAAAAGAAGACAAATAAATGGAGAAATTAGGATCAAACTTTCATAGCATGACCACAACAGCATAACAATAAAATAAACAAGGACAGAGGTCAGTATCAACCATGTTGAGGATAATTTTTGACTTACCCTCGTATTTTCTTAAGAAATTATTTAAATAAGAAAAAGTCGAAATTCGGGGAAACTTACCTCCCTTTTACCCTTTTTATCTTTGATTTCAAACGCAACCAATGAGAATAACTGAGATTCCTTAAATAAAATGTTCATTACATCTGATCAAAATATTGGGGCACGGTGGCCCAGTGGTAGAATGCTTACCTCTGGTGTGATGAGTCCCTGGTTCTATCCCCGGTCAAGTAAGTTTGTAGTAGACAACATCGTGTTTCGTGGTTTTTCTTGTGGTATTCCCGTTTCCTCCCATTTTCTCATTCCACCAATTCTTCCATCATCATTCACTTACCTTAATCATCCCTCTCCCTTAGCCTAAAAGGACATAATCGTGGGACGTTAAACCGAAAAAATTTTGATGAAAAACGAAATGTTTTGACCTAATTTATCCCGCAAAATTGTTTTGTGTCTTTATGAGAAAACTAACAACATGGGAAGGATTGTTTATCCTATTTTACTTAGATATTCTTGATGGGTTGCAACTCCAAACAATAAGGTTTATTTCGGATGGTTGGAGAAAGGCACATACCAAGTTTAATCAAAAATCGGAGAAGTTTCACAAGAGTTGTCATGGAAGAGACTGGGACACAAACATCGATAAAGTTGAATAGTACGTATTGATGCTCGCTACACTCACTCCAATAACCTAAAAAAATATTTAATTTTTTTACATTCATTCATTAGCCATTAATTTAAACTATGCTGTAATATTCTTTTCTCTTCAATGCATGCGAAAAAGACCTTTTTTGGATCAAAAAGTCCAATTATCTTTCAATTAAAAATTTTCTTGTAGGCCTTATACCTGGAGAACTACATATATTGTAGCCCAGTTGTTCTCAATCTAATTCCTACACGACCTCCCTTTTTTTTATCACATCCTCTTTCCAGCAGACCAACTTATAATTTCTGGTTTGTAATAAGTTTGTGTGGGATTTTTTAATATACCTTTTGCGGAGCTTTCACTATAACCATCTAGTTCTACAACAGTAGAATCCATTCCTTGTATATAATGGATACAAATGAAAATAAAATGAAATATTTGAGTTTTACGTCCCACAGTTATGCCGGTTAGGCTAAAGGAGACGGTGATGATGAGTAATGAATGAAATGGAGAAAGTGGGAGGAAACGGGAGAACCCCGAGAAGACCCACGTACGCGGTGTTTGTCCACCACAAAGTTCACTTGGCGGGGACTGGGATTGAACCCGGGACCCCTAGCACCAGAGGTGAACGCTCTACCACTGAGCCACCGCGGCCAACCTATAATGGATACAGTAACTTGTCTAAAAGCGAATGGATTAAAACCAAATTTGGCCAGTTCATTCATATTAGAAATATCGAATTCATACTGTTTCAAAATGTAGGACGTTTGAAAATTTTAAAATTTCATAACTCCCTTAATTTTGGGTTATATGATTAAAAAAAATAAAGTGATTTCTAATTTTGATTTTAGAAAACTTGGACAGTTGTTAGAAAAGTTATTGAATATTTTAAATTAATTACTTGATAGCGTGTGTCACGAAGATTAAACCGATCATTGCAGCACTAGTGAAATCACACCATGCTCTGGTATCTCATTAGCTTTCAATTTTAATCGTATTTCAATATGAAGGTTTTGTTGCATTTGTTTTTTCTGGTATTTCAATATGCAGTTCTCATTAGTTTCATATCGTACCTCTTTCATTTAAATTGATTTTTAAACAACTCGCCACCTGTAAAAATGGTTAGTAGACCTGTTTTTTGTTGCTCCTAATAGTATGCATAAAAATAAAAATATGTCTATCAGAACAAAACTCAAAATAATATTTAAAAATAATTTCCGGTATTAGATTCTAATTATATTTCTCTCTTCATGACCCCCATAAAACCCTCTCCCGTCCCCCAGGTTGAAAAACCCTTGTGTAGCCAAAGCCAAACTATTGCTTAACTCAGTATGATGTGCTTATTCCATTAAAAATATGAAAACTGGATTTAGGGGCGTTCAAAAATGTTGTGGTCTCTGACCCAAAAACTAATTCTTGGCCAATATCGCCATCTTTTGAGCCACTTTTGGATCATTCCTAAAATTCTTGTTGATATATGTGTTTGGGAATAGGATAGCGATATCATATTACAATCGTGATTCCCCAAGTTCGATTTTTTTGTGTGTGTTGATCCTTACTCATGTTTTTAAATTCATTTATTCATCTTTGCATTTTAACCAACGATTACTAAGCATGAATTTAGTACTCGCAGCCTTGGGTTCGAATTCCAGTGGGATACAGAATTTTTGGGTAAACCGAGGCTCGTAAGTCAATTGAAGGAAAACTTGAATTAAAAATAGAGAACTCAGGGATCATATCTGACGTACTGACCACGCATCATCTTGATGAATTGAACCATCGAGTCCGTTCTTGGACTGTAGCTCTTTTGAGTTTTTCTCAGTTCAACTAAGTAACTTCTGATATAGACATCTTTAAATATAATCACTAGATGAATGTTTTTCAAGATACCTTGTCATCTTTCCACCATTAAAACAAACAAACACCATTAGGTTATATCCATCTTCGATTAATTTGATTTTGAGTTCAGCGTCTCTTTCAGCAGTTAGGCTATTAGACGAGCAACAGACAGGAGAACATGATCTCCTGTCGGGAATCGAACTCGTGTCTCCCACGCCAAAGGCGCGTATGCTTGCCACAATGAAGCACAACAATGTCTTTGAAAAAATATAAGAGAAGTGCTTAACTTTTAAATGTTAGAGATACTTGCCACTGTGAAAATAACAATTATTTGAAGAAAACGCATATTGTCCAAAAACTAGATATATTTAGATACTACGTATGCTTTCGCTCAGTCTTGGGAAGTAACGTAACGCAAGTAACGCGTTACTTGTAACGCGTTACTTTTTAAGTAACGTTTCCTAGTAACGCGTTACATTTTTCCAAAGTAACTGTAACGGTAACGCGTTACAAATTTTTAAGTAACGTACCTAGTTTGCGTTACTTTTTTCGCGTTACATTTCGGATGAGTAACTACAATATATGTATTTTTTTCGGAAACAAATGCTTCTTTCCTGTAAGTGAATTTCTCATAATGAAACAATCCAGCACGAACTACGTATGTCAGTGACTGACAGTCACAGACACACAGAGAAACAGATAAATTCGTAGTGCCACTTGCTGTTTTTTGAAGATGAGGACAGCCTTAGGGAAATCACGTGTACTGACTGCAAGCACCTGGAAGATTTTGTCGTAGATTTTCACAGCTCCAAATCAATACATTCAGTGAGTGAACTAGGAGTGCAATGATACCGGTAGTCTATTTTACTTTGATTGGTGTTTTTATAAAGATGGAGAACGAAAATATTTTACCGTTCGAACACTTGAGAGAAATTTTTTTCTTAAGAGCTGAGAATGATGGTGGACAGAATTTAATAATAAAGTGTCTGAAGTGACAGCGGTGGAAAATATTTATTAACAACTAGGGTGCCATAATTAACGATTTACAGTATGGGTTAATATGAATAAACTGTTTTCTGATGAGCAGACTACTTTATTACTAGAAAATAGTTTGCTGATGGTATGTAATATTGGAGTTCTTTCAGATCAGTTTGCTTATCCTAGAGTCCCGTTGATTATAGAGTTTGAAACTAGCTTTAAAAATCATGTATCGATTTTAGAGTTACTAGCAAGTTTTGATTCACTCCCAGTTCATGTGTTCTCATTTTATTAGTTGTAGTGTAATGTTTCTCTATATTCTGTATTTTTAATTTTACTTAACAACGTTGTTATTATTATATAATTAGTTTAGCAGAATAATAGTAAGCAACCATTGTTTCTAACGCATAGGGATGAGCACGAGTTAAGCTAAAACTCGGCCCGACTCGAATTCAAGTCGGGTTTCGAGTCAAGTCAAAGGTAATAGCCTCGAGTCGAGTTCCGAGCCAGTTTAGTTTCTCGCGTCGAGTTTCGAGTCCAGTCGAGTTTGATAAATGGCTCGTTCGTTTTAACTCGTCTTGAAGTCATGGCCTGATTACCTAGGAAACGAAAGCCATGAGAAATGTAAGCTAAACAGTAATATGGAATACTTTTAGTGTTGCTCACGAGAGGGGACACTGCTCGCATCTCGTCTAGTCTCGATAGCGAGACCACAAGAGATTTTTCATAACAAGCTCAGCTCAGCTCGGCTCAACTGAGAAGATGGTTCGAGCGGGCTCACTTGGGGTGAACCATCGGCTCGAGCTGGCTTGGTAGGGATGAGCCATCTGCTTGGTTCGGCTCAACTGAGCCGAGGGCTCTAGCCGAGTCGGTTGGGTGAGCTGTTGGCTCGACTCACTTCTCGGTTCGGGTCGATAGTGAATGAGCTGTGAGCCGAGCTGCTCGAATGGTTGACAACTCTAAACCCGGGCCAAGCAGTTTTGAAGATATTTGGCCAGTGCCCTATAAGTTTTAACAGTGTTTGGCTCGAGCTCGAATACTCAACCTAGACCCTCAACCCAAATTCAGAATCTCGTGAACAATGTCCTTGACCCCTAGACTTCACGACTATCGAGGTTGGCAATCAACTAGTTTTTTAGTATTCAAATACAAACCGCCTATCTTTCGTGTTTATATAGTGTTGTTATAATTATTATTAATAATAATAATAAAAATAATAAAGTTGTAGTAGTAGTAGTGTCATTGATAATAATTATATTGTCTATGTAATATTAGGAATACAAAGTAGAAACTGGATCCAATTAGCTAAGGATAGAAGTCAGTGGAGAGCTTTTGTGAACGCGGCACTGAATCTCCGGGTTCCATAGGCCATAGAGTTAGTTAGTTAGTTAGTTAGTTAGTCTATGTAATATACTTGAAGAGAGCACTCGAAACTACACTCCGGGTTTGGCTCGACTCGACTCGAAACTCGACCTCAATTCGAGTCGAGTTGGAGGAAATTTTTCGAGCCGAGTTCTCGGGTCGAGCTCAAAGATGCCTGTTTCTAGTCGAATCGAGTTTCAAAGAAAACTCGCTCGAACTCGCTCGTGTCCATCCCTACGAGCAACGCAGTATGGCATTTTATCAATGTTACATTATATGAAAACTAGCAGCGTTCACCCCGCTTCGCTGGGGTCACCCCGGAACGCAATAAACCTTGTTAATTAGATAATTTTTACTTTTTCGCTTTGAAGTGATATGATAAAAACCATAGTAGATTGCAGTAAATGTTAACATTATATCGCCTGTCATTTATGTTAACCCGCCGAGTGACACGGTCATGCGGGTTGCATATAAATACGTTTATTTTTACCTATGATGAACTAACAAAGGATTTGTACGTTATGGACACTTGAATGGTCAATTATCTCAAGACACTGGTAATTAAAAATTAAAGTGATATGATAAAAACCATCTAGGGTCCAAATCCTAATAACCCCCCAAAAATGAAAGAAATTGGTTCAGCCGTATTAGCGTGATGAGGGAACAAAGGATTTGTGCGTTCTCTTTTATATATAAGATGTTCATATATCAAGTAAAAATTTGCCCTTGCATTTACGTAAACCGATTCAGAACGTGAAATAATAATAATAATAATAATAATAATAATAATAATAATAATAATAATAATAATAATAATAATAATAATAATAATAATAATAATAATAATGGCGGTAGTAATAGTAGTACGGAAAATTGAAGTCATAATTTTTTTCACATTTTTAAAGTTTCAGACCTAAAAGTAACGGCTTAGTAACGCGTTATTTTCGAAGTAAAGTAACAGTTACTTTTTGGGGGCAAGTAACGCGTTACTAACGCGTTACATTTTACGAGAAAGTAAAGTAACTTGTAACGCGTTGCATTTTTACAAGTAACTTACCCAACACTGCTTTCGCTAAGTATAATTTGGTGTTATTAGGTATTCTAAATATAGCAACATTCAACTATTGTAAGAGGTTGTTCAGCCTATGTTTGGCCGATTTCATTCCTTTCCCCTCCCGGGCAAAATGGACTCACCCGACCTGGCTCGTGGCGTCCTGCAGTGTTGTGCAATGGCTTCCTGAGAACGGAGTTGTTTTTCCGCGCGGACGACAATAAAGCACAAAACAGGACCATTGTTGTGAGTGCTATGTTAAATTTGTTTCCAAGTGTGTGGGTTTCCGCTCTGTGACCAAAATGCCGCCCAAACTAAGCCGGTTTTGGGAAGGTTATGTTGCGGCTCTTTATGACGCCCATTTTAGTGTTTCTGTCATTAGAAAACAGTGCAAGAAGAATGGTTGGAACATCAGTTTAAGTGGAATAAAAAATGTTATTAAAAAGTACACGGGCAACGAAGCTCCACCATTTGGATCACCAACGAAGTTGCCTAGGAAGAGGAAATGCACCAAGGCCACCTCCACCATGCAGAGGAAACTTCGCAAAATGGCAATGCATGAAAATCCACCAACAAAAGATGTATGACTAATCATCTTGATGTGTCTTTGGGAACTGTGAGCCGGACGTTACACCATCAACTCAAGCTGGAAAAAGTCATGAAAGCTCGCGGTCATCTTCTCACGGATGCCCACCAAAAGGAACGAAAGTGTAACGCCCGGAAGCTGTACGAACGGCATCTGGAAAAACAGAGGTGGATTTACCTTTCCGACTGCGGCAAACCGAGAGCCATCATGTACCGAGAGAAAGGCACCAAGAACTTCAGAAGGTGGGTCCGTGTCTGTAAAGAATCCTTCCCAAAAGGGTTCGTGGTCGTTACTGGCTACTGTTACCGAGGTAAACTGAAAATTCGTAGGGTGGCGAAGAATTGCAAAATAAATTCGCAGTATTTTCAGGAGCAGATCATGCGGCCGATCTACGAGCATGAGATTCTAACAATGTACGGAAATGGCGCCAATCTGGTGCGCATTCACATGGAAGAGGCCTCATCACATACCTCAAGATCGTCCCTTGCATTCTATAGGGAGATGGAGGAGGCAAGTGGTATACAGGTGAAACCTTTCAATGAGGTACCTGTTAAATCTCCAGATGCAAGTCCCATGGACTATTGTGGATTTGGATTGCTGAAGCAGGCTTTGGGAAAACGGCGTGTGACAACTGTGGAAGGACTTTGGAAAGCTGTGCAAAGGGAATGGGACAAGATTCTCCTCCCAGTTCTTCAGAGAAGCCTATTACAGTGGAAATTACGCTGTCGGGCTATTGTTAGGAACCAAGGGAAACACATCGAACACTTACGGACCGGGCGCC
Source organism: Thermobia domestica (assembly GCF_964235325.1). Classification (NCBI taxonomy): domain Eukaryota; kingdom Metazoa; phylum Arthropoda; class Insecta; order Zygentoma; family Lepismatidae; genus Thermobia; species Thermobia domestica. The sequence continues at coordinate 296,369,219 of NC_137458.1, read as the reverse complement.
ATGGGTTCTTCTAAATTTTTAGGTAAGTCGGAATTGGCCAAATGTAGACTGAACAACCTCTGTAGTAACCGTAAGTAAAGTTACGCTCATCATTCAACAGCGCCGATTTATGTATAACTTTGGAATGGGGTGGAGCATTCAGATACCTGTCTGTGTTTCGTTGTCAGACATTCAACCGACATCCCCCTTCGAAACGAGAAATGAAAAAAAAAATAAGGAAAGATGAAACTAAAAGAAACGAGAAAAAAGAAGAATCAGCGTTAAAAATATCATAAAAACATACAGCAAAGGTTTGATTACCCCTTTATGTGAGTTATCATAATTTTTCGTCATCGCTTCTATGTAGTATCAAACATATTGTTTCAGAAACACTTTTCCTCTTCTCCTTTAATTTGTCATTTGGAACAGACAGTAGTTGACGGAATAATTAAAACAAAAAAGTTATGTGGACAGTTTTCTTTAACATTTGATTCAACACAGAAAGAGACGCAGATATTACAAAATATTTTACAAGACATTATTGGATATGTACTTTTTATAATAGTTGAGGTCATAATGAAAAGAAAATTGTTACAGGAGGGAACGTAAATATTGTAAAATCTTTTTCAATACTTTTTTATTCTTTTACTCGATATTACTTCATAATTTGTTATTAAAATAGTTACTAACATACCCTCATTTTATTGTCCTAATAAACGAATATATGTTGCCAGTAAAATAGTTTAAATTGATCGAGCCCCAGGTGTGACAACCACAGTATGGTATGTCATGGACCTCACCCCACCCCCCATTACGAAAACCTGGCTATATGCCTCTCCCTTACTCGTCTGTGCTCCCTTACCAACATGCTTGATCCACACCGGATGAAGTTTGATTGAATTCATACGATATGCACGAATGTGTTCTTGATTTTCCAGAAGAGAAAAATCAATAAATCAATGAAGAAGGAAGATTGCCCAGCATTTTATTTTTTTGGACAGATGTGAGCATTTTATTATTATTTTCCGTTGTTTATTTTGATGTACCATGATTTTTTTTTTATTCATAGAGGAAAAAAAGCACGATTTTTCAAATTAAGTTGCTTAAAACTTTCTGTTAGGAAAATAATATTCTATTATAAACTGTCATTTCTAATGTATGTTCTCAAATTGAATCGTCTCTTTTGCTATTAAAAATCATAAAAAACATGATATTTTATTTTCAAAATTATCCTACCGACATAAAAAAAGAAATAAACAAGCAACTTTCATATTTATAGAGTGATTTAAAGAATAAAGAATAAAAAATGTACCGAGATACTAAAAACAAAAACAAAAAAATGTTTTTAGAAAAAAAAAGTTGATGTAGTGATGGCATTTGCATTTTAGTAGGCGGAAGTTGATGAGTAGTTGCTGTCGAGTTGTGTGAAAGATCACTTTGTTTTGCCTGGCAGTAGCAATGGAGCGTGTAGTACAGGACTCGAGATGTCAGCACAGTCAATGAGTCGTGGGAGAAATGGCTCTCAAAAACAAATGAATAGAGCTTGTTTCCACTCGTTGCTCTCATCACACTAATACATCGCTCACTTGCACAGAGAGAGAGAGAGAGAGAGAGAGAGAGAGACGAAACCAAATAAAATCACTACTACATGTATTAAACCGTATTTTAAGGCAAAAATAACAGCCCCTTTTTTTTTCCTGTTTACATGTTGTTTAAAGTCACTAGATGGCACTAGAAGCAAGTTGTAAGGATGTTTCACAAATTATGGCGTCTAAAAAAATAATGGATACATCAGCTATTTTGAAACTGTGACACGTTTCTTGTAGCAGTGGCGGATCAAGCCCGGGACCAGGGACTTAGGCCCCCCAGGTTTTTGAGTGACAAAAATAAATTAAACAATTATTTATATATTTTTGAAACTTTATAGTAAACTCATGATATACCTATCATAGTCTGGGGTCTGGCTGACACCCTCAATTTTTGTCTTCTAGATCCGCCACTGGATCTTAGGATTACCACTTTTAACCAACTATATCCTCTTTTTTCGGGTCCTTAAATTTATTCGAGCAGCTTTGAGGAAAATGGTGGAACATTCTGCTTTTGAGAGTACAGAGAACTGCTTCAAGATTCGTAACATGTAAAATTCGTAATATTTCTGTAATCGATATTGTGAAATTTTAGTTCTATAAATCTTTTTTTTTTCTTTTTGACGAAGGCGTCATTTAGGGGAGGGCAGTAGCGATATTTTTAAACAATATTATTATACAAATGAAAAACATTGAAACTCTACTAATATCGCTGAAGACACTCCCCGCACCCCGACCCCAAGCAAAATCTAAAATTGACGCTGCTGTTTCTTGCTATGTCAAGTAATGCAAATCTTTCAGTGAAATCCAAATATGACCTATGTTTATTAAAATTCGTCATATGATATTTTAAGGGTCCTCTAGTTGAAATTTTTTGGACAAGAGACTCTGGGTGGGCCAAAAAGAAAAGGTAAAGGTAATATAGAAATATTAAGGATAGTGTTGTCTGCAGAAGAGAAATAATTTTTTTTTTTTTTTTGTCTCGTCTCGATTCTCGAAGAATTCATCCTCATTTCAATTCGATTCTCCGAGAAGGTTTACTCGTCTTGTCTCGTTTTGTTAATTTATGTACAATTTTCTTTTCCTAATTTCATCTAGAAGTTACCTGAGTCCTACCAAGTGACGAGACGTCCATCAAAGAATTATCTAGAAGTTATCAGAACCCTTGCAAATGACGAGAGATCCACTAAAGAATCATCTAGAAGTTATCGGAATTCTTTCAAGTGACGAGACGACCATCAAAGAATTATCTAGAAGTTATCTTAATTCTTTCAAGTGACGAGAGGTCCACCAAAGAATTATCTAGAAGTTATCAGAATCTTTCAAGAGATGAGAGGTCCACCAAAGAATTATGTAGAAGTTATCAGAATCCTTCCAAGTGACGAAAGGTGCACTAAAGAACTATCTAAGGGTTAAGAAGAGTTAACAGAGAAAAAATGAAATGAAAATGAAATCTTTGAGTTTTACGTCCCACGCTTATGCCGGTTAGGCTAAAGGAGACGGTGATTATGAGAAATGAATGAAACGGTGGAATGGAGAAAGTGGGAGGAAACGGGAGAACCCCGAGAAAACCCACGAGCACGGTGTTTGTCCACCACATAGTCCACACGGCGCGAGCTGGGATCGAACCAGAGACACCAAGCACCGGAAGTGAACGCTCTACCACTGAGCCACCGCGCCCCCGAGATAAGAGAGAAATTCTTATCTAGCCTTCGAAAGCTAAATTGATTTTTAAAAAACCGCTTCTTGCTATCTCTTATCAGTTTGACTGCATGTACATCAATAGTTCTGGATTTCTATGATTTCCGGTTTTAATTAGTGATTAGCAAAACCAGTTATTATGAAACCGAAAACCAGTTTCTAGAAAAACCGAAATCTGATAAACCAACATTTCGGTTTTCTCCAAAACCGGTTCGGTATTCCACCGAAACCGGTTTTGGTTTTCTTCAAAAACTGGTTCGGTTTTTCACCGACACCGGTTTCAGTTTTTCGAAAAACCGGTTTGGTTTTCTCCAAAACCGGTTTTGGTGAAAACTCTTGGAAAACACAAAACTATTTCTTTGAAAACGGAATCGGTTTCCGAAGAACAACAGAACACTATTCCGGTCAGAAATAGATTTAATTTTGGAAAAGAACGGAAATGGTTTTGAAGAAAACCGAAACCGGATACGGTGAAAAACCGAACTGGTTCTGGAGAAAACCGAAACTAGTTTCGCTGAAAAAACCTGTTTTAAAAAGTTTCAAAAACTGGTTTCGATTTTTCCTAAAAGCCGAAAACCGAAAAACCGGTTTTTGTGCCCACCACTAGTTTTAATGTAGAGTTAAGGATAGAAATGAAATGTATTCTTCAGACGCCTAGTCGAGTGCAGGAAACTACTTCACTCCACTATTATCGTTTTCGCTCTACAGCGATCAATGTTAAAATCGGAAATGGTTTATCTACTTTCTGTGGATGGATCACCTCCAATACCAAAGTCGATTCCTAATTTTTGACCCTTTACGTTCTGGTAATTCCATCAACTTGTTCTTAAAATATTGTTTTGTCTCACGAACAGATACACACACGCAGAAAGACAGCATAAATATAAAAGTGTCCCATAACGAACACAATTTGTGAAATGCCCGCCATTTCTGTTCTAGTAAGTTGGCAGCACTGAACGTTACATGATTTTCATCTGTTGTCTTTGTTGTTAGTGGTCACGGAGCGCCCAATAGCGCATGATCGTCATTTGTTTTCCTTACGAGTAGGAATGGAGAGGTAACCACATTTGTAATACTGTTTCACTGTTCCGTCTCGTGGAACGCTCCATTCCCACTCGTGTCAAAAACAGATGACAATCAAGCGCTTATTCGGCGCTCCGTGACTACTAACAACAAAGACAACAGATGAAAATCGTGTAACATTCAGTGCTGCCAACTTACTAGAACAGAAAGACAGGCATTTCAAAAGTTGAGTCTTTTTATGGGACATCCTTATAAAGGAGATTTGGTTGGTAAACCAAACTCGTTAAGGACATTTCTCGCTAACTTAACATTAATTTTTACTTTATTAGGACTAACATAGACACTGGCTGTGGTCATTTCTAGTACGTTCGGTTGTAATAGGGAACTGAGGATCTTGGGTCTTTCTTGGGATCCTAAACACTAGATATTTAATACTGCTTTTGTCGTTTCTCCCTATTTTTTACAATTTCTTGCTCTGACACTTGTCGACAAACGGGCGGACGAATATAGCAACTTTAGAAGACTTTTATTACTGAGTGTAGAACGTAAGCTCACTGTCAGTCTTAGGTTAAAAGTGCGGACGAAAGATCACCGATAGTGGGCATAAACTCAATAAACGTGAAACGTGTACGAAACTACACGGAAGGAGACAGAAAGGACAAATAATTTAAGTGAGGGATGGAATCATGGGTTTACCGACCTCGTCAATGCAAGTCGACGATCCTTCTCGAAGATTCAGAGCAACATTAGAAAGGATGAAGCTGTATCCGGAAGAATGATTCTGCAGCATCGATTTCTGGAACTTTTCTTGCATAACGTTAGAAAAGGGAACATAGAATACCAGCTTAAAAGTTATTCTTTCTATGTAGAGAAATCAGAGATGATAAAAAGAGTGTCCAGAGCTTTTTGCGAGTTATTGATCATACCATGAGGTTTTAATTTCTGAAGTTGCAAATTGTGTAATTCAAATTATTGTATTGTATTAAAATCTGTCTATTTCAAATTACATGTACTACTTCAACAAAACTATGCTGCAATCGAGTTTTAAATTATGTTTATGTAAATAGAGCATGATAAACTGAAGTTTCAAATTATATAATTCAATTGTATTGCAATTTGTGAATGACAACTCTAAGTGTTTCAATTTCTGTACTATGTATTATTTTGGCAGAGCTATGGGCAATAATGTTTTAAATTATATTTAATGTAAATAGTGTATTATAAACTGTGTACTCTGAATCATTGTGCACTAAAAAAAAGCATAAGAGCTCGTATATGTGTTTGGCATGCTGTTGTGTGTATAATTTACGGCTTGTTCTCCAAATTTTCAAATGTTAACGGGTTATCTACAAAAGTCGTCGGAATAGTTCATTCAGCTTCTATGGAGAGATTTTTCACCACGAGGGATTTTGTGGTTATTTAGAGTAATTAGTAATCATTATGCATTTATATTTATTATTGTCTTAGTTATTATTTTATAATACAACTAGCCTACGGCTAGCTGGGGGCTCCGACCCTAGACTTCCGCGTTTGCCCGGCCTAGGGCCTCGAACCTCTTAAACCCACAACTCTACTAAATTTCAAGTTTCTTTTCCTATTTCAACTATCTAACAGAATAAGATTTTATATCCCAACTAAACGCCCATTTAAATAATATGGGAATTTCTTCATTCCCCGTTTAGATCCCTTAAAAGTAAAAAATGTCCACTTTTGGCAATTTTCATGCGTTTTAGTCCCGGAAGGCTACAATCATGCCAAAATTAATCATTCTAATCCTACCGGAAATGCCTAAACATTTTGGGGTGTAGAAGATGTCTCATATAAATAAAATGGAAAAGACTTCTCAGTTCCCCATAAAACCACTCTAAAGTTGGAAATTTTTAATTTTGGTGATTTACTTAGGTAACGATAACGAAAACGTATAAGCATACCGAATTTCAAGTTTCTATTCCAATCCCAAGTACCTAAAATATGATATTATAGGTCCAAAAACACCCATTTAAAAAACTCGATGATTTTTTTCATCCTCCTTTAGACCCTCTAAAAATTAAAAAGTATTCACGTTTGGCATAGGACGGTTAGTCCCAGGAAGCTACAAACATGTTAAATTTCAACTTTCCACGTCAATCGGAATTACCTCTTTATTTTATGCCACTCAGTTCATGCAGTTTTATATATAGTTAGGATTGTATTATTATCATATAATTGTATTACATTATGGTGAGCTTATGTCCGTTGAAATTGTTGTTGGAGAGCTTTTTGCCGGTGGGCTTATGTCCGCAACCCTCTATTAGCACAACTTGGAAGCTTTAAAAATATCTCATTTGAGAAAAGATTGTCAACCCTTAGACTTGATGACAAGTAAAGTCTTAAAAGCCTTTAAGATTTAGCACTACAAATTCAAGATTAAAAAGAAATAAAACCTATCATCCGGTCTCTAATTGGAAAGTTGCAAAGCTTCTAGAATTTGCGCGCAGAATGCGTATAGCTTTGCCAAAGAATTGCACACCTGCAATTTGACGCATTTCATTAGCACGTGGGGGGGGGAGGGGAGGAACGGATATATACATTATATATATGGGAAAGAGACAGCAGGTGTTTCAGTATCAAACATATGTATGTATAAGACAGGGAATTGAAGCAAGGGCCATTGCCAAATGTAATTAATTTATCATCATGAACAGTGTATCTCAAGTTATCAATCGTCTCCTACGTCGCTGTCTCTCTGTATATTTATATAAACTTTTCCTTTGGCCTTTTGGTTTTAATGTCCAATCGGATGTTAGAAGATGCGGAGTGGAATCTAAACACTCTCAACTATGTTTTTGTTCTAATTTGTTACAATCGTACTTCCCATCCTAATGAGTTACAAAGTTAAAAAAAGAAAAAAGAAAAGTTGTAGTGTGTTTGTTATCTGCTCACAGCGCGGCTCTGATGATTTAGGTAACTCAAAAGGAAATCAGGGAAATGAATTAACGAAGGAAGGAAAATATTTTAATGATGGAAACAATCTATACTTGTGTCAGGAAGCATTCCGATGTTGTCCAAAATAGATGAGTTACAGTTTATACGTTTCAAAGCAAAACGGGAACCATTAAAAGTGTTTTATAAATTGTTAACGTGATAAATAAAAGGGATTAGAAATATATATTTTGAATCTATTGTACATGTAACATATCAAGCGATTGTAATATCTTAAAACTAACGCGAATACATATGAGAAGTGTATTTCCAAAACATGCTAAAATCCAAAAATATTGGATTTTGAAGTTAGAAGTAAAAAAAAAAATGTCTTGCAGGCTTATTGTTTGAGTTAGATTTTTACTTTCTTATTTATAAATAAAAATAATAAACTTTTTTGTTTAATTAATATTAGTTCACAACACTATTCATAGCTGAAGTAAGAGAAATCAACAATTTTCGGCTTCAACATTGATCACTCAAGAACAAGATCAGTAATAGATATCGAGAAGGGAGTTTTAAATGTACAAGGTAACCAAAAAAAGTTGTTGCCATTCTAGAGCAGTGATAAACAAAGAGTAATACAGTGGACGGTATGCACATTTAGGTTTCAAAGTAATCTCCATCTACACCTGTTGGCAACGTCCCTGTGGCCTCACAATACCCTGCTGATAAAACTCGGCGGTCGTGGGTGCAAAGAAGACCGTGAGTGCGTTTCGCAGGTTTCGCTCATTTGCGAAGGATCTCCCACGGAGATGATTGTTGAGAGAATGAAACAGATGATAATGTGTTGGTGCAAGATCTGGTGAATACGAGGGGGGACCCAAAAGAAACCGGATTGAAAGAGCGCTGCCGTTCCTAGGCGTAGTAGAGAGTTCTCCTGCTAGGTGGGTCTAGTAGACACCTATCCAGATCAGTTGGTCAAGCGGCGTCTGCGTAGGAAGTTAACGTTTGATCGTATTATTGTTTTTCTCAACTGTTCTCGTTTGCCGCCTGCGAAATCGTTATGGCAGATTCAAAGGAACAAGGAGCGTGTTTGCTTCCTACTTGGAAAATCGGAAACGAAAACTTACCAAATGCTTCAACAGGCTTTCAAGAAGGATACTATGTACCGCAGACAATTTTTTGAGTGATTTGGGCCCTTTAAGTGTGGTGAGATGAGTGTTGAAGATCATGCTCGTTCTGAGTACTCTTCATCATTTCGAAACGACGAAAACATTGAGCAAATCTGTCCCAAAATCAACGAGGATCATCGTTTCATGATCGAAGATATTTCAAAACAGGCAAGAGTGAGTTGGAGCTCTTGCCAGCGTGAGGTTTTGCAAATGAGACATGTTGCCGCTAAAACCTACTCATACAGGATCAAATCATTCGTCTGAATTTGAGCCAGGACTTGAAAAATCAGATTGGAAATGATCCAAACTGTTTGGCCAACATGATGTCATTTTCCAAGAATTAAACAAAATTTGAAAGGAAAATGTTTTGATGGTGTAGAGGCTGTAAAATAAAAACTTCGCAGAGCGCATTGGACGTTATAAAAGTTCCAGAGTTCCAGAGTTGCTTCAAACAGTGGGAGAGAAGATGGGAGAAATGAATCGCATTTAATGAAGAGTACTTTGAAGGAGAGACTGAAAGAATTTTGTAAAAAAAATGTAATAATTTTTTTTTTTTTGAACGAAAGTCCGGTTTCTTTTGGATCCTTCCTCGTATGTTGCATGATACAGTATCTTCCAGCAAAGTTGTTGAAGGGTTTTCCGGGTCCTCTTTGTCATATATGGCTTGGCAGTGTCGTGTAGGAACAGCACATCTTTTCGATTCACCAATACCGGCTCCTTCTGCCGCAATGCTATTTCTGAGAATAGAAGTCAGCACAGCAGTGATGGTCTCATCAGGTGGAAGGAGCTCATAATGTACCGCTTACCGACAGTTCCACCATACAGAGGTGGTCTTGAGGTTGATGAAGGGTCACGTGACTAACAAGCTGTTTTGATACCTCGATTTCTCTTCGACACTGTACGAGCAATGACTGCTGCATGTGAACAAAGTGCCTAGATTACTGAAGGTCTATGATCAGAGTAACTCCCGATTGCTTAGCAGGCACGTGTGTCATTTCGTTTCCTCTCTGTGAGCGCACGATGAATGAGACTAACTTTTGTAGCAAGAACGACAAGAACTTTTTAGGTTACCTTGTATTTAGCATCACAAGGATAGGTTCTATATCTACTATTATATTTGTATTAGAACCGAAGTTGTAGAAATTCGTTAAATAGGAAGCATTTGTTAGCTATCACATAACGTAAAATAGATTTATTAAGTTTCTAGACTTGCGTACGTACAAAAGAAAATATATATATATAAAATTTTCTGAACGCTGTCGAGTGAATTAGAACCTTGAACGTTATGTGGGAGGAAAAGAAACTCATAAAGAAAGAAAGAAAAAAGGTGTATCATGAAATTCATTATCCACTGTTAGCAAAGAGGTTGTTGTGGTCCTCTTATAGAAGGAAATAAAAAATGCACCTGCCTACCTTCTAGGTCTTTTCATCTGGTTCGATGCCTTGTTTCAAATATTTTCAGGGCACGTGTTTCCTGAGGAATTCCAATAAAGCTTCTCCTTCTCACTATTTCTTTTATGAAGTAGGCGGAAAACGGTTAGCCAAGCGGCCGATCGAAGTTTCGTCACTCAAGCTATAAAAGAGGGAAAATGTAGATTTATATTAAGGATACAATACTCTCCCTTGCTTACACACACTGACATAATACGTGTACACTACACTAACATCCATAACCTTCATTAACGCTGATAAACTTTCTTTATAAAGGAAAGATTATATATATATATATATATATATATATATAGAAAAATCAACAAAAATCTTAACCGGCTTCAACACAGCTAGCTCCAAGGATTACCTTTTGAGCTTAAATAAATATATATGGGACCGCCAGGAAAGTATGCTTTTTCAAACAAACAAAAGAATAATTGAAATCGATTCTATGTCGAATACACTAGCTAAAATGCCCGTTCTTCGCATGGGGAGAATAGGTTTATGAAATATATTCGAGTCTCCTCTCATTTATGTAATCTTGAATAAAGAGTTGAAAAAAAAAGTCTCATAAAATGCTTCATATGGAGTATTGTACTGTGCGGGACAGAAACATGGACATTACGCAAAAATTATGATAAAGCTACTAAAAGGTTTCGAAATGTGTGTGTGAAGAAAAATTGAGAAAATTAGCTAGGGTCGAGCAGAAAATAAATGAGAGGGTGTTAGAAATTCTGGGGGAGAAAAAAATAGATACTATTAAGAAGAGGAAGAGAAACTGACTGGAACATTGGCTAAGAAGGAACTGTGTCATGAGGGATGCGCTAGAGAAAAAAAAATGAAATGAAATGAAATGAAATCTTTAGTTTTACGTCCCACAGTTATGCCGGTTAGGCTAAAGAAGATAATGATGATGAGAAATGAATGAAATGGTGAATTAAATAATAAATGAATATTATTTTTCTATTGCAAAAAATTTTTCGTCTGTTAAAAAAGTACATATTTCAAACAGCAGTGTAGCGAACTATCTCTTCATACACCACCAAATTATATATTCGTAATAAAATCTAAAGTCAAAAAACTTCTTTGCAATGTTTTTAATGCGTCTATTGTTATTTAGCAATGTGCTATATTTTTTTAAAATTCCCTAAAAACCTCAGGATACTGGAATAAACAAGGTCAAATTAGCCCAGGATCGAAAGTGTTGAAAGTCCAAAATATAAAATATGTGGAATTTTAATTACATAATTTTTAAACATGAAGTATATGTATGTATTACCGTTAATTTATATGTCACGTATTCATAGACCATTTAAAAGCATATTACGTGTAGATTTATGATATTTATTCCAATAATAAAAGCTTTGGAAAATTTCCAAAGGCCAGAGAAATTAAATTTACAATATCTGGTTAATAAAAAACTAGAATAGTAAAAACTTTAGAAAAGTACTTTCCAAACGAAAAAGAAATTAAAATTACAATACCTGGTTAATCAAAAACTAGAATAGTAAAAGCTTTGGAAAACTAATTTCCAAACGAAAAAGAAATTAAAATTACAATACCTGGTTAATCAAAAACTAGAATAGTAAAAGCTTTGGAAAACTAATTTCCAAACGAAAAAGAAATTAAAATTACAATACCTGGTTAATCAAAAACTAGAACAGTAAAAGCTTTGGAAAACTAATTTCCAAACGAAAAAGAAATTAAAATTACAATACCTGGTTAATCAAAAACTAGAATAGTAAAAGCTTTGGAAAACTAATTTCCAAACGAAAAAGAAATTAAAATTACAATACCTGGTTAATCAAAAACTAGAATAGTAAAAGCTTTGGAAAACTAATTTCCAAACGAAAAAGAAATTAAAATTACAATACCTGGTTAATCAAAAACTAGAATAGTAAAAGCTTTGGAAAACTAATTTCCAAACGAAAAAGAAATTAAAGTTACAATACCTGGTTAATCAAAAACTAGAATAGTAAAAGCTTTGGAAAACTAATTTCCAAACGAAAAAGAAATTAAAATTACAATACCTGGTTAATCAAAAACTACAATACGAAAAGTATGTGATTCTCGTCTGCAACCACAGATTTTTTTCTGTCGCTCGGCCAACGACTAGATTCCATGGCGAAAGAAGTCCGGAGTTTATGGTGTGAAGAATACATGTTGCACCGCCTGATTATCAGGGAAGGTCTTTCCTTACAAGAAATGCTCGAAATGCCGGAAGAGGTGATAGTCCGTGGAAGAAACATCAGGAGAATACGGTGGATGAAAAAGTGTTTCATACTGCAATTTATGGAGAATCTCTAACGTCATTTGAGCTGCATTTGCGCGTGAAACAATTCGTTCACCATGTTTTCAGAGGTTGGTAACTCTATTCGTGGACTTATGACTTTGAAGTTTTCTCAAGTGTGTGTTCCGAGGACACCTCCATGAATTGTATTATGCTATGTATCATACGTGATCTTGCTATGTATCATAGTGATGCAAAACAGTTCTACGATTGGCGAAGAATTCTGGCTTCACGAGTTGTTGCGGTCGCGAGTTCAAGAGTTTAATGTAACATTTTGTTGTACATATTCTGTTTTTAATCCCTAAAAGGTTATAGTTCTGCTTTATTCCGAATTGATTGTTTTGTGCTACAATTCTTCACAAAGTATTTCTGTGTCGTAAATCCTAAAAGTTGTGTTTACAACCTCATAATAACTGGTTTTGTAAGTCTGATAACAGATAACACAAAAGTGCCTTTGGCCTCATGTTTTATACAAGAATAGATTGAATACTATTCTATATTTGAATAGTGAATTCCTGGTGGAGGGTGAGGTTTCTAAAATGAAGCAAATATTCACAACACCAGCTATCAAATGAGTTTTATCAGCAAATAGAACCGTAGATGCCAACATAACCCAGTTGTTTTTTTTTTATTCTTTCTTTTGTTGAAAGCAGGAAAAGAGTGCTGTTGAAACACGCCATCTTGCCCAGTGGTCGCAGATCTCTCATCTTGAATGAGATTAGGGCTCAGTGTTGGACAACACTAAACGGAGAGGCGGAAGACAATGTATGAAGGGGATGAGTCGAAACTACTGGTATTATAAAGGAAAGTCTGCAATGACCCCTCTCCATTCTGTTATATGCTCTTCATATAAGTCGCCTTCCTCTTGTCGCACCATTCACTCTTCCTACCCCCAGCAAAGCTCTCCCTTATTGCTCTTTATTGCTGGCCGCGTGTCCCTCTTTCTCTCCCCCATTTTCCACCACTTTTATTTGTAGCCTGGCGTTGTAGACAATAAACGCTTGGCGTATTGTGTTCAAATTGGAGGATGATCTCTACAGTATGATGTTTAATTAAACCCAGAGGGTCCCTGCTATCTAGACACGCGCGGGGGTCTTACGATCTCTCTCTCTCTCTCTCTCGCCCGCTCGCACTCAAGGAATGATGAGAGCTTTGAGAACTTGTATTCTGGATATCACAGCGTTACTAATCTTTGTACTATAATGCTAAGATTAGCAGAAAACTTTAAGATTATTTTGTCATAATCGCGGTCTTATTTACAACCAGAGTTAGGATGATTTTTTTTTCTTTTAGAGCCAAAGAAAAAGAAAGCTCTCCAAAGATATCTAATGTACCAAATGTTGCCTCCAGCTTAGAATAGAGACAATTTTCCAGCACCTTTTTATTTCCTTTTTCGGAATTTATTCCATTTATCAGATCTTAATTCCCTTTTTTTTTTTAATTTCTCTTCTTTTACTGCTACTTTTTAAAATTTTAGTCCATTGATTTTAATCAATAATCGTACTTCATTCTATAAAATTTATTATTATTATTATTATTATTTTAATAACAAGCTGAACCTACGCTCTCTACACAGTGTATCATTCACATATGAGCATGAATCTCCTAGTCATTCCTGACAACATTTGTACATGTCCCTTACAGGCACAAGTGAAGGACGTCTTGATAAAAATCGGCAAGGGGTATCATAAAGGAGAGATTTTTTTTCAATATCTCTCACTGTTTGCAAGATTTGAGCCTACTTCCGGTTGGAAAAATGAAAATGAAATGAACTCTTTAAGTTTTGCGTCCCGCGGTTATGCCGGTTAGGCTAAAGGAAACGGTGATGATGAGAGATGAGTTAAATGGTGGAATGAAGAAAGTGGGAGGAAACGGGAGAACCCCGAGAAAACCCACGAGCGCGGTGTTTGTCCACCACAAAGTCCACACGGCGCGAGCTGGGATCGAACCAGGGACCCCAAGCACCGGAGGTGAACACTCTACCACTTTCCTTCCCCACGCCCCCTACTTTCGGTTGGAGTTTCTAATTCATGTATGACTAGTGTTTTCTTTCTTCTTGCATGCAGTATGTATTAAGCAAATACATTACACACACAATTAATTATAATGTCAGTGATATATGGTGTTCGTTTGGCAAAACACTAAAAACAATAAAGATTCATCTTAGACTGGAGAAATGGTTTTCCTTTGTTTTTCATTATCATTTGGCCATGAAACAAACACCAGAGAGATACACTAACCCCGTATACAAATGTGTGGTGTTGGAATGTATAACCCATAAGATATGATGTTTTCCTTTTTTTTTAAATTTTAACATTTCCAGTCTACCCCTAAAAATTTAGTAAAGAAATTACGGCCGTATTTTTAAAAAATCAGTTATAACAATAATCTACACAAAATTTGCAATCGATCAGTGAAAACTGCATCTTTCTAGAGCCTATGGTTCCCGAGAACTCACTGTCAAAAAGATTGGCCACAAAGATATAGCTAAACTTTTCTTGACCACAAAACATATCAACCTATCACTTTAATATATAGATTTTTTCGATGATGTATCATATGATATATCTTGCCATTAAAAATTTTCGGATGATCCCCAGCACCTCATAACAGTAGAGACATTAAGAGGCCACCAGAATATTCTATTCAATGTGCTTCTGACATTTTCTTATCTCACATTTGTTTCACCCTTTTAATTTCCGGCCATTCGTGATTTTTGACCATTGGATGTTTTATCATAAACACCCTATATAAGCCTAATGTATGTATAATGTGGATAAAAACAGTAAGTAATTAATCTATATATTGTCTATACGTAATTAATCTACAGGGTGGCCCAAAAATAGGTATGCAGTCCCGTACTGATCAACTCATTGCTTTTTATATAATTTCTTATTGTTATCTATCAGGTAACTTAGTTTCTTTATTATTTGTACTTAATGTCTTTTTACTTATATCTTAAGCTCGGAACAGCCAAAGCGAATAAACCTATAAGCTAGAATGTTATACTTGATCAAGCCAGGGGTGTGTACCTACTTTTGGGCAACCCTGCATATGTAATTATCTACGTGTATAATGTTCCAGCTATTTAAGAGAGCGGTTGTCAAAATAATTGAGGGAAATACCACTTCTTTTTGTCCACTTTTCAGCTATTGTGGTAATTTTTCCCAAAATTTTCTCCTATGAGGACTATTCTTTAAAATTCCTATTTGTGACTTTTGGTTAAAGCTCTCGGCCTTTTATTCAGGGCCCTGCGGGCAACACTTAAAATTCGAGGTAAAATTTGCAATGTTGACTTAATATCAAGGCTCTTATCCTCACAGTTTATGACGTGTTTCCCCCACGAAAAGCAATATATGCTTTTTATCAACTTAGGCAATGCTTTTGGCGCACTATAATCCCCGCTAAGTACTATCTTGATTACGTGTGTTTTCTCTAGTGCTCCATTTCAGCACCGAGACTACGTATATGATATACGTGGATCTACAGCTTAATATGAGATCCGAATCTCATAAGTTCTTACCGGGATTGAACCCGGTTCTCCCGCACCTTGGAAATGGTTCTTGTGATATTAAATCCATATATAACGAACACTGCTTTTTCATCATGACGATCATACTATCCATTACAATTTTTTCATTATGACGATCAGAATTGAAACCGGAAATCGTAGATTTCCACCACTTCCGGTTTGAATAGAAGGAAAAAAAATTAAGATGGTGTCACGTCACTTTAATTTGAAGGCCCCCTACACACTATGTTCTACAATTAACTCTTCTTCTTGTCGCAGGAGTGAACCTCTTTAATATAGCTCATTATTTATAATCTTCTTTTTCCTCTTCTTCCTCCCCCTTTCACAAATACTTTATCACGTTCTTCACAATTCAGTTTCTTATCAAACAGTGATTCAAATAGTTAATTTTTGTCTTGTTAATTTTTAGGATCGCACAGTGGGAGTTATAAGATTGTACTCTTAACACGACCGTTCGTCCGTTACTCCACAATATAACTCTTTAACGAAAGCGAATCTTTGAACTCTGCTTTTTACAATAGATAACTAGAGTGATTATCTTGCTCGAGTTCGTTAATAGACTCAACCCGTTATTATTTTCATAGGTAACAATGACTTTAACGTACTGTATAATTTAAAATCCCTGCCATTTCCTAGCTTATATGCAACCTGCACCGTAGCAAATAAATGTTTGTTGCCTATGATAAAGGAATATGTTGCTTTTATTTTACGGAGAAGGAATGACATGAACAGTGGTTATTCATATCTTATTCAAAATCTATAACTTTCCCTAGCTTCTATGCAACCTGCACCGTAGCAATGAAATGTTGGTTGCCTATGATGAGAGGATATGTAGCTTTTCTTACTGTGAGAAGCTAATCAGCCTTTAATTTCTCGTTAGCATCTTTACTGCTTCTATCATTTTCAATATTGTTTCTATCTTCTTAATTTTTCTCAATACTTCTTCATTGGCTTATCTTCCTTCTTCTCGGTTTCTCGAACTATATATGAAAGTTCTTTAATACCGATCATTCATGACTCTTGGATAATATGCATGTTTCTATTTTTTTTTTTTTTATTCAGTAGTATTTGATGAATGTTTTTTCAATAGGGTTAACTTCACAATATTTCTTTTTGCTAAAGATTTCTTACGACCCATTTATGCTTTTTAGTTCCTATTCACACTTCAGTTCTTCACAACTTACTTACTACCTAAGTCAGTGGTTCTCAACCGATGTGTCACGCAGTCCTTAAGGTGTGTCGCGAAATTTTAGACTTTAAAAAATAATGAAGAATTCAATAAATTAGTTAACATCGAGACAGACTTTACCAGTCAACCCCTCCAGTGGTGGCAATAATGCTCAGTGTTATATAGAGTCATTATAAAAACTAATTGGTTTTATTATTATAATAGATATTATTATTATTACTATTATTACTATTATTATTATTATTATTATTATTATTATTATTATTATTATTATTATTATTATTATTATTATTATTATTATTATTATAATAAAATGCCAAACAAATTTGTCGTGATATCCTGGACCTTCGCAAAACTGTGTCGTCAGTCACAAAAGATTGAAAACCACTGATCTGGGTATCTAAAAGCAGTCCAATCATTTGTTGTGGAAACTGTTTTGGGTCGACCAGTTTTTGGAATATTAAGAATTCAGTCAGTGATATCAAATTGGTTACGAGTGCGGTAATAAAGTTTAGTCTCCTTGTGGCTTGAGTACCAAATGTTTCAACCTATCTTATTCTAACGGTTTCAGCATTTGAAGACTTCCAATACTCTTTTAAATATCTATTTTCTTGCATCAGTGTTTTTACATTTTTTATTTGTCACATGGGTTTTCTACATGGGCGCCCGAAGGGAGTGCAGGAGGTCCGGTCCCCCCTGGCTCACAAAATGTATACGTAATATAGCAAACCACATATATTAAATACCAGAAATACCAGACGTGTGGCGTATTTACGATTTTGTTTCGGGGAGGGCTTTGCTAACTTTCGGGGGGGGTCTTTGCCTGAAAATCTGAAAATTGTGCAAGATATTTCATATACTTTACTATAGTAAGTAAGATTTCGGGGGGCTTAAGCCCGGAAGCCCCCCTAAATACGCCACTGGTAGCAACCATGAAGATGGTCCCCTAGTTTTCTAAAATACTTAAAAAGAAAAAAGATTAAATTCAAATAAATTTAATTATAGAATTTAATACAATATAACACAACGGGCATAGTTGTAATGAACTCCATTCTTATAACACAGTAGTCACATTTTAGATTCGACCAGGAAGTAGCAAGATTGTTCACCGATAAGTTTCACGTTTTTTTTTTTCTTATTACTATGTTAGTAAACTTATACAATTTATTTTTTTTAAAAAAAGCATGTATTTCTCGAGCTCAAGGGGTCAATTGGTCCCCGCCCTCTATACATGACTTCGATTCCCGGTGCGGACACTCGGTCGAAAACGTGTAAAAGCTTTTTCTCCAGGACAGCCATTCTGCGTGAGATTTTTCCTCATTCACACCAGGCAAATGCCGAGATAGTACCTATCGTACAGGTACCAGCCCGCTTCCTCCCTTCCCCAAATACTTTCTTCCTTCCCTTTTCTCGGATAGTGTGATCACCGAGGGACGTCATCCCTCATTTACATGACCGGTTAATATAGTCATAGATGCCGAGAGCCCAGACATCTATTCCTAATCCTAATTCTATATACGTGACGAAGCTGTTTTATGAAATGAAATTAAAATTTTCAGTTTACCGTCCCACGATTATGCACTTTATTAAGAGAGACAATGATTAAAGCCAGTAAATGATGACGGAAGAACGGGTGGAATGAGCACGTAGGAGAAAACGGGAGTACACTAGCAAACTCCCAGACACTATGTTGGGCCTGTTATTGTATAATTATAATATAAGCCCTAATCCACCTACTTTTGGTTCACCCTGCATATTGGTTTTTATACTATGCTCGTATTTTAAGACTTAACAAAATGGTTATATTGATGAAGACCAATGTAAACTACATAAGCAAGAACCTATCTTTAACAGAAATTAAAGTACGGTAACCAGTGGCGTATTTACGATTTTGTTTTTGGGGGGGCTTTGCTAACTTTCAGGGGGAGCTTTGCCTGAAAATGTAAAAATTCTGCAAGATATTTCATATACTTTACTATAGTAAGATTTCGGAAGGGGGGCTTAAGCCCGAAATTCCCCCCTAAATACGCCACTGACGGTAACATGATATTTGGTTTGAGCGTATGCCATAATTTTTCAGCTTGAGATAGAATAATTTGCATTCCGTTAGATGGCAACGTTGTTCTATATCGAGACAAACTTAAGAGAGAACCTAGTTTACCATTCATGACCGTCAGTTTCTACATGGTGAACACATACAGAGCAAATGGTTTCAAGGAAGTTACATTCTCTTAGTCTGACGAGTAGATGGAAAGAATTTTGCCTACTCACTTCCGTCAGTACTTGTGTGTGTATTTGCCTCGAGTGGGTGGATAAGAGGATGCGCTTTAGCAAGAGTAATCGCGGTAATTTTGTGTTTCACGAGGACAATAGTTGTGAAAGACAGCTGCTCGCTCAGTTGGAATGTTTTCCATGCGTCAAAGTTTTGGACTTGGGATTTTCCTCGGAGAGACAACCTTCCTATCCAGAAAGCAGACAATGATGCCTCCCAGTTATGTAATTCCTCCATGCCAACGACTCTTAAGCAAATCACAAACTTGAAGACTAATTCCCAAGTTAAGATCATTCTTGAGTGTCACGCATCGCTCATTCCTCTGTAATGTGTTATGAAGGCGAGTTGGGACAACATTTCTGAAAATTCATTAACCGTTGTACAAAATTGAACTGTGGATGCCATTCTTTTACGGAAAATAAAGACAGTTTAATTGTGAAGTTAGTTCAGGGACGAATTGTGATTTTCATTACATACAGCGTCCTGAATAACACACATAGTTCATCTCTTTACTCTATTAAATAAGGCCATACTTCACTATAATGTTATTTCTAATTTGTCTTGTATAGAAGTTTATAAAATAAAAGTTGGAGAACAGCTCTTACGCATAACCTTATATCGTATTTAAAGACAATTTTGGTTCCTCATTTGCAGTGGCGTATTTAGGATTTTGGTTCGGAGGGGCTATGCACAACACGGCGGAAGCAGGGCCTGAATTTGAGAATTAAAAACATTTTAATCGATTGTCTACTAATATACTAGAAAATATCGTAAAACTCGTATGTTGATGGAGGATCTTGCCCCCCTCCAATTCGCTACAAAGTTCACTCGGCGCGAGGTGAGACCGAACCAGGGACTCCATGTACCAGAGGTGAGCGCTCTACCACTGAGCCACCGCGGCCCCCTTGCACATTATGAGTTCCATGAATCTATTAAGAACAGAGAAGTTGCTTACAGGAATAAATTGCTTTAAACAAAATGTAACTGCTTTACACCAGCTTTAAAATACATTTATTATTATTATTATTATTATTATTATTATTATTATTATTATTATTATTATTATTATTATTATTATTATTATTATTATTATTATTATTATTACAACGAAATAAAGTATTCAGCACTACCGAAAAATTGTTGAACCTATTTTAATATCTACTATCTGAAGAATGTGAAGATAGCTGTTTAGTGCAAAGAACATTGCTCATAGTTGAATTTCTTACACTTATTAACTATCCTAGGCATCTTTCGGAAATTTGCCGGGCCTTACAGGAATAAATTGCTTTAAACAAAATGTAACTGCTTTACACCAGCTTTAAAATACATTTATTATTATTATTATTATTATTATTATTATTATTATTATTATTATTATTATTATTATTATTATTATTATTATTATTATTATTACAACGAAATAAAGTATTCAGCACTACCGAAAAATTGTTGAACCTATTTTAATATCTACTATCTGAAGAATGTGAAGATAGCTGTTTAGTGCAAAGAACATTGCTCATAGTTGAATTTCTTACACTTATTAACTATCCTAGGCATCTTTCGGAAATTTGCCGGGCCTGAGAAGATACCAATTATATATATATATATATATATATATTTATATAGGGCCTCAGCGCCCATGGCCTGCAAATTACAAAGGGAAAAGGTACCTGAGGAAGATACCATTAAGAGTCTTCATCCCGCCGAAATTAAAATACCGCTAATTTTACAGTAATTATGTGATATCTTCAAATAGATAAAAGATAATCGAAATGTGGAACAAGAGCGCCATATACATTATCATTTTACATGAGATACCGTTATCACGACTCACTTATCTGTTTTATATTTCGAGCCATTTGGAAAATGGGCATTTATTTTCGCGTTTCTAAACGGCTCAAAACGGAAAGCTACTAGGTGGCTTGTGATAACGGTACCTCACACAAAATAATATTGTCTAGGGCGCTCTTGTTTCATATTTTAATTATATCTTATCTATTTGAAGATATCACATAATTACTGTAAAATTAGCGGTATTTTAATTTCGTCGGGCCTCTTAAGGTAAACAACCGTCGAAGCTTCCTTTTCAGAGGGATTTATTCCAGGGCGCTATTCCCCTCCCCTCTGTTGCTCCTAAGTAATCTTAACAGCCAAGTTACAAACTAGCATATTATCGAAAATTCATGCTAGTTCTAATAGGTATGATCAACACTATATTCCTAGTAACGTTTTTAGCCTCAACGCCATTAGAGAAAAAAAGTGAGGAATTAAAAGAGACTTACCTGTACACATTGTGACCACATACTAGAAGAATAAAATAAACTTATTTCTTAGCAACTATTTAGTTATTGATATTTCAAATAGAAAGGTTTTGCCATTGTTAATTTATAAATTCCATCTTTAGAAATGAATTGTTAAAAAGTCTGAATTATGAAAATTTCCTTTATGATTTATTTTTCAAGGTTCAGGACTCCCCAAAAACTTCCTAACTCGATTAACATTTGTACAGTTTCTTAATGCAATTATTCTTGTTTAACAGAGAAATGATTGGTGTAGCTTGAAGATTTGATTTTACACTTCATCTGTGCTCTATTTTTGGATCAAAAGATCTAATATATTTCAATCAAAAATTTTTCTTGTAGGCCTTATATCTCAAGAACTACATATAGTGTAGCCAAACCCAAACTATCAGTTAACTTCGTATGATATGCTTATTCCGTTAAAAAAAAAAAAAAAAAAACTCGATTTAGGGGCCGCTCCAAACTCTTGTGGTCTCCGATCCAAAAAAAAAAAAACTAATTATTGGCCAAGATTGCAATCTTTTGATCCATTTTTTGGATCATTACTAAAAATTCTTGTTTCCTTATAAAAAAAATAATCTAGTTCTATCAGATTTTCTAAGAATACAGGTGGCAGTAATTAACAATTATTTGTCTTTTTGTCGGGTGCATAAACTGCATAATAACACAGGTTTAATACTACATATTGTACGGCATAAGTCCACTTCTGACTGAAAAAAATAGTTAAGACAGAAACAGTGTTCCTCATGCATTAAACAGCGTGACAAACATCTTGGCATTTGAAGGCGGCGCTCCAAGTTCCCTTTAAATGCTGCTAGCAAATGAGAGGCCAGAGGTATTGCCACGTTTATTTTGTATACATCCACGTCTAACCCCTGTCACCTGATCGCGCTGTAGTTTGTGTGCTTAGCCATAGCTACATCCCTTTACCACTTGGCAACGTCGCGCCAGAGCTTGCGTTTCATTCGTTTAGCTGAAATGACAAGATGTTTGTCACAGACTTTAGTTTCTGTGCGAAACAACGTAAATTTCCATTAGGAAGTTCATAGAATTTGGTAAAGAAAATAAAAGCAGTTGCAAAAAAAAAAAAAAAAAAAAGGAACAGAATCAATTCTAGCAGTGGCGGATATCGCTTTTGAAATATTAGATGTTCCTAGTTCCTGATTTGATAACAAAGTGCGCAAACGGATTTAAAATTAAAATGATTTGCGTAAACTCATGATATACCTATCATAGTCCAGATTCTGGCTGGCTGCCCCCAAACTTTAATCTTCTGCATCCGCAACTGAGTTCTGGACCTGTGATATTTTACTACTGACACACCACGTCAATATGTTATTGGACTTGTGCGGTTTTGCATCTGATTTCTTCAACTTTTGTAGGGAAAAATTGTTCGTGTGGGGCATCTTTTCATTTAAAATTTTCTGGTGTCGCACAAGAGTCCCATGATAGAGGTTCTTCTGGGGCAAACATAATTTTCATTTGTTGCAGCCTCTGACATTTTCCTATCTCCGTTTTTGTCTTATAATTTATCTCCACTTGTTTCAGAGTTATACACACTGGACTTTTTTTTATATCTAAAACACTCGTTATAAGATTTCTTACTGTTTTCTTAAAGAAACCGTATTTGGCAGGGCAAACCCTAAGATTGACATATTGTAGCCTTTTCCGTATTCTGAAGTTGTTTTCTTTGTCTTTTTTCTTTTTCTTTTTTTCTAACGCGTAAGAACCATGTTATTTAATGTCCCTTCTACGTCCCTCAATAAATTTTAGTGGTATTACTACGCCCCACTGTATATTTTCTTTGTTCTTTGATATAGTATGGGATCCTAGTTCTGGTTGATTAAGGGAATACAACGTCGTGAGGACGATTGTGGAGCTACCTGAAAGATAGAAATGAAGTAGTGGACTCCGGTCAAATAAAACCAGCAGGAATGCACGGATGTGGAACTAGAGATGCGCTGATCATACACCCTAATTTCAAATCACTGGTTGTCGGCCTTCATGACAACTACTACTACTACTACTACTACTACTACTACTACTACTACTACTACTACTACTAATAATAATAATAATAATAATAATAATAATAATAATAATAATAATAATAATAATAATAATAATAATAATGGGTTATTTATAGTGTTAGGAACAGCAATCAATAAAATACATCACTGTCAAATTTTGAAGTTGATTTGATGTTTCTGAGTTTAGTATCCCGTTCTGCAGCTAGGCTATATGACATGTGACCTGCTGCAAGTTAACGTGGGATCCAAAGCGCATGAGCTCCCGCCGGGAATCGAACTAGCGTCTCCCACATCAAAGGCACACTAACCACTTAGCCACGAAGAAGCTCAATTTTGAAATTAGTACATTCAAATGTATTAATATTACTTTAAAAAATGTTTTCTTTACTTATTACAGATTCAAATCAATTATATTTTCATTTTGACCACCTTTGACATGTTTCATTTCAATACATAAATGTACAAATTATTAAACATTACACTAGCCAACACAGAATCTTTTCAGTTAGGTACATAGTGAGCCTTACCAATTCAGGCCAGTTGATTTGGAAAATGCAATTAATTTCCACCATTCTAAGTTACAGCGCATCTAGGATAAGCATATATTAAAACAAGAAATGTATTGTATTATACATTCCCACACTGAGCTTTTACTCATACATTTATATCTTACTTCGTGCCAGAAAAACACTTATTACTGTGGCCTAATATTATTTTCTTTTATTTATACAATCACATACACAACATTTATTTACTGTAAATATATATATATATAATTTAATACAAAATAAAAGTAAATAAACCAAATAAATCCACGGCCTGGATTAAAAGTTTAGGCCCCAGGATGAAAAAAAATGTAAATATAACTCCTCATCTCAAGCTATTCAGGATCAATAAAGACAAATATAAGAGAGAGAGAAAGAGAAATCAAAACAGTAGAAGATATGCCATCGAAATTGTCTCGAGCAGAAGCGAAATCGTTAAGCAAAATGTTGGCAGGGATGAGCGGAGGACTTTAAAATATGTATATACAATACTACTACTACTCACGCCCGAAACCAGCCACAAAGGTTTGGGGTGGGGCATGAATATGTTAGGGAGGCCAAGTCATTAAAAAAATTCTCTTACAAATATCTAAATTATGTTTTTTTTTTTTTGTTAATAATGGCATTTTGTATTGAGGTCTGGAGGGACCATGAAAAGTTTAGGGGGGTCAGGTCCCCTCTAGTCCACCTCTGGTTGCAGGCCTACTACTACTACTACTACTACTACTACTACTACTACTACTACTAATAATAATAATAATAATAATAATAATAATAGTCTGCTGGTACCCCGAAAAATCTTTCACGGTTTTCGCCACTACAACTCCGCAGTGATATTCCGATTTCTATGTGAGGGATGAGGATAATAAAACCCATTATTCTGACTTCTTTCGATGTAAGTCGAGCAACAGTTCTAGACCATTCAGTTGTACATTCCACATAATTATTGGTAAATATTTGACCCAAGAGGAAGCATATTTGTTCGTATGGTTTCCTATAAAGGGCAAGTGGAGTGGATGTGTAGATTTTAAGATTAGGAGATATCATCACTTCCCCCCCCCCATCTCGTCACCCTAACTATCATTCTTGTTATTCATGAGGAGGGGTTGATCTTTGGAAACTAGTGGACGTATAGCGAAACAAATGACAGTCGAAATTGCGCTTAGAGGGAGCTAAGATGCAAGGGAGAAGGGATGTGTTTTTGTGCCCTTTTATTCAAGATTCAATATTAGTATAGGCGGTAGAACTAAACAATACGCTTAAACGTCATTAATCTCCCTGGTTTGGGGAATGAGGCGGGTAAAATGTCGCTTCATAAAAGGAAAGGAAGCGAAATCGGGTGTATAAGAGGGATGGGGAAAGATTGAATAAAAAAACAGGAACATTACAGTCCCCTCCCATTGCTCTAAATGAGCGAGATGGACTGGAAAATCAAGCAACACTGGAGAGCGTGTGACACGTGGCTGACACCGGATTATGAGAGAGTGATAAGCTTAACGTACGTCCAGGGTTCACTGGAACCTTTACATGAGACAGCGAGAAGGTACATTATTGAAAATCAACAGGAGCAGTCAATAAGCCGATGATTAAATGAAAAAGATAAAGGGTTGTTTTTCATGTATGATGCCACCCACAAAGTTTTGTGTACTTGCAAACAGATCCTGTGCACAAAGAGTAATTTTAAGTGAAGATTATTTTTGACTAACTTTTGTCTCCTGATCTATAGCCCTGTTGAAAATATTCTCTACTATATTATCCTAATCTGAAGAATATATATATTAGTAACTTTTCTTTCTAATCTTCAAACTTGTAAATAATAATCCTAATTAAATTTTCTTTCTTGATCTATAAATCACGTTTAGAATATTCCTGATTAAATTTTCTTTCTTAGACTTCAATCCTGTGAAGAATGTGTATGACGAAACGTTTCTTTTCAGTCATTAAATTTGTGAAGAATATTTCTAATTAAATTTTCCTTATCTTGATCTATAATTGTGTGGAGAATATTTCTAATTAAAAATTTTTTAGACTTTATTCCTGTGAAGAATGTGTATGACTAAATGTTTCTTCTCAGTCATTAAATTTGTGAAGGATATTTCTAATTGAATTTTTCTTATCTTCATCTATAATTGTGTGGAGAATATTTCTAATTAATTTTTTTTCTTAGATTTTATTCCTGTGAAGAATGTGTATGGCTGAGCGTTTCTTCTCAATCATTACATTTGTGAAGGATATTTATAATTAAATTTTCTTTATCTTGATCTATAATTCTCTGGAGAATATTACTGATTAAATTTTCTTTCTTAGACTTTATTCCTGTGAAGAATGTGTATGACTAAACGTTTCTTCTCAATCATTAAATTTGTGAAGAATATTTCTAATTAAATTTTCCTTATCTTGATCTATAATTGTGTGGAGAATATTTCTAATTAAAAATATTTTTAGACTTTATTCCTGTGAAGAATGTGTATGACTAAATGTTTCTTCTCAGTTATTAAATTTGTGAAGAATATTTCTAATTAAATTTTCCTTATCTTGATCTATAATTGTGTGGAGAATATTTCTAATTAAAAATTTTTTTAGACTTTATTCCTGTGAAGAATGTGTATGACTAAATGTTTCTTCTCAGTCATTAAATTTGTGAAGCATATTTCTAATTGAATTTTTCTTATCTTCATCTATAATTGTGTGGAGAATATTTCTAATTAAATTTTTTTCTTAGATTTTATTCCTGTGAAGAATGTGTATGACTAAGCGTTTCTTCTCAATCATTAAATTTGTGAAAAATATTTCTAATCAAATTTTCTTTATCTTGATCTATAATTCTGTGGAGAATATCACTGATTAATTTTTTTTTCTTAGACTTTATCCCTGTGAAGAATGTGTATGACTAAACGTTTCTTCTCCATCATTAAATTTGTGAAGAATATTTCTAATTAAATTTTCCTTATCTTGATCTATAATTGTGTGGAGAATATTTCTAATTAAAAAATTTTTTAGACTTTATTCCTGTGAAGAATGTGTATGCCTAAATGTTTCTTCTCAGTCATTAAATTTGTGAAGGATATTTCTAATTGAATTTTTCTTATCTTCATCTATAATTGTGTGGAGAATATTTCTAATTAAAATTTTTTCTTAGACTTTATTCCTGTGAAGAATGTGTATAACTAAATGTTTCTTCTCGGTCATTAAATTTGTGAAGAATATTTCTAATTAAATTTTCCTTATCTTGATATATAATTCTGTGGAGAATATTACTGATTAAATTTTCTTTCTTAGACTTTAATCCTGTGAAGAATGTGTATGACTATACGTTTCTTCTCAGTCATTAAATTTGTGAAGAATATTTCTAATCAAATTTTCCTTATCCTGATCTATAATTGCGTGGAGAATATTTCTAATTAAATTTTCTTTCTTAAACTTTGATGCTATGAAGAATGTGTATGACTATATTTTTCTTCTGTCTCCAAACTGTTGGAGACTCCAAATTAAATTGTCGTATGTATGGGTATTTTGATAAATTTTATTCGTGCACTTTAGAAAGAAAATTATCCAAAGACCAACAAAGGATCTTGTCCAGACAGTTGCTTCTGTTACAGTTAATTTATAAAATTGTACTTTGTTTAATTTCCTTTTCTTCTGTGGCGTGGGAGACCAGGGTTCGATTCCCGGTGGGAGCTCATGTGGTTCGGATTCCACGTTAACCAGTAGGTCCACGTCTCATATAGCCTCGCTGCTGAACGGGACGTTAAACACAAAATCAAATCAAATCAAAATTCCTTTTCTTCTGCAGTACTGTACATTCTCAGAAACAAATGGAGAAAAGACAAACATAAGGATTCAATTCAGCAAAAGAGCTCCTCCGTGGCTAAGCGGTTAGCGTACGCGCCTTTGGCGCGGGAGACCTGGGTTCGATTCCCGGCGAGAGCTCATGTGGTTCGGATTCCACGTTTATCAGTAGGTCCACGTCTCATATAGCCTCGCTGCTGAAAAGGGACGTTAAACTCAAAATCAACTCAACTCAATTCAGCAAAAGTGGTGTATCGAAGCTGCTTGAAATTTTCCCAACATCGTTTTTGCTTGTTCACTGTTTTAATTATTAACAACTCGATTCTTCGATTAGAAAAGAAACGAATATGCACTTCTTGGTTATCCTCTATTCCAGCCTTTGAGGAACAGAATCAGCAACGCTCTAGCTAATACACATATTCTGTTGAAGTCCACGCTGAATCGATAAGAATGCTGATCGTGCATAATTAATTGCCTTCGACGCTAGAAAAATGAAGAGAATTTTGCGAGGAGTTGGTTTTAAGATCTAAAGAGACAAAGACTGGGATTTTAACATTTTTTAATCGCAGCACAAGGTTTCGATGTTTCGTTAAGCTCTCTACTCTCTGGGTAAAACATTGTGAGACTTTTGCCTCCTCTCAAAACTCAGAAAGCACCAGCAAAAACTCGCTTTCGCACCCGAGAGGAGTTCTTGTGCAACGCGACGACTGCTCTTGTAGTATTTTCCGATGAGAGGTTCCATGAATGTTTCCAGTAATACAAAGGCTACCAAAATCGTGCGTGGAAGCAGGAGGGAACTATTTTGAAGAGAGTTAGGACGAAGAAAACGTGAGGTGAATATATTGGTGTTCCGAGACCATGGTCGGATACTTTTCCGAGAGGCCTCGTATGTACTTCCAGTATTAATGTAATTTATTGTTACCTATATAATATAGCTTTATTTCCAATAATTCACTATTTATTTATATTTTGAGCATACAAAGTTATTTTGTAAAGTTATGAGTTACATGTTCTTTCATGATTTTTATGGATAATGTATTAATTAAATATGATTCATGCTCATGCAGTTAATCACGGATTTCAAGGGCGGTGTGATGTAATTTATAACCATTCGTATGACTTCATAGATTTTCGCAACGAGTCTGGGTATGCAAAACTCTTTACGTGGGAGTCGCTGAGGTGGCGACTTCTACAAGATGTTTCAAAAAAACACCGACAATGTTTGAGAGCTGACTCTTGATTCCAAGATAAGACAAAAAGTATAGACCAACCTGAGTGCACAAATGTTTCCTTTCTGAGTTACAGGCTGCTGAAAACAAAACAAAACAAAACAAAAAAAAACGAACTTTAAAGGTCCATAGGTCCAAAACAATGGGACCTACCGTAGTCGGGTCAAGACTTCACTTAGGAACTAATACGTGCCCTATCCAAATATCCAAGTTTCAGAATCCTGCGGTACTTCCGCAACAATTTTTATAGAGGTAGTTGGTGAGTACTTCAAATTAAATACCCGTAGCCGAACTCCCTCCATAAAGATTGTTGCGTGAATTCCGTAGGATTCTGAAACGTATTTTTGGGTAGCGCACGTATTAGTTATTAAGTGAAATCTTGACCCGACTACGGTAGGTCCCATAGTTTCGTAGCTATTGACTAAAATTCATTTTTTCATATTTTCGGCTGCCTATAACTCCGAAAGGAAGCATTTGTGCAACAAAGGTTAGTCTCTCTCTCTCTCTCTCTCTTTATCTATCTATCTATCTATCTATCTATCTATATATATATATATATATATATATATATACATTTGTCTAATCTTGGTGTCAGGAATCCCCTTCCAAACGTTGTCAGTGTGATTTTAAAACATCCTGTGTATACTGAGCCTTAGGTTCAGTTTCTCGCAGACATTGAATTTGGATGTGAGTTCAAAAAAAGCTGTATCTAAACAAAGCCATACGTTGCGCGAGAGAACAGGGACTGTTCAAATTTTCCTCTGAAGAATATTTCTGATTAATTTTTTTTCTTCATTTTCAATCTTGAGAAAAACATGTATGACTAAATTTAGAGATAATTACTGAAAAAAAATATATGATTTTTGGTGACTTTCCTGATCTTCCCCTGCACGTATCACTTTAATACGTAATCAGGGAAAATGTGCTGCGAGGAGTTCAAAGATAATTTCTACATGAATTTTAAACTTTACGTCACTGTTCTTAGTGGTGTTCATAAAGTATATCTATAAGAAAAGTAACACAACATTAGAAGAAAAATATTAATGTTTCTTTGTTGATTGCAATATTGTAATGTTCTACATGTGCTTCTAACATCATGTGCTGATTGTAAACACAATTCAGACGACAACCACGAAGAAGACATCATCAGCCATTGTCAACGATCATCAAGTAATGAAGATTAATGAGGTCAGCAATATTTATGGATAAAAGGAGTCAGAACATCGCAGAAGGCATCAATTTCTTCAGATTGACCATCAACTCAGCTCTCTAGGACGTTTGGTCTCTGAGAGTTCCTTTATCCTTACCACTCTCTAGGACGCCTAGTCTCTGAGAGTTCCTTTATCCTTACCACACTTTAGGATTCCTAGTCTCTGAGAGTTCCTTTATCCTTACCACACTCTAGGACGCCTAGTCTCTGAGAGCTCCTTTATCCTTACCACTCTCTAGGAAGGCTGGTTCTGAGAATTCCTTTATCTCTACCTCTCTAGAACGTTTGGTCTCTGAGAGCTCCTAATCCTTACCACTCTCTAGGACAGCTGGTCGTTGAGAGTTTCTTTATTCTTACCTCACTAGGACGTTTGGTCTCTGAGAGCTTCTTTATCCTTAACACTCTCTAGGACGCCTAGTCTCTGAGAGTTCCTTTATCCTTACCACACTTTAGGATTCCTAGTCTCTGAGAATTCCTTTATCCTTACCACTCTCTAGGACGCCTGGTCTCTGAGAGCTCCTTTATCCTTACCACTCTCTAGGACGCCTAGTCTCTGAGAGTTCCTTTATCCTTACCACACTTTAGGATTCCTAGTCTCTGAGAGTTCCTTTATCCTTACCACACTCTAGGACGCCTAGTCTCTGAGATCTCCTTTATCCTTACCACTCTCTAGGAAGGCTGGTTCTGAGAATTCCTTTATCTCTACCTCTCTAGAACGTTTGGTCTCTGAGAGCTCCTAATCCTTACCACTCTCTAGGACAGCTGGTCTTTGAGAGTTTCTTTATTCTTACCTCACTAGGACGTTTGGTCTCTGAGAGCTTCTTTATCCTTAACACTCTGTAGGACGCCTAGTCTCTGAGAGTTCCTTTATCCTTACCACACTTTAGGATTCCTAGTCTCTGAGAGTTCCTTTATCCTTACCACACTCTAGGACGCCTAGTCTCTGAGATCTCCTTTATCCTTACCACTCTCTAGGAAGGCTGGTTCTGAGAATTCCTTTATCTCTACCTCTCTAGAACGTTTGGTCTCTGAGAGCTCCTAATCCTTACCACTCTCTAGGACAGCTGGTCTTTGAGAGTTTCTTTATTCTTACCTCACTAGGACGTTTGGTCTCTGAGAGCTTCTTTATCCTTAACACTCTCTAGGACGCCTAGTCTCTGAGATCTCCTTTATCCTTACCACTCTCTAGGACGCATAGTCTCTGAAATTCCTTTATCCTTACTACTCTCTAGGACGCCTGGTCTCTGAGAGCTCCTTTATCCTTACCACTCTCTAGGACGCCTGGTCTCTGAGAGCTCCTTTATCCTTACCACTCTCTAGGACGCCTAGTCTCTGAGAGTTCCTTTATCCTTACCACACTTTAGGATTCCTAGTCTCTGAGAGTTCCTTTATCCTTACCACACTCTAGGACGCCTAGTCTCTGAGAGCTCCTTTATCCTTACCACTCTCTAGGAAGGCTGGTTCTGAGAATTCCTTTATCTCTACCTCTCTAGAACGTTTGGTCTCTGAGAGCTCCTAATCCTTACCACTCTCTAGGACAGCTGGTCTTTGAGAGTTTCTTTATTCTTACCTCACTAGGACGTTTGGTCTCTGAGAGCTTCTTTATCCTTAACACTCTCTAGGACGCCTGATCTCTGCGATTTCCTTTATTCTTAACATTCCTTAGGACGCGTGATCTCTGAGAGTTCCTTTTACTAGGATGCCTAGTCTCAGCAAAACACGTCACTACTTTCTAGGACGGCTGGTCTCTGAGTTTTATCCTTCTCTCTAGGACGCCTGGTCTCTGAGAGGTATCTATACACACTGCTTGGCCGCAAAGAGTTTGGGATTCTGTCTCTCTACGCATGGTCTCCAAAAAACTCACCAGCAAACCACCAAATATCCAAGAGAAACTTATATTGATTGTAATTACTACTGTATATAAAAAGAAATTTTACAGTAAAAGGTGATAGGGAAAGACCAAAATTACCGTGTACCACTTTTTAGCTCTATCCTAAACGATAGAATTTTACAATATTGATAATTTTAAGATTAATGTTTAGTTATAACAAAATGAATTCAAGAAATTCAAGTATTTGTTTTTATCACATTTTTCTTTCTTTTCTTTTTTCTTTTCTTTTCTTTTTTTTCTTTTTCTTTTTTTTTTACTTATTAACATCTAAAATAGCTAAATAATACATGAAATGCTTGAAATACAGGACAAAAAACACAAACTTCATTGACATTTCACGCAACAAAAGGAAGGAAAATAACTTAAGTGTTCCACTTGTTAGCAGAACTATCAATTTTCACGCGCGAAAGTAGACATCTTATGCTTGGGGTTACCCAATAACATCTTACGTTCAGTATATCGTGTTTCAATTGTCTCTTTTAGTGTCTGTCTCTTTTAGTTCTTTTGTTTCTCAAAGCTTAAATTTTCACAAAGAACATGGTAGAAAAACTTATTACTTTTTGGAATCTTCCATGATCCAATCTCGTTTTATGTATAGGATAAAAGAATAGAGAGCAGCAAGAATTTGTGACAAAGTTATTATGAGGTGCGACAAACGGAAAGCTATGAAATTTGATTTTTTTTATTTATAATTTACGGCTAATAAGTACTATCAGTGGCGGTTCGTGATGGTGTTTATTTAATGAGCTGGAGCCCATCTGAGCGCACAAGTCGTGCTCCCGAGTTTCAACATTTGTCGTAAGGAGAAGAAATTTTCAATCTGACTCTCATTCAGTAGCGGATCTAGAAGGTAGCAAACTGGGGGCAGCCAGAACTCAGACTATGATGCGAATTTTCCTCTAAATTGGTCAGCATATCTGGGAATTGTCAGACTTCACGAGCGCTAACAAAATTCTCCGTGGTCAAGAAATTAACTGATTCTTCAATAAAGCTGAAACCAGCCTTAATTGTCAAGTTTTGTTACCAAGAAAATGATTGCCAGAGCCTTTCTATTTCAAGTGTGCCCTCGGAAAATATGTGAAACCACTGATTACCGTGATGAACCACTCCCTACATTCCTAATGGAAATTCAAATCGTTCCCACAATGCAACAGAAGTGACTCGGCGACACTACCGGCTAGAGTTGTAACTAACTGCATCGTCTGCTACTAGCAGTAGCTAAATGTGTATCATTGGCTAATTCTATCAAACTTACGTGCTATGAATGTTTTGATTCGTTCTTGCTTTTCGTAGTTCGTAGTTCCCAACTTCCTTGAGTGGCGGCGCCACAGTCTCCACAGTTTTAGCGGGAAGAGCAGCTGTAACCTCTTATACTATATGCGTGAAACATACTTCGGCCCCACCACTGCCAACCTTTTACGGAGGGAATCCTCCCTTTAATTACGGGGAAAGAAGTGAATGACCTCAGCTCTGTTGCGAATTTGTCATTCAGTCGTTTGGTCTTGACAAGTGAAGATCGCAGGCTGCTTAGAATGACTAACAAGACAGGGCACAGCGAAGTCCGTGAAATAATTCATTGTGGCATTGCTTCCGCATACAACAATTGGAAAATCACGGCCGCAGCAATTTGTCTCTCCTCTTTCGAGGGAGGTACGGGAAAACACACAACGACAGCAGCGTCAGAAGGGGCACAGTTGAAATAGAAAGCCTCTAGTACGGAAGTGATTTTTTTTTACAGTGATTTGGTATTCTTAAGAAAAAAAAACAAGCACTAAGGAATGTAAATTGTGCCCTGGTGTTTAAAAAAGAAGAAAAAGGAAGTAATTAACGGAAGAAAATTTAAGAAAACGAGAAACAACCAATTTCGGAAACGTCTCACATGTAATGATTAAAGATTCGTCAGTGGAGAGTAAAGTGTTTTTATTATAATTACGTTGGGTAGAAGATGATGGCTCAAACACGCGATAGTAACACTAATTTCTGACAAAATTAACTTGTTTCCGTCAACATTTTCAATTCTCACTTTCAACTAAGGAAGCTTCTAATTCCTAAGCTATTCCTAAATATAGAAGATCGATGCTTACAGATAAATAACTCATATTGAAGAAAATTAGGTCATAGAATAGTTTCATTTTTCATCTTTTATAAGTTTTTTTTAAAAATGTTTTGTAATTAGCGTAAGGTGGGAAATTCAAGAGCAAAAAGGTGAATTTCTGCCTTTCAAGATGGGATTTTGTAAAGTTTAGGTTGGCAAACATTGTCTCCTACAAGACAGTCGCAAAGATTAATCAAACCAGTGCAGTAGGTGTTAATAAATAAATAAATAAATAAGAAAGGTGAGTAATTTTTTTTCTCTCAGGCTGGTTTCACTTAAAATTTAAACCAAATAAAACATATAAGGTATATTCAAACACTGAGAATTCTTAAGCATGTATCCTCTTCTCTCAGTTGTATTACGATGTGTGGTCCCGCGGTAGTTCAGTGGTGAGTCCTCACCTCAGGTGTGTAGAATCCCTTGGTTTGATCTCAGCCTATGCCAAGTGAGTTTTGCTGTGGAGAAACAATGAAATGAAATGAAATCTTTAAAGTTTTACGTCCCACGCTTATGCCGGTTAGGCTAAAGGAGACGGTGATGATGAGAGATGAGTGAAATGGTGGAATGAAGAAAGTGGGAGGAAACGGGAGAACCCGGAGAAAATCCAAGAGCACGATGTTTGTCCACCACAAAGTCCACACGGCGTGAGCTGGGATCGAACCAGGGACCCCAAACACCGGAGGTGAACGCTCTATCACTGACTGTGGAGAAACACTGTGTACGTGGATTTTCCTGGAGTTCTCCCATTTCCTCCCACAATTTTTGTTTTTATCACTTTCTTTATTATCATCATCATCACGGTCTCTCTTAGCATCGGTAGATAATCGTGGGACGTTAAACTAAAAAAGAGCATTTATAGAAGTAATGAAATGAAATGAAATCTTTGAGTTTTACGTCCCACGGTTATGCCGGTTAGGCTAAAGGAGACGGTGATGATGAGTAATGAATGAAATGGTGGAATGAAGAAAGTGGGAGGAAACGGGAGAACCAAGAGAAAACCCACGCACACGGTGTTTGTCCACCACAAAGTTCACTTGGTGGGGGCTGGGATCGAACCCGGGACCCCTAGCCCCAGAGGTGAACGCTCTACCACTGAGCCACCGCGGCCCCTAGAAGTAATGAATATTATGGTCGGAGGAGAAGGGATAATTCCTTTGAACAGTAAAAACTGTCTTCCGAAACTTATCTTAAACGGAAATATTTCACGATCCCATGAGTTTTGGGATGGAAAATGTGTAAATTTGCCTTCATTAAACGTAAACTGTGTTGGATGAACGACAAAAATTAAGATGCACCTTTTAACAAACAAGTTCAAGCTCCAGAATATAGCGTTTAGGAATTTTTAAGACATTCTGCGAGAGGTGAGGTATATACAGGAGAAATCAAAATGATGGATATGATTTTAGAAATTTATTCTCTGAAATTTAATAAAATATATTATCAGGAGATTTGTGCTAAAAAGATAAAGTATCAAAGTTTGCTTCAAACATACCAGAAGTGTTCCATGTCAGAACACAAACACAAGTGTTCTATGTGAGGGTGAACACTTCAATCATAACACGGCACATGTCAAGCTGATAGTCAATCTGCTGCCAAACCTTTTGTAGCATGTTTTATCAGCAATTAACTTCATGCTCCATGCTGAAGCCTAGCGGTAGAAAGTGGAAACACTGCGTGGAGACTAAACTTTCAAAGTTAACCTTCCGAAGCGTATGTCTCACAATAACATGTATGTATTGGATTTCACAGAATAAATTTCTGAAATTGTGTCCATCATTTTGACTTGTCCTGTACACTACCTTGCCCGAGAAACACACAATGGTATACAAACTAGTGGTGGGCACAAAAACCGGTTTTTCGATGTTTTTCAAAACCGGTTCGGTTTTCACCGAAACCGGTTAACGGTTTTCTTCAAAAACCGGTTCTGTTTTTCACCGGATTCGGTTTCGGTTTTCTTCAAAGCCGGTTCCGTTTTTTTTTTTTTTTTCAAAATTTATATTTCTGACCAGAATAGTGTTTCGTTGTTCGCTGGAAACCGAATCCGTTTCCACAGAAATAGTTATGTGTGTTTTGCAAAAGTTTTCACCGAAACCAGTTTCGGTGAAAACCGAACCGGTTTTGAAGAAAACCGAAACCGGTTTTGGAGAAAACCGAAATGTCGGTTTTTCGGGTTTCGGTTTTTCTAGAAACCGGTTTCCGGCTTTTATAAAAAAATCGGATTTGCCCATCCCTAATACAAACCGAAACAGACAGATAACGGATATAGATAGCCTAATTGAGAAGTATA
The DNA here is from genome assembly GCF_964235325.1 of Thermobia domestica. Lineage (NCBI taxonomy): Eukaryota > Metazoa > Arthropoda > Insecta > Zygentoma > Lepismatidae > Thermobia > Thermobia domestica. The sequence goes on along the minus strand of NC_137458.1, from coordinate 296,332,764 downwards.
CGGAAAGTCGGAAAGAAGAAGAGGGGGAAGAAGATGAATATGGAATGGAGTTGGAAGAAGATGAATATGGAATGGAGTTGGAAGGAGATGAATATGGAATGGAGTTGGAAGAAGATGAATATGGAATGGAGTTGGAAGAAGATAAATATGGAATGGAGTTGGAAGAAGAGTGTAGATTACTCGTAAAGGCTCATTAAAATGCTATCAAAAGTTTAAAATAACTGTAACAATTTGCCCCACGCCAAAATGACTAAGCCGAGCAGTCAGGCAGCAATATGTACAGAAAACCCACATTTTCTACAGGGTGAGACAAAAGTCCAGCACCATCCTCTTTTATTTTTGAAACGGCTTGAGGAAAGATGACGAAACTTTGGGTGTGGGTAATTGGGGCTCACCAAGTGAAGCCATATGGCATCATGGTGGTCATCTTGAAATCCACCATTTTGAATTCAGCTCCAATATTTCAAATAGGAATGGGGGGAATACAACACATGATTTTACTGTAAGTTTTGCTTGTATTAATTCGTAGCAGAAGTAAATATTGTAATAGAACAAGACAAGTACAGCATATTATTTTATCTTACTATGTGCATTATATGCATGTATAATTTATTATATAGCCTATTTATTTTTAGCATAGGTCTACCTTCGTTAAGCAGAAACCAATCATTAGTGGAAAATAATGCCAGTCCCGTTTGATACCGCTACAGATAGGTTTCAATGTATTATTTTTAATTGTTAACACGTAACATTATTAATACACATTTGTGAATGATATTGTCAATATTTTTATTCGCTTACATATTCAAAGACAAAAATGAAGGAGGAAGAATCAAACATTTTTTTTTACACCTATTCACCATATTACTTTCCCTGTCTACCTTCTAATTCTACCCCCTCCCCCCTCTTCCGGGAAAACCCTTTGTTGGTTGTTTAGTTGCTAGTCTGATACACCATCAGCGCAAGTAATATCTTTCACCACAACTCAGCGAGCTCATAATTTTCATTGAGCCACATATGATATATGGAGCGATTGACGTCAACTACACATATTAGCTAGCTACCTCCCCCTCCCGATCCTTCTCTCTAGATCCATGTATATACAATATAATGCAGCTCAAGCTCTCGCCATATATATATATATATATATATATATATATATATATATATATATATATATATATATATATATACGACCGTGAGTATAATGCACAGAAGGGTTAATTTCGGAGCAGCCGTAATTTGGGACATTCCACTGAAGTTTTTGGTGGGTGGGCACAGGAGGAGATTTCATTAGGGGGTTAGCTTCCACAGGGATAGGTATTGTATGGTTTTATACATATACGTGTGTATATGTACATCGTTTGTAGAGAGGAGGTTCATGGGATGAGATAGGATTAAAGAGAGGGAGTAGACGGGGAGGGGGGGGAACAAATTGTCATCCGGGGCAACCCGATTGTGTGATACGACGCGAGCACACACACACACACACAGAGAGTTAGGACGGTCGTTAATCTTTCATAGAGCGTGCACAAAGACAGAGTTTGGTCACAGAAGATCGTCGGGCCGGGAGAGGTGAATTGTTATATGGAATGTATCTGTGGAGTCGGGCAGGGAAGCGCACATATAACATAAACTAACGCCACCTGACGGCAGTTTTCAAGATCACTGCCACATCAAGTTGAAAGCGCTTCTTTTTAAACGCTTTAATGTAACACTTCATTGTCAATATTATTACTATGAATCCTCTTTCACGCTATCCGACATCTTGTTCTTCTCCAAATAACCAGCGCGTGACAAATTTTAATTATTGAGGGGGAACTTCAATTGTTGCATTTATTTGTCCTTACTTTTACATCTTTTATTTCCTCACATATTGTTGCGAAAAGAATCTATTTGACTTAGCACTTGACATCTTTCGCCTTATTATTAATATTATTATTACTTTTACGTTCGTTTCACATATGAATTAGAAGCAATATCAGTGGTAATAAATCTATATTGCGATAGTAAATCATCTGTTTGTCTGTAGTCAATTCAGTTGGAGGTTTATTACTTGTCAGCTATTGTGAATTCCAAGCACGTATTCTGCATAGTTTCTAAGCACGAGCCGCCACTATAATTAATCGCCAGCCATGATCATATTGGAAGTATCAATATGGTCGTTGATGCATAAAGGTTATTGTATTTCATCCGATTAAACAATTCTAAACATTTAGTTTTTTCTTGATTTTTGGTAGTGGCACACCGAGAACAGGGAAGATAATTGACTTTTTCTTCGATGTTTTGTCGAAGTTGCCGAAGTGCCGAATGCTTCTCAGACTAAAGACAATGAAGGCTTGGTTTAGAGTTCTTACTTTGCAATCGAGAGAGGTTCCAAGTTCAAATCTGATGACCAGCCATCTTGACTTAGATTTTCCCAGGTTTTCCTCAATTTCACTGCGCGAATAACATACTACCGTATCTTTGAAATGAAATCTTTCAGTTTAAAGTCCCACGCAAATGCTCTTTAGGCCAAGGAAGATGCATGATTAAAAGGCAAGTGAATACTGATGGAAGAATGATTGGAATGAAAATGGAGGAGGAGAGACGGGAAAACTTACACACACGATGTTGTCCACCACAAACTTACTTCACCAGGGATCGAAGCAGGGATACCACGCACTAGAAATAAGCATTCCCCGACTGAGCTACCGTGCCTTCCACTCGAATTAACATGATGAAACCTTGAAATAGAGGACAATTCATAATGAATGATGCGAAAAGAAAGCTATCTGTGTCTGCTGTAATGTATTTATTGTTGAAGCATTGATTTAATTTGGAAAGTAAACTCTTCAAATTTTTTTCAGATGTTTCGGCACTTAATGCTTCCCATCAGACGAGACGAGACGAGACGAGACGAGAAATAGATTTTTCTCGTTTCATCTTTTAAATTTTCTAGAAATCTCGCCTCGTCTTGATTCTCGAAGAATTCTTTCTCGTCTGGTCTCGATTCTCGAGAAAGTTTTCAAAATTTTGTAAACGTTTCGAGGTAAATGTTCTGAACAAAAATTTCAGTTTTGTAAATTTTTGTTCAAAATTGATGCCCTGATTCGTCTTCTTGATTTCATCTAGAAATTTTCAGATTCCTTCCGCGTCACAAGAGGTCCACGAAGAGTGTGATATAATAATATTTAACCTTTAAACTATGGAGGTAAATTCTTTAACCTTTAAACTACGGAGGTAATTTACCTTTAACCTTTAAACTACATTTAAAGTGTTTTCGTAAGGGTTTACAAAACAAGTCCATTTCTTCACTCCTATTTATCGAAGTCACATGAAACAAAAAGTGTTACAAAAGTTATCGTAGTACCATTTTGAAATCGAAATATCCGTAGTTAAGACAAGAAACAGAGTATTTTGAAAACGAAATATCCCGTAGTTCATTTAAATCGTATTTGTTGTTGAAGTATATTGTGTAATGATTTACGTATCTTCAAACGTTGATTAATGCTCTTCATTATGTTCGTACGTTCATTTTATCAGCACTATGAATGATCAACACTATCAACACTATGAACACTAAGACAGAATTTAAGACCTGTAACTTAGGTGCACTAGTGGTGCCCAGAAGACTGGTGAAATTTCTTGCCTTGTCTCCAATTTCAGTAAATGCATACTTCTAGTCTTAAGAACAACATTTCAGTTCATAGAGGTCCTCGTGACGATGTGGTTAACATATACGCTTTCAACGCAGGAGGTCCTGGTTTGATTACCAATGAAATTTCATATAGTTACGAAAAGTTATGAAAAATTTCATCGAATGAACGAGAATGTGCCTGCAGAGTTGTGGTGGGCATTTGAAAATGAAATGAAAATGAAATATTTGAGTTTTACGTCCCAGGGTTATGCCGGTTAGGCTAAAGGACACGGCGATGATGAGTAATGAATGAAATGGTGGAATGAAGAAAGTGGGAGGAAACGGAAGAACCCCGAGGAAACCCATGCACACGGTGTTTGTCGACCACAAAGTTCACTTGGCGGCGGGCTGGGATCGAACCCGGGACCCCAAGCATCAGAGGTGAACGCTCTACCACTGAGCCACCGCGGCCCTCTGGTGGGCATTTGAGTGATGTCATATTTCGTACGTAATCACAACTAGCATACACATAAGAAAATATGTAAATCTATATATATAAAAGAGAACGCACAAATCCTTTGTTACCTCATCACGCTAATACGGCTGAACCAATTTCTTTTATTTTTGGGGGGTTATTAGGATTTGGACCCTAGATGGTTTTTATCATATCACTTTAATTTTTAATTACCAGTGTCTTGAGATAATTGACCATTCAAGTGTCCATAACGTACAAATCCTTTGTTAGTTCATCATAGGTAAAAATAAACGTATTTATATGCAACCCGCATGACCGTGTCACTCGGCGGGTTAACATAAATGACAGGCGCTATAATGTTAACATTTACTGCAATCACTTGAAAGCGAAAAAGTAAAAATTATCTAAGTAACAAAGTTTATTGCGTTCCGGGGTGACCGCAGCGAAGCGGGGCGGGTTAACATAAATGACAGGCGATATAATGTTAACATTTACTGCAATCTTCTATGGTTTTTATCATATCACTTGAAAGCGAAAAAGTAAAAATTATCTAAGTAACAAAGTTTATTGCGTTCCGGGGTGACCGCAGCGAAGCGGGGTGAACGCTGCTAGTATGTGATATATAAATTACTTAATTTCACCAATAAATTGGTGTTATTAACAACTTGGCGTAATGATCCATTTGTGGGCCTGAGCCGCTCCACGCCATCTGTTAGCGATTGGTGGAACTACGTCCAGCCTAGCGACTAACGTGCCGCGTCGCCCTATTGCTAACCGGCGTATCAGGAGCTTTCTAGACCTAGTGACGGTCCCGTCTTTTATTCACGTGACTCCCCAGTTTTGCCTCACGACGCTGGGTAGACACCGAAAATTGGAAGAGCACCGGCCGGGAATCGAACCCGGGACCACGTGGATATGAATCCAACGCTGTAACCACTTAAAAAAATGTTAACTGATTCACCAAACGTGCCACATTAACTTGCTTAATTACTTATTACTAGGTTTCTACTTGTTTTAATCGCTTAACTTGCTTTTCCAATAACCCAGAACCACACGAACATAGAAACATCGAGGACAGTGAAAGTGCCAAAGTAATTTCCACCGTGAATCGAACCCAGGCCCCGTACAATCACTAAACTGTAGTGTCCCCTCAGCTCGCTAGCACGCTTGGCTACGAGGGCCGACATTGATACCTTATTATGTACTCAAAAGCTGCGTCCTTTATGGGACATCTTTTATTTGCTTATTCACCTATTATAGTTAGCCTTTTTTATATACAGTGAAACCTGTCTTTAGCGGAATCGAACGGGACTTGCAAAAATTTCCGTTAAAGTCAGGTTTCCGCTTAGTGGAGGTAGACTTTTCCTTTCTTAAAAAAATACATGCTTATAAAGGGGCATACTGAGAAAATATATTGCTGTAGGTACATTGTTCGATTACAATACTTCTTTCTTCTACGAATAAATACACAAAAAAAATTAAAATGAATATAAAATATGCTATGCACATGTTTTCTTTATTTTTCTAATAGCCAAGCAGGGTTTTCTGTGTACATTGCTGCTTGGCTGCTAGACTTTCCGCATACACTTTAGACTGAGAAATTATACTAAGTGAATCAGAATAATTTTTTCGTAAGGCAAAGTTTTGCAGTTCCTTTAAACTTCTGAGAGAACCTTGATATGTATTTATTCTACACTCTTCTTGGACCTCGGTATCGTATTCCTCTTCTTCCTCTATCTCGTTTTCTTCTTTCCGACATGTCGTATGATTCTTGATTAAGTTGCGGGGATTAAGGACAATTTGTGGGGGTGAATATGAGTAGTGGTTGGGGAAGGTCAACACTGTCCAGAAATATGTAACAAAAGAACGACAGTGTAATGTATATGTCTCTCAGAATGTCTAAACATCTAAACGTTGTAGTCCGGAACTCAGAATTTTCCGTTAAATATTTATTTTTCTTTCCGTTGTCCGCGTAACACAGTTTCCGCTTAATGAAGGGAGTTTTACACTATTTTTTCTCCAAAATTCATGGGACCGTGAAATATTTGCGTTTAAGACAGTTTTCCGTTTAATAAAGGGTCCGTTGAAGACAGGTTTTACTGTATTTACAAAGAGAATGTGGAAAGAAGTAATCCCGCCAGAGTATAAAATTTGAATAAAACATTAGGATCATAAATACGTGGACAGGACATACGGAAAAATTAGGAAAAAAATGAACGTACATTTCTACAAAGTACAGTCGAACCCCGTTGATCCGAATCTCCGGATAATCCGGTTCAGATTTGTAGAACATTTTTAAAATTTAATGTTCATATGGATACTAATTTTTCACTAAATAGTAAGAACGTAATTATAAGTATGTCAAACATTCGCTTTTTGCTTTGATTAAATGTACAGTTACGGCATAGATTATACAATAAATTATACTACTGTATACAAAGTGATTTTAGTCCAGTTTAAGAAAGCACTTCACTGTTTCATTTAACACGTGTTTGAAACAGAAGGCAGTAGACAGATTCTTTCTTAAGAAATGATGTGAAAAGTTATCGTAATAAACGGTAAGTCTGCTTATTTTTAAGGATTTGTTTTGCTTATTATCAGGATTATCATCCAGATTTTCGATTTTCCGGATTGCCTTTGATCCCAGTTAGCCCGGATAAACGAGGTTTTACTGTATTAAGAACTCCCTTCCCATGAGTTATCCATCTCTTCTGCTCCCACCCTATGCATGAGAACATAGTATACATACAAATATATATATATATATATATATATATATATATATATATATATATATATATATATATATATATATATATATATATATATATATATATATATATATATATATATATATATATATATATATATATATACGGTGAAACAAGCAAGGGCGCCGATTTCTCTGTAAATTTGGGGGGGGGGTCAGATGCAGAAGGCATATATAAGGATTTAAAGACAAATTGCATTCAAATTATGCCTAGTATTGTATATTCTTAAACACAATAAGGGGGGGCTCCACATGAGCTTTGGGGGAACCCGGGCCCCCTCGGCTCACCAGGATCGGCGCCCTTAGAAACAAGTAGTGATTGTGTTTTTCACCGCCGAAGTGAAATGAAAATTTGGATGAAAGACCAAATTAAATAAATGATTCTAAAATAACTGGTAAAATTATAATGTGGAAGGATATGAGAACGGCCCAGGAAAATAAAACATGGGCACGATGTAGTCCACCACAACTGGGGTCGAACTAGGAAAATGTAGAGGCCTCTTTATACTACTATTCTGACTAATTCAATTATTGTAAAATGGAAATAGATTGCATTTGATTAAGTAAGAGTAATATTCTTTTACTACTTAAAACTATTTAATTAATAATATTCTAGAAATCTATTTAAAGTACATATTTAAAGAAAAACAAAATAAAATATACGGAGCATCGCAACAAACTTTCTTTCTGTTTATTAAATTAAATCAAAGCTATGTTGCAGTTATTATTAAAACATCCATTTCTGATACATTAATAAAATTATAGTCTAGTATGTGTTTGCACAAAATTTCGAAGAAAAGTTATCCCCAAGTAAAAAAAAAAAAAAAAAAAAAAAAACCTACTCCTTTTTGATTTTTCATTTAAAATGGTATGTACAATGTTGTAGAGCTGCTGTTTGTTTATTTATAAATTACTAGCAGAATTCTCGTTCTTCGCACGGGGAGAACATGCTTCATTTTAGACATAAGGCACCAAAACTGTCAGCAATCCACTTACCCGAGACCGCAAAAACTATGAATTCGACGCTAATATCGGTCATTTTCCATCATCTATATCTATCTATCTATCTATCTATATATATATATATATATATATATATATATATATATATATATATTCCCCCTCCCTTAACTTCCACCGTCAAACTGAAATGATAAAAACCACCCCAGGTCCGAACCTCATCTATGTGGCAAATTTGATCGAGATTGGTCAAGGGGATCGAGAGGTATGAATTCACAAACATAGGCACTTTCATTTATATATATATATATATATATAGACAAAATTGTCTGAGCCGTTCTTTTTGACAATTATAAAAAAATCCTTTCCCATAATTTCTAGAAAAATGGCCACATGTTAAAGGTTATTAATGACATATTGATTTATGACATATAAACAAAATTGTCAGAACTGTTGTACAAAAATGGCAAATTTTAATTTTAGCTTCCAGTAAACTACCCCTATTTTTAAGGGTAGAAGGAAAATTCGAAAAGCACTCTTAGAAACTCTAGAGAAACTTCTAAAACCCTTATGTCTAAAAATTCAGTTTGGACGTGGCCATTTGGTGGGTGTACATACACATCAGGAAGAACTAACAAACAGACAGATACAAAGGTGTCCCAGAATTCTTTTCCTGGTTACAAACATTCATAAGGCATAGAATATGACATACAGACAAATACTTTTTTTTTTTTTTTTTAAATCTTGAATTGCATGCAACATATTAAAGTTTTTGTGTACACAATTAATAAACTTCTACGTACGATCCTTTCGTTGCCCGAAGGATATTCAGGTAATATTCCAATTCCAAAAATATATTGGTCAACATTATGTAAGGGATGAATGTTAGGTCTTCAGTAATTAAACCCTCTGTGCGCCATAATGCTGCGATGTCGTTCACTGATGTTTGTTAAACCTGGTCCTTGATAACCCCAAAGGAAGAAATCCAGTGGTGTTATGTCTGGTGATCGTGGAAGATAGTTTATGGGACCATCACGCCCGATCCATCTTCCCGGAAATGTTGTATCCAAATAGGCACGGACATCTAACCCCCAATGAGGTGGCACAACATCCTGTTGGAAAATTAAGTCCGGAATATCCTGAATCTATGACACAACAAATAACTGCAACATAAGATAGGTGTTGGGCTGTGATAATCTTTTCACTGAAGAAAATGGGTTTTATGATTTTATTGTGCTTAAGACCGCACCATATGTTCAGTTTAGAACTGTCTCTGACGGTCTCAAATGCACCGTGGGGATTCTTGGACCCCCAGATTCTAGCATTGTGTCGGTTGACAATGCCGTTCAAATGAAATGTGAGAAATGGCACGTTTCAGATAATCAACATCTTCCTCAATCTCAGGCAGTATGGCAACAGCAAAGTCATAATTACTTTGTTTGCTGGTTGTAGGGATTGCACAATCTGGACTTCGTACACACGGAAAAGATATTTATGTAGGATGCAGTGCACTAATCCCTTAGAAAGATGCAACTCACGTGAGGTTCTGCGGACGGACTTCATGGGACTTCTTATGGAGGCGTATCTCACTGTCTGGATTTTCTGCACACGAGATCCAGGCGTGCCTGTTCTAGGGATATCACTGACTCTGCCCGTCTAGTGGTTGCCTATAGTACACTGTCTCGAATTGTTTCTGGACGTTTTAATTGACTGTGTCTCGTGATACCAGAGAACATATTGAGCTTTATCCTGGTTTGAGTACATGTTTCTGCAAATGGTGTGCGATTCCGTTGTTGTTACGTCATTGAGCCCTGTAACAAACAAACTAGAAGTATGTACACAAATACTTGAAAATCTTACTTGCCATTCAAGATAAAAAGTATTTGTCTATGTGTCTTATTTTATGAGTTATGAATGTTTGTAATCAGAGAAAGAGTTCTAGGACACCCGGTACATAAATCACTTTCTCGGCACAGTGACTATAAAACGTGGAAACTCGTTGATATCTCAAATTCGATTATTATCACGAATTCCATACTTTCTTCTCTCTTACCGACGATCGAAAGTTAAGGTGCAGAGAAATAAATTAGTATTCAACGGCAAAAGTGCAAAAACCTCGTAACTCACCAAACCCAAACTTTTCATTAGAGCAATAAAACCGTTAACCGTTTTGCTTATTAGAGATGCGCACGAGACGAGTCGAGACAGAATTTTCCTGACAAAATTCGAGTCGATATACGTACGGCTCTTCCAATAGAGAAATATACATTTTTCGAGTCAAGACATCACTTTTACAGCACATTTTCGAGAGACGAGACAGCCACAAATCTTGTCTCGCGCGGATCCCTATTTGCTTTCAGTTTTTCTACTTGGAAACACTGTTATAATTCGAGATAATATTTTAAATGGTTAATAAAGTACTCTCTAGAATTATAATTGTTTCCACGTACAAAAAAAATTTAAAGCAAAACGGTTTTATTGCTCTCCTGAAAAGTTTGGTTTTGATTTGATGAATTACGAGATTTTGCTCGCCGCAGTGATGCCAACCTGAAACAATATGAAATCCTATGTCGAGAGGCAAAAAATCCCATTTTACGTGAGAATTTCCCACGTTATACTAATTAAAAGTATGCTATAATATTAAAAATTAAACTTCTGTGTGTTAGTCACTTTTTACAATATCTAAATGAATAAGCCGTAAATTTCGACCTTCTCGAAAAATCCCGTATATGCTGCTTATTATCCCCTTCTGAGAAAATAAGGTCAAAAAACTCCCACGATATGGAATTTTTCCCTCAGGTTGGCACCACTGGCTCGCCGTCGTATATAATTAAAACATTGGACGTTCAAAAAATATATGGAAGCTCCACTGAAATTGACTTTATAAGAAGTATGGAGCACAGTATGTATGGCTATTCTGAAATTATTTATTCTTAATGATATTAATCTGCACAGCTTCAGTGCAGTTGCACTATTTTTCTTTTGGTAAAGTGGAAACTTCTTCCAAAATTTTGCAAATTGGAGACGTGTTGGACACGAAGCACCGATTAAATCTAAAACTCTATTATACCCGTTATCCTACCCTCTAGCAATTAAAAAAAAAAAAAAAAAAAAAAAAAAAGAACTTACACGAACGATGTTTTGAAAAAAATATGTCTTCCTTCTTGCTTCTGATTACGTTGTCAAGTTCATTCTCTCATACAAGATCCTAGATGTCTGCACACGAAAACATCCCAACTTCAATCAGAATTCGCGAGCTTTGAAATTTGTTTTATATCCTTCTTGACTTTGTTTTTTTCGGCATATTTTTGGAAGGGGACGGCCAGAATATTTTGATTAAATTTCGTGCTTTCTTGCTATATTTTCTGTAATTTTTTTTGCTGGTTTAGGTAGGTTAAGTTAGCTTAGTTTGGGTTAGTTTAGGTTAGGTTAGGTTAGAATATTTGGATTTGTGGGGCCAGAATTCTCTGCTTAAAATTCGTACTTTCTTCCTATATTTTCTGTGTTTTTGATGGTTTAGGCTAGGTTAGGTTAGATTAGGTTGGGTTAGGTTATGATGTGTTATGTTAGTACTTAGTAATTACACTTACCTAACATCAACTCATTTCTCCTGTAAACATGGTGATTTTACCTGATTTTGGTCCCCCAGTTCCAAAATTATAGGCCCTACCATTTTTTCTAAGTCCGTATGTGTTTTGGTGTTTTGCGCCATTCTGCTTAATACAACTCCGTCATTCCACTCACTATATTAATTATATTCATGATGTCATTGAGGAATTAAGAAATCTCCATAGGAAGGTCGTTGATAAGACGTGTATTTCTATTTGTCTTCAAGATTCGTTCCTAGCCGTTACCCTATTTGACGGCCTATAAGACCCACTTTTTCCTTCAAAAAATTGTCACCAAAAATTCAGGCGCGTCTTATCCTTGAAATTAATATAAAAATGTCCAGTGTTTGATTTAAAATTCCCGCCACTCTTAAAAATGGTCATAATTTCGATGCTGCGGAAAACCTATCTCCTAACTGGCAACATTGGATTCAACTAGTAGCAGCAGTGCACCGATGCGATGAAGGTGAGTTGCGGGGATTCATAAGCTTGCTAATACTGTCTTCCTCCCGTCTGGCCGCCACAAAATTGCTTAAATCGCGCGCAAAAAAAAAAAAAAAAAAAAAAAAAAGCTTAAAAATGAAGGTGCATCTTATAGTCTGGTTTCTTCAAAATATGGTATCTGCGTTTCTTCATCTCTTATTTTCCTAAAGGGGTTAAAACGAATTAAAAACTATACTTTATAAATACTGTATGTAAATTGTATTCTTTTTGTATGTATGTGTGTGTGTGTAGCACATAGTGACACATTGTAGTCTGCAATGCAACGAAAATTTGGGGGATATGGCCCCCCAGTCCCCTTGTTGCGGGTCTCAAACGAAACTTTTTTTTTTTTAAATTTTGTATTGTGTACTTATTTCATGCTTCGTTACATGTAGATTCTTGTTCGTATCCTATCATACAGAGTTGAAAAATTTTAAATTGAAGAAGGTTCCTCGGATGGCGGAGAATGGAGGGGTAATTGACAACCTTTCCCTATTCAAGTTATGACACTGCCTCAGAGAATGGTTGCTGTTTTTGAAACAAGAAATGGCGCCACTAGAGGATTTGATAGCACAGATAGAGTACCACGTCAAAATGAAATGAAATATTTCAGTTTAACCTCCCACGATTACATCCTATAGGTTAAGGGAAGTGATGATTAAGCCAATTGAGTGATGATGGTAGAATTAATTAATGGATTACTAATAAAACTCCAACTGACTAAAGCAGTATATATATTTTATTTATTTATTTATTTAGAAAACAACACAACAGACTTAATGCCTAATTATAGTGTCGTATAATACATATATAGACATATATACATTTACCCGTACAATTAATCAATTCACTTCGAATGTCAGGTACTCGGTAATAATCCTGTTTCTAAATACATATTATGACATACTGAATATATCTACATCAGTTTTATGACTTAAGAGTCTTCATCCCGGCGAAATTAAAATACCGCTAATTTTACAGTAATTATGTGATATCTTCAAATAGATAAAAGATAATTTTGCGTGAGATACCGTTATTACAAGTCACCTAGTGGCTTTCCGTTTTCAGCTGTTTAGAAACGCGAAAATAAATGCCGATTTTCAAAATGGCTCGAAATCGAAAGCAGATAAGTGAGTCGTGATAACGGTTTCTCATATAAAATAATATTGTCTAGGGCGCTCTTGTTCCACATTTCGATTATCTTTTATCTATTTGAAGGTATCACATAATTACTGTAAAATTAGTAGTATTTTAATTTCGCCGGGATGAAGACTCTTAATTCATTGTAGGAGTCACACATTCTCCACAGCGGAGATTTACTGAGAATATTTGTTCGTGCTCTTTCACAGAAAAAAATATACCAGTATTCCCTGGTATTGTTCTGCCTGTTGGAACGCTCAGATATACTTTCGTGAGTAGCTCTGGACAGTCAATTTTATTATTTAATACTTTGTATAAAAATAGTAAATCAAACATCTTTCGTCGATCCGTCAACGTTAGGAAATTCAAACTCCTTACTAAGTCCACGTAGAGAATGTGTTTGGGATAGAAAGCTGTTTTCTTGTACGTAAGCATTTTTAGAAATTTAAATTGTATGTTTACTATTGCTTGTATGTATTTATTTACATTTGGTGTCCAAATAACGCACGCATATTCTAATCGGTACCTTACGTACAAATTATAAAGTTTAATGAATGTTGACTCGTTTCTAAACTCTTTACCCATTCTATAGATGAAACCCAGATAAATATTAAGATTATATATTTATGTTACAGTTTCGGCTATGTAACACAGCCTTTCTCAGACGCATTATGAGAGAAATGTCCAATTTTGACAGATTATATATACAATCTGGATGCAAGACACGCCCACTTTCTCTTCACAAAACTCAAATTTTTAATTGGCTCAAAAGGTAAATTTTTAATTACTGTAGTCACTTTCTCTTTTTGTTATGAAACTCTGAATTAGGTGTTTGTTACTTACCCTTTCTATTCGCTATTGCCCATCTGCTGTTCTCCGTAGTACACCTGCTTCAATAGCTCGTGTTGATCCATTTAATTCTTTCTTTCTATTTTGTCTATCATCTTTTCCCATAATTCATGTATCACAAGTCCACTACCAATTCATCAACTTCTCCTTCCCATATTTTTCAATCCACTGGGCTTCTCTCCACTTTCTTATCATACTCCTTTTCTCTCTTTCTAATCTTTTTATTCCTTCCCAATCTATCTCATGTCCTGTTTCTTTAATGTGTTTATATATTGCATTGTTCTCTCTTTTTAGTCTAGCATCGTCCTTATGTTGTTTTATCCTTTGTTCTAATCTCTTTCCTGTTTTCCCTATGTACTTCATATCGCACACGACAAATAACCTGGGACACTACTCCTTCCTCTTCTGGACTTATCTGCTTTTCTTTTTTCTTTATTTTCTCTCTCACTAAGTCTATTATCCTATTTCCTCCTTTCCTGTAAGTTTTAATCTCTTCCTTCCTCAACAGGTTCTTCAGGATCTCCGTTTTCTCGCCTAAACCATCAATACCAAACCATTCTTTTCCTTCTTTCTCTGCTTCTTCCACTTTTCTTTCTCTCTTTCTTTCTTCTAAATCTTCTCTTCTGTATCCATTTAAATTTGATAATTGGTACAGTATTTCTATGTCTTCTTTCCTTCTTTCTTCGTTGCTATCTATCATTTCTATTCTTTTTCATGTTCTGTATTTTCTTAGTTCCTCTCCTGCCGAAACCTCGCGAGACAAAATCTCGCCAGGCCTAATCCTCGCCGCCCAAAACCTCGCGGGTCAAAATCTCGCTAGGCCAAAACCTCGCCTGTCCAAAACATCGCCGCCCAAAACCTGGCGGGTCAAAATCTCGCCAGGCCAAAACCTGGCCTGTCCAAAAATTCGCCACCCAAAACCTCGCGGGTCAAAATCTCGCTAGTCCAAAACCTCGCCTGTCCAAAACCTCGCCGCCCAAATCCTCGCGGGTCAAAATCTCGGCAGGCCAAAACCTCGCCTGTCCAAAACCTCGCCGCTCAAAATTTCGCTAGGCCAAAACCTCGCCTGTCCAAAACCTCGCCGCCCAAAACCTCACGGGTCAAAATCTCGCCAGGCCAAAACCTCGCCTGTCCAAAATCTCGCGTCCCAAAATCTCGCCTGCCCAAACCTCGCTGTCCTGATCTCTGGATACAGAATCTCGCCTGGTCTAAACTACGCGGGACGTAATCTTGCCTGGGAAGAAATGTCAGTATAAAACCTCGTCACGATGATTTCTTCGATGTAGAATGCTCTATATATTGCTATATGTATATATTTTGTAATAAGATATAATTGCATTAAAATAATGACAAGAAAATATTCTAAGGCGTGCTTTGAAAATCTGTATATATAAAAATGAAAATTACTGTTTGTGACATCATACCTCTTGAGCCACCGACCAATCTCGATCAAATTTTCAACATAGATGAGGTTCGAGCCTGGGATGTCTTTTGTAATTTCACTTTAACGTCATAATGAAGTGGAGGGGGGTATATATATATATATATACATACATACATACATACATATATATATATATATATATATATATATATATATATATATATATATATATATATATATATATATATATATATATATATATATATAAGATTATATATAATTAATAACTCTAGAACCAAGAGACCAATCTCGATCGAATTTGCCAGACAGATCAGGTTACCGCCTGGGATGGTTTCTATCATTGCACTTTGACGGGAAGGCGGAGGGAAAGGGGGAAACATATAGAAATACATAAAAATTAAATTGGCTGCGTTTGTGACATAATAAACCTTGAAGCACTCGACCTGAACCACCCAAATTTTCAATATAGATGGAGTTTGAGCCTGGGATGGTTTTTATTTTACTTTGACGGTGACCTTAGTAAATTCTAACAAAATCGAATAATATTTATTAAAGTATGAAATAATATGTGTTTTTACGTCCCTCGATTATGTCCTGTATGTTGAAGAAAACGTAGATGATCAGGATGAAGGAAATGATGGAATGAAGATAGTAGGAGGAAACGGGAATAACCCAAGAAAGCCCACACACACGATGTTTTGTATATTATTATTATTATTATTATTATTATTATTATTATTATTATTATTATTTGTAATATGGAATTGCATATTAAGAAACTCATTGTGTAAATTTTAAGGAAAGGTTTCATTCAGCAAATTTTTGGCCAAGCGAGATTTTGGTCCACGAAGTTTTCGACGGCGAGGTTTTGGCCAGGGGAGATTTTGGCTCACGGGGTTTTGAGCGGCGAGGTTTTGGGCGGTGATGTTTCGGCCGCGAGATTTTGTCCGTATCCCATACTGCTTTGGTCATTTAGAGTTTTATTAGTAATCTTGAATCTTCCAAAGCTACAGTGAATAATTTACTACAATTAATGGAATGAGAAAGTGGGAGGAAACGGGGACATCCCGAGAAAACCCACGAACACAGTGTATTGCCCACCAGAAAACTACTTGGCCTGGGATCGAAAAATGAAATCTTTAAGTTTTACGTTCTATGATTATGCCGGCTAGGCTAAAGGAGACAGTGATGATGAGAAATGAATAAAAATGATGGAATAAAGAAAGTGGAAGGAAACGGGAGAACGTCGAAACAATTAATGCACACGATGTGTCGCCACAAAGCTCACTTGCGGTGGTTGGGATCGAACCAAGGATCCCATGTAGCAGAGGTGAACGCTCTACCACTGAGCCACCACGGCCCTAGCCGGGGATCGAACCAACGACTAGAATACAATTGGCAACTCTACACATGACGAT
Organism: Thermobia domestica; assembly: GCF_964235325.1. Taxonomy (NCBI): domain Eukaryota; kingdom Metazoa; phylum Arthropoda; class Insecta; order Zygentoma; family Lepismatidae; genus Thermobia; species Thermobia domestica. Next base: position 296,316,037 of record NC_137458.1, on the reverse strand, counting down.
ATGATTTTCTTTTAAAAATTCGATACTAACTGACTCCTTTAAGAACCAGTAATTGCTTGTGCTTTGTCTACTAAAATTTATTATTATTATTATTATTATTATTATTATTATTATTATTATTATTATTATTATTATTATTATTATTATTATTAATTTCCCTGCTCATAGCTGCTCACTCCCGCATAATCCTGTCGTATTCTTGCAAAAAAGTTCAATATTACCCCGCCAGATGACTCTCCAAGTAAGACACTTTTCTTCCGCATGAATATTACCGACACTCAATAGATGTCTCTGCATTCCAGTTTCCGAATAATTTGCTGGTGTATCTTCCGAGCGTAACATAGCACAATAGTTGAATTGTAATAAATACCACCATATTTGAGATTGTCATGGAACAAAATATTAGGTAAACAACAAATTTAAAAAATAAATAAATATACTCTTTGCAGAGATTTTGTAGAATAGGACAGAACATTTCGTTTAAGAAGCTCAACTTATGTATTGCATGTTTGATATACAGTATTTGATCAGGCTGATGATAATTTCACAAACTCAATTATTGGTTTACAAGTATGCCAGACATGTGAGAGTGTTGTCAGAAGTTAGTTAAAAACAAGTTTTCTTTGAATTTTCGTTTCGATAAAAACGACGTAGGGTAGAGTGGGGACAACTGGGACAATTTTCCTTTCATTTTTTTTTAATCTACAATTTTGCTTCAATTGAGAAACCAAAAGCAGTATATTAAAGAGTGATTCTTTGAGAACAATACACATTTTTTGGAGGTCAATAGAAAAATATTTAATTAAAAATTTGTTGAAGTTACTTCGACAGTTCATGTTATCCCATTTGTGCACATTGGTAGTCAACTGGAACAAAGTAATATATATGTAAATAATGGAGACTTTACATTAAATGATCATTACACGGCAAACGAAACGAAATGAAATGAAATCTTTAGTTTTACGTCCCACGGTTATGCCGGTTAGGCTAAAGGAGACGGTGATGATGAGAGATGAGTGAAATGAAGAAAGTGGGAGGGAACGGGAGAACCCCGAGAAACCCCACAAGCACGGTGTTGGTCTACCACAAAGTCCATACGACGCGAGCTGGGATCAAACCAGGGACCCCTAGCACCGGAGGTGAACGCTCTACCACCCACCGCGCCCCCTACACGGCAAACGAGTATCAGTTTTCAATATATAACTACCTGTATATAAACATCATATTTAGAACCTATTTTTAATTACTACTCGTAGCGATCAAAACTGTACAAGTAACCTTTAGACCTATCGGCAAAAATTATGAGAAAATTCTTGAGAATGCTTTTAACTTTTATTATTATTCTAATTTGAAAACAGTAAACATGAAGCATCCAATAAGTAGTAGTAGGTAGGTTGATTAAACTAGTCACAAGGTGATGGACATAAAGTATGGTAATGCGAAGTAGATTATTAATGGAAAACAATGCCTGTAATACAGTTCTTACGATTAATTGCCATTAGGTTTACAAAAACTGAATATATTAAGTTATTTACCCTATTAGAAGCACTACAAACGAAAACACAATGAGTGGGGACAACCGAAACACTGTTTCAGTTGTTCCCATGCGAAATGTCCCAGTTGACCACACACGGCTATTTATCACATTCCATCTCCTTACTCAAACCCGCTTAACCTAGCGCATGGAATCGGTTTTCTGTGTTGGAGCCCTAAAAGCACGTGGTGAACATAGATATTCGTCTTAAGAATACATAACTGTTCTAAGGAGGAAATTGCATTCATAATACGAAACAAAGAATTTACTTTTAGCTGTCAAAAATGTTCTTCTTGTTTTCCTCTTCTTTGTGCTTGTTAGATTGTACGACTCACACTCTATAAACAACAACCGTTTGACACTGCATCCAAAGTACTACAAAAGTTCTCGTTACTCCCACTAGATGGTACCAGGAATCAATGTCCCAGTTGACCTGCCGTCCCATTTGTCCCCATTCTATTTTTTTCGATTTTTCAGAAAGTTCAATAATGCCATTTTTTTTTTATCATACTAATGCTTAGCCTAAAACACTATTTGAAGGTTATTTAGACAAGTAGAAAAGTACCGTACCTGGGATGCGCACGAGACGAGTCGAGACAGGATTTTCCTGATGAAATTCGAGTCGAGACACGGCTCTTCAAATAGAGAAATATACATTTTTCGAGTCGAGATATCACTTTTACAGCACATTTTCGAGACGAGACAGACACAAATCTTGTCTCGTGCGCATCCGTACCATACCTATATCATTTACAGTATTTTACATTACGTGTTATGAGAGTCAACAGTCGAATGAGCGCTCAGGAGTTCCGTGGCTGATTTTTCGACGATGTGATACGGATTTGCTAGAACAGCTCTGTTTTAGGTCATTATTCAGCTTGTCTTCATCCATCTGACACGGTGGCTTAGTGGTACTTACCTCTGGTGCTTGCAGTCCCTGGTTCGATACCCGACTAAGTAAGCTTTTAATTGACAACATCGTGTCTGTGGCTTTTCTCGGGGTACTTTCGCGTCCTCCCACATTCTCATTCCACAATACTTCTATGTAATCATTTACTTGCCTTAATCATCCGTCTTCCTTGGCCTATAGGGTATAAACAGTGGGTAGCAGCTGCCCCCGCAACCCCCGCAGTGCGGGGGGCCCGAGGTATAGGGGGCCCCGAAGTCTTGCGATGAATAAAGAAGTAGAACTTCAACCTTACATCTATCGGCTTTTCAACTAGGGCCCCTTCTCTATACTTTGCGAGGGGGGGGGGCGTAAAAGTGTGCTACGCCACTGGGTATAATCAAGGGACGATAAACTGAAATATTTCATTTCATTTTAGCCTCCGCTCATTCTAGCCATCATTTTGTTTTCTGTTTCTTTCTGGTCTAAAAAAAAAATAGAAATACATAGCGATTTACGTATTTTTATTAAAAAACACTTCTTTCTTTTAAAAAGTACGTTTTTTTTAAAAAAAAAAAGTCTATCTTTGAAGAGAAATAAGAATGAATAGTTGAATCTAATCCAACTTAACGTGAGAGGTTTCATACACAGCGTGAACCTGAAAAGTGTGCACAAACTCCGGGAGGTGATTCGTGACATCAAAACATGACCAAAAGTCCCCTTACATGTTATCGAATTAAGAGCCGTGTACGAGTTACAGAGGTGGTAATTAGGAACAAGGGGGGTAAAAGTGAGGGGGAACCCAGGAGTACTTCGTCCCCCTACCTCGAACAAATTTATACGGCGTCCCCACAGTTCCTAAAAATTACAATGGGCAAAAGATAGGCAGGGGGAACGGCGTGGCGTAATGCCGCTACCCACCGTTCCCCCACCTTTTCAGATCCACTTTTACCCTTCATTATGAATCGAAACTCCAATGGTGACAATTGAAACGAAACACAAAGATATGCAGAGCGTACACGACGCGGAATTCGAGAACATGCAAGAGGACTTTTTGTTTTCTTTTGTGTGCACGTCTTTCAGTTCCCTTCCAATTGTGAGGATTCGATTTTCGATTCCAAGTTGGTACCCTTGTCACTCTTACACGATGCGGAAGAGGACTTCTGCAATTTGCAAGAGGACTTTCTGTTTTCTTTTGATGTCACAAATCACTTCCCGGAGTTTGAACACACCTTTCAAGTTCACCCTGTAGATTCTTATTTTCGCTTCGATCCAAGCTCGCGCCGTGTGGACTTTGTGGTGGACAAACACTGTGCTCGTGGGTTTTCTCGGGATTCTCCCATTTCCTCCCACTTTCTTGATTCCACCATTTCACTCATTTCTCATAGTCATCGTCTCCTTTAGCCTAACCGGCATAACCGTGGGACGTAAAACTCAAAGATTTCATTTTTTTTCTCATTTTCGCCTCTTATTTGTGAATGAGGTTACGCTTGGCAACAATGTTGGAAAAATGAATGACGTTTATATAGCGATACTGTTGGTGACATCAAAGTCATGACCTACATATAGCACAAAGTAAACGCCAGATGCTGTCACCCCTCGTATCCGAATGAACTAACACAACATACTACTTAAGACAATCGTTGTTGGCGTGGGTTCAAACCCTGCCTAAGGGAAGTTTCTTTTATTATTTTTAAAAATTTTTATAACACTTCTTTCATTAAAATAAGATTAAAAATAATAGCTATTAAAAAAGTGATTTAACGATTATTTTTTAAAATTTTCATTAAACTTGTTTCATTAACATAAGTTTGCCTTTGTACTTATATAGATCCGTAGCAAAACAAGTAGTAGTAGTAGTAGTAGTAGTAGTAGTAGGAACGGGTTAGAACGCAATTCAGCATTCACTTGTTCCCGTGCGATGTTGCCAAACGTAATGCCTTCTAGCTAGGGCTGAGTGTATTTCGAAAATATGCTTGTTTTTAATGTTGGAATTGCAAGCGGTAACTGGGTTGGGAATTGAATTGATACTTACTGTATTCATGCAATAATTTCATATTAATATGCAAATCAGAAGTAAATACACTCTCTATGGAAAAAGCGTCAGAGTAATAGCATAACAGCGGAACTTGAAATGATAAGAAAAATAACATATGGCCTGTTTGGTCCTGGTCTTCTTATAAATAGATGTTCTTAAGTTAAAAATTAAAAGAATAAAACTAGGTCTAGAATTTCAACAGGATTGGTTTGAGTCACAAAATCTTACAACTCTTAAATGAAAAGAATCTTGCAAATTAACTTTATAACGAAAGAGTTCTTAATGCCAAGAAACGGAATTTTATAAATTACGACGAAAGCCAAATCTTTTGAATACTTCTGGTAAGGATGAAAATTAAAATTGGTAATTGTAAGTAGCAGGGTTGCCAACCGTCCCGATTCTGTCGGGACTGTACCGATTTCTGACTTATTTGTCCCGCGTCCCGACCAGACACTCGTCGGGACGCATATTGTCCCGATTTATCCATTTTCAAAGTTAATATTTTACTAGGCCAAAGACTTTGTACCGTATGAGATAACTAAAGAATAAGACTTGATTTTAGTAATAACTTTGGTCAGTAATTCCTTAATAATGTTATTCGTTTATTTTGTGATAAAACATCCTACATAGTTTACTCTCTAAACTTTGTTTATATTAAATAAATTGCAATTGTTTTGGTTTGAATTTGTTGCAAAACTAGTGATGAGCAGTGGGTAGGAAAATAAAAACAATAATATGCCACATTCATTCAGGTTCGTGTTATTCAGCTGATTTAATTACATTGTTTTCAACGACTCGCCGTACGTGTCTCAGGGGGACATGGCCCTAACACTGATTGTCCCGTCCCGATTTTTTCTTAAGGAAACTTGGCAACCCTGTAGCAAGGTTTGACAGTAGCTAAACGGAAAATGAAAGAGAATGAAATCTTCCAGTTTAACGTCCCACGTTTATTCCCTTTGTGCTAAAAGAGACGATGATTAAGGTGGATCACTAGGTGTTCCCAGTGTTATGTTAAAAGCTGCTTAAATAATGTGGCGTTGCCAGATAGTGTCGAGTGTTTACTGATGCCAGATAATAAAGGAAGTAATCATGGAATTCTGCTTGGATACTTACTTGAGAAATTAGTTTTCGACCCTTACCGCAATTCCGCTTCTCGAACTGCAACGCTAGAATCCAGGAATTTTCTTATTGTGACTACTGCAGTAAACGTACAAATTTGGCAACAACACATTATGGCGTTTTACGCAAGTTTCGTCTCAAAATCTATTTCCTTAAATGTAAGTTAATATTTAAATAAAATATGAAACATAACTCGAAAAACGGTCAAACAATATATCTATTTCATAATAAGATCGTTATTTTAAAATACTTTACACATACAAATGAACATTTCGTAAAACAGCACTTCTAGAAAGATCTAACATCAAGTGCCATCTTGTGTGCTCATTATGAAATCAAATATTTTCTTTTCTTTGTTACAATTTTTGGATATCAGGAGAGACAACCAAATGAATCAGTGTCTTGTGCTGTAGCTGAAACATTACTCTATCTTATAGCACAATATTTATAACATGTAATATTTCATTGCCCAGTAGTTAAGGCAATGAGCTAAAATATATATACTGTCTTCCGGGTGGTGATCCACCTTAAGGAAAATGAATGATGGAAGAATTAGTGAAATGATATTATGGAAGGAAATGAGAATACCCCGAAGAGAGCATGGACACAATGTTGTCTGCTACAAACGTACTTGGTGAAGGATCGAACCAAGTATCACGCACCAGGGCCTAGCGCTCTAACACAGTCACTGTGCCCAGTAGCTAAAAGGACTAGAAACGCCTTCTCAATGAGCAAATCGGGGTAAAAAAAAAAAAAGTAGATGCTGTATCTTTGAAAAAGAAAAGAAGTTCCCTCCCTGTCATGATTAGCTACATGTTTTCCCCCTTCTGCAATATTAAAGAGATGGGGAAATGGGGTGTTTGTTTTGATTGCCTATCAGCTTATCGAGTATGGCTTATAATTTCAGTTCACCAGTTATCATACTGAACTACCAAAGAAATAATTTTGAAGTTCCTTACTTGAGTATATACACTGTCATTTATTATAACAAAATCACTTTCTAGTAAAAAAAAAAAAAAAAAATTCTTTGTCACATCGTAACAATAAGAAGGAATGTCCGCCGCGTTTACGTAATGGGAGTAAAATTTTCTTTCTCACAGGAAGAATAAAAAAATCGAATTTGTCGTATTGTGAAGCTAGAAAAAGAACCAGAGGAATTCAAACAATAGTTTCGTAAGACAAACGCTACCTTTCAATGATTGGTTGTAATTGGAACATAACACGACATTATCGGCTAAACCTGATTTCCTTCTTCCTTTCGGAATCCAGTAGCTTCTGAGTTCGCAAAGGAACCTCTGGTCCACTAGTCCTGTTTCCGTTTTTTTTTTTTTTTTCTTTGTTTTAAGAGTCCCAAGAGACCACTAAGTACTGAAAGAAACAAAATCCTCGCGTAGTGTGACAAAGATCAAAAGATGCCGCTAGTGTCTTCAAAAGAAAGCCGCACAGTCACAGATTAATAGCGTCACTCGAGAGCATCTACTGTCCAAAGGCTTTCCCAAGACAATACAAATTTTGCTATCTTTCTCATTCAGAGGCAAAGACAAAAGATGAAGAAACTACGCTTGACATAGATGAATCATTAACATTTTATTTATGCAGACTGGAACTCATGAGATTTGATTGTTTTCAGTAGCTGAAGCAGTAGAATGTACAGTATATAGTAATTCTTAAAATTTACGTGTTTTTGATTAGAACCTGTCTATTGCGTTAAGACATTGTGCCCTTCTTATAAAGTACAATATGTCACCATTGTGTATAACGTGGAACATAATTAACTCGATCTAAGGCTTAAGTCAACAGGCGGAGACTAGTACTACGGGTTCTTACTTCGCAGCCCGGCGGGTCCCGGGTTCGAATCATCTCTAACAATATAGCTTTTGTTTCGAGTTTTCCATCTTTATGCAACATTAAGCTTATAAAGAATGGGAAATATAATTAAGATGCTTCATCCCGGCGAAATTAAAATACCGCTAATTTTACAGTAATTATGTGATATCTTCCAATAAATAAAAGATAATCGAAATGTGGAACAAGAGCACCCTAAACAATATCATTTTACATGAGATACCGTTATCACGACTCACTTATCTGCATTCGATTTCGAGCCATTTTGAAAATCGGCATTTATTTTCGCGTTTCTGAACGGTTGAAAAAGGAAAGCCACTACGTGACTTGTGAAAACGGTTCCTCACGCAAAATAATATTGTCTAGGGCGCTCTTGTTCCACATTTCGATTATCTTTTATCTATTTGAAGATATCACATAATTACTGTAAAATTAGCGGTATTTTAATTTCGCCGGGATGAAGCCTCTTGAGAACGTGTTCTCCGAATCCCGGTGGAGCTGGTGGGTACATAGTAATGATGCAATGGGTCATGTGACACCGGGCCAATTGCATCATGATTTTTTTTTGCGTATTTGTCTTAATCATTGAATTCTTTGAATTTATATTTTATTTGCTTATTATCAAACTATGCTATGCATAAGTGTCACAACTCCTTTAGATCATCTTTGTCCATCCATCTGTCCAGGCCGGTAGCCAGCCCAAAAATTTAGGGGGAGCCCGGCTGAAGTTAGGGAGCTCGATCCAGCCATATTATAGTTCATTTGCAAGTCTACCGTCAAAATTTTAGGGGGCGGGGACAGCAAAAATTATGGGGGGCAGCCCCCCTGGATACGGGCCTGCATCTGTCGACAAGTAACTGGTTTCAACTTTAAAAGGGCTGATTTCACAAAATTATATATAGAATTATCAAATTATCTTGGGATTGCCTTTCACAAAATGGCGATGTTAATAAGTATTGTTTCAAAATTCTACGAAATGATTTACAACGTATTCTGCCGATGCGTCCCTGCTAAAAAAAAAAAAAAGAAAAAAAGAAAAAAAAAGTGGAAAGAGGGGCTAAATCATATTGCATACTATCGTGAACAGTTCCTGAAACTACGAACAGAAATTAAATCAGAAATTTCGAGAGCGTACAGGGCATTTATTTCACATTCTGAATTTACTGTAGAAAAAGACCCACGGCAGTATTGGTATTTTATTACAAGTAAAATCAAGCATCCTTCGTCAGATTCTCTAACATATAATGGTAACGAGTTAAAACATAACAAAGAAATTTCTCAGGCATTCGCGCAGTATTTTCAGTCAGTATATAGTAGTGTACCCGCTAAATACGACACGGATTATCTAATAACAAATAATTCTGAATGTAGTATATTAGACACTTTTCATATAAAGGAAATAGAATTAGAGGAGATTGAGCATGCTATTAAAGCGCTGAAACCTAAAATATCTTGTAGTATAGATGGCATTCCACCGTATGTGGTGAAGGGCTGTTTAGATATATTCAAGCATCCACTCCATATTATCTTTAATATTTCCAATAAAACCAATATATTTCCGAATAAATTGAAAGAAGGTCTCATTTGGCCTATTCCTAAATCTGGAAACATGAATGAGATAGAGAACTTCAGACCCGTAGCCATCCAATCTCCCTTTGGCAAAGTTCTTGAAACTATATTATACAACAGAATTTTAAACCATGTAAAGCCTGTCATATCTGAACATCAACACGGATTTTTAAGGAATAAATCCATAACAACCAATCTACAGGTCCGTAACTAGCTCGAAAATGTAGGGGGGGCGGTGAAAGTTAGGGGGGCCCGATCCAAAAATATTATAGTTCATCCCATATTATATTTCATTTGCAAGCCTAATGTGAAAATTTTAGAGGGGGCCAGTAAAAAAATTAGGGGGCCCGGCCCCCTAGACCCCCTGGATATGGACCTGCCAATCTAACAATAGTAACGGATTACATAGCAAGATAATTAGACAAAAGCAGTCAAGTGGACGTCATTTATACGGATTTCAGTAAGGCTTTCGACAGAATAGACCATGACGTGCTACTATACAGAGATTGGTATCTTTCAATTTTTCTAAACGAGCAATAGAGTATTTCGCTTCCTACTTGTGCAATCGAGAGCAAGCTGTCTCTTACAAGGGATATATTACCACGAAATTTATCACATTATCAGGTGTTCCTCAAGGATCCCATTTAGGTCCGCTATTATTTCTCCTTGTAATTAATGATATTTCAATCTATGTTAAAAACTCTCACTTTCTGTTGTTTGCCGATGATCTCAAATTATATTCTAAAATAAGCACAATGGATGACTGCACACAACTCGAGCAGGATTTATAGGGTGTTGGGCCATTGGTGTGACAAAAACAAACTTTCATTGAATATTTCTAAATGCAAGTCTTTATCGTTCTCAAGGAAAGAAAATCCCATCAATTATCCGTATATAATTAATGGCATATCTCTGTGTATTCTAAACCAAATTCAGTTAAAGATTTAGGAGTAATTTTTGATTCAAAATTGATCTTCTCTCATCACATCGATGGAATCTCTAACGCTGCATTCAGAAACCTCGGTTTTATCTATAGAATGGGTAAAGAGTTTAGAAACGAGTCAACATTCATTAAACTTTATAATTTGTACGTAAGGTCCCGATTAGAATATACGTGCGTTATTTGGACACCGAATGTAAATAAATACTTACAAACAATAGAAAACATACAATTTAAATTTCTAAAAATGCTTACGTACAACAAAACAGCTTTCTATCCCAAACAGATTCCCTACGTGGACTTAGTAAGTAATTTGAATTTCCTAACGTTGACGAATCGACGAAAGATGTTTGATTTACTATTTTTATATAAAGTATTAAATAATAAAATTGACTGTCCAGAGCTACTCACGAAAGTATATCTGAGCGTTCCAACAGACAGAGAACAAGACCAGGGAATATTGGTATATTTTTTCTGTGAAAGGGCACAAACAAATATTCCCAGTAAATCTCCGCTGTGGAGAATATGTGACTCCTACAATGAATTAAGTCATAAAACTGATGTTTTAGATATATTCAGTATGTCAGAATATGCATTTAGAAACAGGATTATTACCGAGTACCTGACACTCGAAGTGAATTGATTAATTGTACGGATAAATGTATATATGTCTATGCATGTACTATCCGACAATATAATTAGGCATTAAGCCTGTTGTGTTGTTTTCTAAATAAATAAATAAATAAATAAATATCAGAGCAAAAACGATAAGAATATCGAGATATCGTTTTCTGCAATGGATTCAGCGTCTCAAGAATAGGTTCCATCCCCTTCGTTAACATTTCATTCAAACCAGAAGTGATTCAAATTACCCATTTTCAGTTTTAACGTTTACCACCATAAAACGAAAACGGAAACAAAAAGGTTTTTTTTTTTTTTTTTTTTTCAAACGATTCAGCGTCCCAAGGCAATATACCATGACAGTCTCGAACACTCTACCAAAACCAGAAGTGATTTAAATTTAATATTTACTTACTGTTTCAATACTGATTTCCACAGGGTAAAAACAGGAGATATCGATGTGCGGTTTTTCTTTTCAATTGATTCAGTGTACCAAGAATAAGTTATACGTCATATATCTATCTTTTTAGGCCATGAACTTTCTCCCCCTACTGATGACTGTTAAATGAAAGTACATATAGAGTGTGTTTCAAAAACATTGATCTGATTTTGGGCGGTAATGTAATTACGGAACATGGGACGTGCAGACAAGGAAATAAGTGTTGTTTGAGTGGGCGTGGCATAGAGTTTCAGAAAATCACCGTTAGATGTCGGTCAATGCTGCATCTTCTCAGTTCGTAGTCAGTCAGAAGTAAGATGGTGTCTGTTCACTAGAAGGCGTTTTGTGTGCTGCAGTTTGCAAAGACTAAGTCAGTGATTTCGGTCCAGCGTTCTTTTGTTCGGCGTTTTGGCATTGATCCGCCTAAACTCAAAAACATTTGTCGTTGGTATCGCCAATCTAAAGAGACAGGATGCTTGTGCAAAGATAAAAGTCCAGATCAGCCTTGCACTTCTGCTGAAATGTTGGAATTTAGCTATCATCTAGATCAGTGGTTCTCAAACTTTCCGATAATGCAGACCCCCTGTGCATTCGGAAAGTGATCCGCGGACCCCCTTGCAATGCTATCTGAAATTCCACATGGTATTAAAAAGTACACTGATTAGAATTACCACTGACAAGAAAAAGATCAAGAAAAATATTGCAATAAATAATTTATTCTAAAGATACATGATAGTTTCCTAGTGAACGAAATTTCAGTTGAAAATACAGTAACTTTCAAGACTGAAAATCAATGTACTTTTTTTTTTTTTTTTTTTTTTTTTTTTTTTTTTTTAAGGAAATTCTCTTGATAAACAATGTTCTCAAATGTGGGGTCACTAATATGAGGCATGAAATTCTTTCTGATTTTCCATAATTGCACTCAAATCCGGAATAAGTCTTGCCGCCATTAATCTTAGGTCCGATTCCACATTAAAACGATTTCGGTTTCTATTCAGGCTTTACTGCAAAGAGCAGAAAAGGTCTGTTCACACAAGTAAGTGGTAGGGAAATGCATCAAATGTTGCATTGCCTTTTTAGACAACTCTTCATACTCACAAGGCAGAAATTTAATAAAGTAGTAAAACATTTAAATTTACAAACCTAAGTATAATTTCTAATTGGTTTTGTTTTTGATAACTGAAAAAAAAATAGTTCTTGCAAAACAGCTGTGAGTTCCATTTTATTATAACACATTTCAATTTTTAGGCGTCGCGGACCCTCTGGCTACATTCCACAGACCCCCAGGGGTCCGCGTACCCCACTTTAAGAACCACTGGTTTAGATGTTGTTCGTGTTGCTGCTGGAGGACACATAGAGCAGTTGTAATAGCATGGCTAAAACTTGAAGATTTTGTGAGTATTTTGTAATTTATCTCATTTTTGTGTGTTTTTCTCAATACATATGGACTTTTAAAATCAGGCATTCTTTTTAAAACACTCTGTAATTACTTAAAATTCTAATTTTCCGAGACCATAATCAAACAAAAGCAATTTTCATGAATAATGGAAGCATTTTAATAAACATATAAATTTATAATGTAAAACACTTATTCTTTTTTTTCTGCATTCATGTAAACAATAGTAATTTTATTACAAGTAAAAATATTTTCAAAGTTACTTTTTCTTCTTGCTTCCTTCACTTCCTCTAGTCTCTGACTTTTTGCCCTTCTTCTCTTTACTCACTTGCTTTTTCTTAACTTATGGCTCTTTGGTTTATTTTCCTTTTTCTCTTCTTCTGGAATAGTATCGAAAACTTCTTGTTCTGTTATTGTCACATGCTTTTTCCCAATTTTTTTCTTGTCCTTTTTCGTGTGTTTTTTCCAATCCTTTTTACTAGTTTTGTCCTCACGTTTTTCAGGAGTCGTTACCTCATCATCATTTTCAATTATCTCCTCACCTTCTTTAAGAGTCAATAATTTCAATCTTCTCTCTTTCATTGCTTTTTCTTTTCTTTTCCTCTCCGCTGTAGCGATTGCTTCCTTTTCTTTAGCAACTCGTTTCTCTTCACGTAATTTCGGAGGCAACGCCCAGTCCTGTATATTCCCTGACGCAAAGGTTCCGAAAAATACACAGCCAACTAAATAGACGATTGCTGTTGATGTAAATAATATCCTCCACTCTCTAATTGTCTGCAATTAGAAATTAATTAGAAGTTAATTGCTTTGTAATAAGTTATGTTTCTGTGTGGGGGGTACATCTTTTTGAATCAGTGATTGGTAAATTTGCCAGTAATTTAGGAGTTTCTATGCGAAATATTCAAGTTGAATATAGGAACAGAACCCGAGTTGTTTTAAGTGGATTCTAAGGATGCTATCTCTCGCGTACAATATTTAGGGGAAGCCGTTGTACCTGTGAACACTTTTACAGTCTTCGAAATTTTGGTGCTAATATTCAGCACTTTTTCCCTAACTTTTGTCGTACATTTGAAGTGTCATCTCTTTGCTATCAGATAGGATGATTTTTAAACGTGTTACATAATTACAATAGGTTTTATAAGATAAAATAAGAACAAATCCGTTTTGTTCACAGGTACATTATGGTCGTGTACCATTGAACAAACCCTCTTGTACCTTTGAACAGTGATAATTACAATGTTTCTGCGGCAATAATATATAAAAAAAAACACAAATATTAACAGTTATAAATTTCAATAAAAGGTTTACTATAAAAAGCTCCCCAAAATTAAAATTTTATCAATTAAATTAAAAATTGAAGAGAAGTTCTAACAAAAAGTTGTGAACAATAAAGTTGAGCATATACTCTTAACATTATGTTATATAATAAGCGAATATATAGAAACTACTTAAAATTATAATTAATAACTGTATATTCTAACCTAACCTATATAAAATATATCAATTGTTTTAACTACTTACATTGTGTAGCTTTAAACAGTATTATTTATCGTTCAAAGGTACACGATGCATTAATGTTCATAGGTACAAGAGGGTCACCATTACGAAAAAAAGTTCTCCACTAGCTTAAATATTGAAGAGAAGTTAAAACTAAAAATATTACTGTATTCACCAATGATTCTATCCCAAGTTTGGATAAATAGATATCACAAGTTGAGAAAACCGAAGAGCACAAAACTCAAAAGGTAACTACAAAAAAATCTTTGTTTGGGGGGTGAAAAAATTAAAAGGAACATTACTCGACACAACACTCAGTAAACAAGAGCCAAACGCGTTTGTAATGCATTTTTTCATTTAATCTTTCAAATGAATGTTAATTACTGCACCTAGATAGCTCTGAATTCGAGAAAAGCACAGGTGTTCAAAGGTACATCGTTTCAAAGGTACAACGCCTTCCCATAATATTTATCTAGAAGCAGGGGCGGATCCAGGGCCGACTGCTGGGGGGGCGATGGGTTGTCATACTGCTACTTTTAAGGGCTCCAAACATTGGGATGTGTTTTATTTATATATATAAAATAAGAAAGTTTCCTCTTCTGGGGGGGGGGCGATCGCCCCGATCGCCCCCCCCCCTGGATCTGCCCCTGTCTAGAAGAGACAATGAAAAAGAGCCTACAAAGTAGACAGCATTTCAGTAGGAGGTAGGGTGATTAGATGTATACGGTTTGCAGATGATATCTGCGGAATCTGAAGGAAAAAAATCAATAAGATATTAGAAAACTTGAGGAAAGGTTGTGAAGAATATGGGATGAAAATAAATGTTAGAAAGATAAAAGCCATGGTGATTGGAACGAAGCAGTCGGTATCAAATATAGAAGTAGGAAGAGAGAAAATAGAACAAGTGAATAGTTTGTGATACCTGGGTAGTATTATTAGTGATGATATGAAATGTGAACGTGAAATAAAACCAAGGATAGGAATGGCATAAGAAGCCTTTAGGAGGAACAAAATACTATTTTGTGAGACCTTGAATAAAGAGTTGAAAGAAACACTCATAAAATGCTTCGTGTGGAGTATTGTACTGTATATGGGTCAGAAACACGGACATTTACGCAAAAATGATCAAAAACAAATGGAAGCTTTCGAAATGTGGGTATGAATTAAAAGAATTAGCTGGGTTGATCGGAAAACGAATGAGAGGGTGTTAGAAATGGTGGGTGAGAAAAGAACAATTTTTAGATACTATTAAGAAGAGGAAGAGAAACTGGTTGGGGCATTCGCTAAAAAGGAACTGTATCATGAGGGACGATTTAGAGGGTATGGTGACAGGAAAGAGAGGGAGAGGGCGAAGGAGATTACAATTAATGAACGATATCAAATAGAGAAATTGCACGTGAAGACGAAGAGGTTAGCGGAAGAGCGTTGGGCATGGAAGTAGGGATGCGCACGAGACAAGATTTGTGGCTGTCTCGACTCGGAAATGTGCCATAAAAGTGATGTCTTGACTCGAAAAATGTATATTTCTCTATTGGAAGAGCCGTGTCTCGACTCGAATTTTGTCAGGAAAATCCTGTCCCGACTCGTCTCGTGCGCATCCCTACATGGAAGCTTCTGCGTTGGAGCAAGTGACCTGCCAATAATGACAGAATACCTGTGATGATGATGACTATGGTTGTCGGTTCCCCAATCGGAATCAATTTTCCAGTGAAATTGAATTCAGGTGTGGAAACGACAGAATTTTTAGTCACCGTGCCTAAAGCAATTTTCCGATTTTTTTTTTTTTTTTGTTTTGTTTTGTTTTGTTTAATAGTTGATCACGGATTCGAAACTGAATTTCTGAGAAAATTGTTCTGGTTCTCAAGCCGAAACCGACATTAAAGTAGAAGCAAAATTACAGCGAAAACAGAAATAAATTCTGGAACCAAACCGCTTGATTGAAATGTATTTCGAAACAAACATAATTAAAAAATTGAGTTAATTTTAGCGTTTCGGGAAGGGAACCGAAAATACACTTCGATATGGTTCTGCTCACATAATGGAATAACTACTATTCGATAAGTTTCGAGAAGAGAACTAAACTACATTTTTACAGCATCACATGACTTGAAACTATGATGATTCCAGAGGGAAACTTCATCTCAGAGGGAAGAAAAGATCGTCCGAAGCATTATATTCGATCGTGCTCAACGTAAGTTTGAGTATCTTTTGCCTTTCGTGTATTAAAATCCCTCCCTCTCAGGAGGGAGGGGAGTTTCCTGAACTCATCACTGATTTGCAAACATCGTTAGCACAGAATCGTTACAAACTGGAAACGATTTAGAACACTATGAAATAATAACTGGATGAAACCATCTAGAATGGTTTCATTACACTAGTTTCGGTACCAGAACGAGAACAGATTTTTTTCAGAAAATCAATTTCGGTTTTGCGCTCGAGATCTCTTTTTTTTTTCGGGAAAATTGGTTCAGGTGTGCTGCCCACAGTTGAAGCTGCCCATGCATTACCGGGGGGTACAAGATGAGCAGCCAAAAACTACCTCCCCAATAAATCATATTGACATCCGCTTTTATTCTTTCCTCCTTGTGGAACCAGACATATTACCAAAAGGATACCGTCTTTTAAGTTGGTTTCAGGGTTGCCAGTAATATAAAGGTACGAGTAAGGGACAGGGTGATCATTCAGCGAGTTCAAGTAGTGCTTATACACAAAGATTACCCCCCAATAAATTATTTTGACAAACACATGTAGTAGCCCTTTCTTCTAAAAGGAGATGACTTTCACCAACAGGTGCCGTCTATGAATACCAGTTTTAAAGAAAACCAAAGATTGACAATAAAGCAGGAGGAAAGGATAAGGAAGTTTAGTTCTCCCTACCTGCTCACGCGGTCATCGGGACGTCAAAAGACATAAACAAAGCTCTTTATTCGATTCACAGCCACACCCCTAAATTCTTCGACCTTTTTAGCCAATACGATTCCAGTGTCTAATGTCAAACTCTCATCAACTCCACGTGGAGTAACACTTCTTTGAGAAACTTTTGTGTATCCGTTTGTAATGAGTAACGTAAGTTACGAGGAGCAAAAGCCAACGAAGAGAATTATGAAAGTCAGCTCAAATAATTGTCATATTTCTTACCTGCTGCAATACTTACAGATTCATTGAAACTATTATGCCTATTCCTTCTTGCGTTTCATGTTAATTTTATCTGATTTTAAAGTAGGAAATTTTCCATAATATTATTGTAAATATATATTTGTTTTGTGGTTTTCTTTGTTTTGTTTCATTTTCAAGGCGTGTTATTTTTTAAAACATTTCTTTTACCGAGAGTTACTTTTTTTTTAAAAAAAAATCCGACTTTAAAATGTCAGTTATTATACAAGAATAGTTATTATTTATTACTTTATTTATCGTACTGTTTATTAATTTTTCTTTGTTTCTCTGCGTGCATTATGTTTTAAATAAATATTTTAGTAATGCTTATAAGAAAAAGAAACAAATGATTGGATAATGAACCAATTAGTTAAAATAGATACACATATTTTCCCAAGTTGAAGTTCATAAAATTACCTGTATGCTTATTCGAAGTGACTGCAAATTGCAAGGAATAACCAATGGAAATCATAACACTATTTCACTTTGAAATAAGTATAATAAGCTATCTGATTCTCGTTTTATTGGGTTGGATTAGATATCTGAGTTTAGTGTCCCGTTCAGCAGCAAGGCTGTATGAGACGTGGATCTACAGCTTAACGTGGGATCCGGACCACATGAATTCCCGCTGAGAATCGAACCTGGGCCTCCCACCCCAAAGGCGCGTATGCTATACACACGAGGGAGTTATTTCTAGTCTGGTATACACTAACGCACATACATACTATATTTATGTATATATATATATATATATATATATATATATATATATATATATATATATATATATATATATATATATATATATAGAGAGAGAGAGAGAGAGAGAGAGAGAGAGAGAGTGTTATGTATCCACATAATTAAAACAATACACAACTAGATAGATAGGTATGCAGAGAAGAAATATCCTGGTGATAGAAGTAGTTGATGGAGAAATTATAACAAATTCCTTCAAATTGGAAGCATTTCATACGTCAATGGAATGAAAAAAAATCACTGTTAGTGATCCGTCTTTGAAAAATACGAAATTCTCTGGGTTTAGTTATGACCCTTAAGCTCCTATTCTACAACTGCTTCAACTTCAAAAATGTTATTATTCCCCTTGTTTACCTTCATTTTCAACGAATTTAAATAGTTGGTTACTGAATTCTCTATGTCTGTGTGTCTGATATCTGCATTTTTTTTTCAATTTTGAGTCGTCCATTCCATAGAGCATCAAAAACTACCTAAAAGAAGTGATGACATTTTTTGCGTCACTCTTACCGTTTACAAGATATTGGAAGAAGTTCCGATTTCGGTAGATATCTCGGAACCTTAAGTGATAGTGAGATGATATTGGTGTTGATCAATACCTAAGAAAATGGTGAACATTTTGGTACCAAATAATAACCGATGGCCACTGGTTATATCTGCATTTTCAGTATATATACGGTGATAAAAATGTGACAGCTCTATATAGCTAATTCAATAGATCCCCTAATACGCAGGTTCCAAATATGTAAGTGTATTATCTATCGAATTTAAACAAATAAATTAATTACCGGTATTAAATTTCATATAAATTTCGGAAAAAAATAATTCGTTCTAAGTTAGTTCTGGCAATACTCTTCGAGCATTCTCAACTGGCTAATGTTCCTGCGCAAACAGCAACATGCATGTCTCTTCGCTACTCTCATTTTCATATCTTCATTCTCACCATCGTGGTTAATCTGATTGAGTAAAAAATTATGATTAACTAAGCAAATTCATCACCATCGCAATGCCGAAAGCGTATTTCAAACTTGGACCGTTTCCGATTTTGAAAACGCTCCTCCGTACACTATAAGATATTATTACACCCTACCTTGTATATCACATCGTTATTAAAAAATCATATACAATACATTTTTTAAGTAATAAGTTAAAACTTGCAATCACTCTTATTGAAACATTCGAATTGCAAGAGGAGCGAGTAAAATTTTTTTTTAAATCTATTTTTTTTTTTTTTTTTGCAAACTGATAAACATATTGATTTAATAGGACACCAAAAAGTTTTTGGAATGACTCGTCATTTACTCATTTCCAGCGCTTTTTCTTTCTTGCTTGTTCGTCGCCCCTTACTATCAGCACCCGGTGCGACCGCTCTTCTTGCCCCCCTCTTTAGCTACGGCTCTGACAATGTACGAACTGCTTTATATATATATATATATATATATATATATATATATATATATATATATATATATATATATATATTTGAGTTTTCAAAATAGCAGGATATTGAAGAATTTATTTCGTGTTTTCATAATTACTAACAAATTTCAGTGAAAATATATATCCTATATCCTAGCACAGTGGTGAGCAAATTTTTGTGAGTCCAAAGAGAAAACTTTAGGTGGGTATATATATATATATATATATATATATAAGAAACTTCTTGTAATAGTAAAACAATGTTATTAAACTCTGAAGGATTATGAACTAGATGGTGAATACATGAACATCCGAACCAAATAGAATATACTTACATTATTAATATTTATTTATAATAATTAAGGGTAAAAGTGAGGGGGAACGCGGGGAGATACCGTCCTCCGACCTTGAAAAAATATGTACGGCGTCCCTCCAGTTCCTAAAAATTACAATGGGCAAAGATAGGCAAGGGGACGGCGCGACCTCATGCCGCTACCTATCATACCCCTACCTTTTCAGATCCGCTTTTACCCGTAATAACAATTAATACGATTATCAATAACACGCATGCTAAGATAATTTTATAATTAATGTAACGTATTTATGTATTGTTATAACGTATTAAATAATCTTAGTGAGTGCCTCATCATTAGAAAACACTCATCCTCTGAAACACTCATCGCAGGTTTGACAACAGCGCGCTGATCACTAATTGGTTGCCAAAAGTTAGTTTAGCTGGCTCACTGTATGGTAACTAACTACAGTGAATATAAGTGTTGTCTACTGTAGGGATATGTATCTTTCTTTAACTTAGAAATATTTAGACATTTCTGGTAACCGTAGGGACATATGGACGGAATTTTGTAAATTGGTGCGGAAGATTGGGATTTAAATAAAAACTTTGTGAGTGAAAATAAAATGCAATTAATCCTGATATTGGTAATAGTAATTGTTCAAGGTCACAGTGTTTCATACTAGAGATGGAGTGGGTCATTGGGTCGTGGGTCAACAGCATGTGACCTACTGAGACCCACCACCCATCATGACCCACTGCAACCCACCACTCACCATGGCTCACTCTGATCCAGCGACTCTCTGCATTATAGACAGCATCTTCTGAATACTGGTAAATTTGTCTATGTTTTACTTGCATGGCTTTCATTTCCTTTCCTTTTTCATTTGTTTCTGTTTACTTACTTGAGATGAGTATATTTAAGTGAAAAAAGAACTTCAGGCATTTTCGGATATTGATATTTGTAATCGTAATAAAAGCAATAGGACTTATACTACTACTTGGCTTTTGAGAAACAGCGTGTGAGCTTTTAGAGGAGCTAAATACTGGGAAAAAAATTTTTGAATTACTGTAATATATAAATTATTATAATAAAAATTTGAATGTAATTATGTGTGCTTAACCATCACGGCCAAATTGAAAAGTCAAATGAAATGACTTTTGGCTTAGGTCTTAATCCAAACTGGGATAGTATCACATCGCTTTTATTATAAAACATATCCTAAGGGGGTAGTGGGGATCCGATTTTTTGCGCAAAAAAAATGAGTATCTGCTACGGATGGGCACGGGAGAGTTTTCTTTGAAACTCGACTCGACTCGAAACAGACATTTTTCAGCTTGACTCGAAACAGACATTTTTCAGCTCGACTCGAAAATTTCGTGCAACTCGATTCGAATTTGGGCCGTTTCGAGTCGAGTCGAGTCAAAATAGCCAATTCGAGCTAAACCCTGTGTGTAGTTCCAAGTACTCTTTTCAAGTATCCTACAGTGACAAAATAATTATCAATTATGCTACTCCTACTACTACTTCTTATATTATTATTATATTATTATTATTATTATTATTATTATTATTATTATTATTATTATTATTATTATTATTATTATTATTATTATTATTATTATTATTATCAGAACAATACCGTGTATAACCATGAAAGGTAGGCGGTTTGTATCTGAATAATGAAAACTAGTTGCCTGTAGATCTCGGTCTTCGAAAAGTCTTCAGGAGGCAAAAACATCGGTCACGAGGTTCTGGGTTTGAGTTCCGGAGGAATAAGTATTCGGACTCCAGCGAAAAGTTGTTAAAAATTATACGGCGCCGGCCAAAGATGTTCAATACTGCTCGGCCTGGGTTTATGGTTGTCAACAGCTCGAACGGCTCGGCTCACAGCTCATTCATATCGAGCCGAACCGAGAAGTGACCTGAGCCAACAGCTCACCTAAATGAGCAGGCTCGAACCGATGGCTCACCCAAGCCGAACCAAACCGAGCTGATTGCTCACCCAACCGAGCCAGTTCGAGCCATCGACTCATTTGACCTGAGTCGAACCAAGCCGATGGACTCGTTTCAACGGAGCTAGCTAGAGCCGAGTCGGTGGCTCATCCCAACCTAGCTGGCTCGAACCATCGGCTCAGTCGATGGCTTGTCCCTACCGAGCCGATGGCTAATCACAATCGAGCCGGAGCGAGCAGCTCCCTCAGTTGAACCGAGCCGAGTCGGTTGACATCACTACCCGGATTGAGCTTCTGTTTGGGCTCAAACATTAGACCGTGCAGGTCTCAGCCTTGATGGTAAGAACTACATACTTATATTGGTGGTCATGACATTTGAGGCAGTCTCGTTATTAAAATCTATTGCCTCGTTATCAAGATGAGGCGAGACGCACTAAAAGTTCCCCACAAGATGCACTAAAAGTACGAGACGAGGTGCGTCCCTGTTGTGAACAACATTAAAAGTATTCCGCATTACTGTTTACATTCCTCATGGCTTTCGTTTTCCAGGCTAATCTGGCGATGATTTCAAAACGAGTTAAAACGAGCTGAACGAGCAAGCCATTTATCAAACTCGGCTCGACTCGAAACTCGACCTCAAAACAGTGACTCGACTCAAGACAATTGAATTTGACTCGACTCGAAACTCAAGTCGAGTTGAGTTATAGCTCGACTCGTGTCCATCTTTAAGTATCTCGCAAGTCCTTAAACTTACGGAGCTGAAATTCAGTGTGTTAACTCTTTATATATGAAAAATTGGTAGTGGTTTGGTTTGTAAAAATAATCGAAAACGATCGATATTAGTTGAGAAACAATTATTAATTGAGAAACAAAATATTCAGTGCTTCGCTTCATATATCCATTGCTTTCTACTATAATAATTGTTGAAGTTTATATTTATTATATGGAGCGCTTATGTAGAGCACAGGGCAATCAACCCATGAAGTTGTGAGAAAAGTAGGCATAATATTTGTGTTGTAAGCTTCATTACACGAAAATTTTAAGTTCAGACTGTACGTTTAATTGTATGAAAAATTGTATACTTTTTTCTTCCTTTACGTTAGTCTACTTACCTTGATTTGGGACTTTCAAATTTTATCCTTTTTTCACTGAAAAGTATCAACAATTCAACGAGGCAATAATTATACCATGATAATTTAATTAAAATTCATCGTAATTTGGCCCATGACAAACACTTTACCCTTTTATATCATAAAGGTCAGGTCCACCGTTATTGTGACAGAACGGTGCTTGAGCGATTGACCGTAGAAGTTCAAACTCCGATTAGTGATAATTTCACAACCTGGTTTTATTACAAGTGTAAACACTTTAGTCAGTAGAGAAGAGGCCGTGGATCATGTCAGAGTTGATGACGACGTGGTTACTCCGATGATAAATGTTTTCCCGACATTTTTTTTAGCTATTCAGTAGGTTGGTTGATTTGGAGTTCAGTGTCCCTTTCAACCAGAGGCTGTATGGGACGCAGACATACAGCTAACGTAGAATATGGATCATATGGACTTCCACTAAGAACACGAGTCTTCCTCGCCAAAGGAACCTACGCTAACAAAGTAGTAAGAGTCCCACCTGATCTCACTCTTGATTATCCAATTTAGGGCCTCATGGACCATAGTGAATGAATCGGGGATGATTTGGCCTGGGATTGCGTCACCTATTTAAATTTTGCTTATGCTTATTCAGGGCCATGCACGCTGGTGCGAATGAGTCACAGGTACCTTGGCCCTGCTATGACGTCATTGATTTGGGAGTTTTGGATCAGATATTATGATGATTCTTTAAAATTACTAAAAATTTGGTCTTGATGATTCATTACGTTATGAAATAGTACAGGTTTACGAATGCTTTTTATTTTTCGTTCCCTTTTATGGCATAAAATTTGGAGATTTTTATCCCTTTGATGAGATGGACTAACACTGGTACAAATGAAATCTTTAGTTTTACGTCCCACGATTATGCCGGTTAGGCTAAAGGAAACGGTGACGATGAGAAATGAATGAATTGGTAGGAGAAAAATGGAGTATCCCGAGCATAATGTTGCCCACCACAAAACTACTTTCGCGGGGCTTCAACCAGGGACCACAAACAGCAAAGGTGAACTCTCTACCACTGAGCCACCGCACCCCTACTGGTATGATTGAATTAGAGGTATTTGGTTCGAGCTAATATGTTCGTTTGACATCACTGAACTGGGATTTTTAGCTTGGAGATTATGATGGCTTTTTTCGTTCCCTTTTATGGGTATAAAATTACTAAAACAAGGTTTGATCTCTTTCTTGATGATCTATTACATTATGAATTAGTAGATCCCAGTAATAGTATAAATTAGTATTAGTATTAGTATGAAAACTTTGGAGTTCCTCCGTGCCTAACCGGTTGGCGTATGCGCCTTTAACGTGGGAGACCAGGGTTCGATTCCCGGAAGGAGCTCATGCGGTTTGGATTTCACGTTAATTAGTAGGTTCTATCCTCGCTGCTGAACGGGACGTTAAACTCAAAATCAACTTAACTCGAAAACTTTGGGAGGAATACTTTATTTTGATTAAGGTTTAGTTTTCATTCATGGAACTTATGGGACTCGAACCATGATATTCAATTGTCAAAAAGTGTATCCAGGAAAGCATACGTTTATTTGAGACGCATAAAAGAGGGGGAGGGGCGATCCCGGACTTGGTTAACAATAATAATTTATATTGTATTCGTTTGTGGATTAAATAAAACTGTTGGAAAGATTTAAAAAGCTTCTTTCTGCATTGACTTATAATCATATGTTGAAAAGGTAACGTCAACTAAATCGTGTTACATATGCTTACATATTCGATTCTTGGTGCTAGTTTAGGAAATATTGAATTTAACGCCCCCTCGAGGCTAAGAGAGACGACGATGATGAGAAATGATAGGACGAAACAGGAAAAAACATGAACTCACTTGCTTGCGGATTGAAGCAGGGACCTCACAAATTAGATACAAGCGCTGAGCCACCGTGCCCCATTCGGTGTGAGCAATTTTACGTATGAAAAGAACATGGACATGTTATGTTACATTAAACATTTCTGCTCGTTGTTACGCATACGAGTTTGTTGTGAAATTGCAGAATCTGCTTTTACGAAGAGTATAATGTCAGTTCGTTTATTGAATATCTCTAAGAGGTGTAAAGGAGGAACGATTCCGGACCTCATTAATTTATATCGTTTTTGTTCGCAGATTAAATAAAAATGATGCAAAGTTAAAAAAAAAAGCTGCTTCGTGCATTGGTTTATAATCATATGTTTAGAAGCAAACGTCAGCTATATTGTGTTACATGTGCTTACGTATTCGTGGTCAGTATCATTGCCATTATTTTAGTTTGCATATTAAACATATACAGTATTTAACTGTCAATGGTTTACTTTGAAAGGATATATTTATTCTTTGAGAAGAATAAAAGGGATGGGATGATGTGATTTTGGACCTAGTTAGTACCTCTCGTTTCCGTTCGTGGATTAAATAAAAAGATGACTCTTTGCTTAAAACTGATTAGTTAATTGTTCGAGCGATTTTTTAAAAACGCTCAGCGTTTGTTGGTCAGTAAGCGCTTCATTAATGGAAACAGTGTTGCAAGATTTTTCTTTCCTAAACTGCTCCGACTCGTTTCGAAACGGTTCCGCAGAGTGCAAGAATTTTCAAACTAAAAATTCTTCGAACTAAAAAAACTGAAACAAAAATTTTTCGAACTAAAAAATTTCAAAACTAAAAATTTTTTCGAACTAAAAAAATGAAAAATATTTTTGAACCAAAAAAAGAAACAAAAAGATTCAAACAAAAAAATTTCGAACTAAAAATTTTGAAACAAAAAAATAAAATGAAAACTTTCTGGAACGAAATTTTTTAAACTTAAAATTTTCGAACTTAAGATTTCAAACCGATTTTGAAAACTAAAACCTTTTCAAACCAAATTTTCAAACAAATTTTTTCGAACTCAGAAAGTTTCAAACTTAAAACTTGCAAATCAAAATTTCAAACTAAAAGTTTTCGATCTAAAATTTTGAACAAAAAATTCAAACTCAAAGTTCAAACTAAAAATTTTCGAACTCAGAAAGTTTTAAAATCAAAATTTGAAATTCACGTTTCCAATTAAAAATATTTTCGAACTACAATTATCAAACTCAAACTCTTTGAAAATCTTAATAGAGATTGAAAGTGATCACCTAAACAGACTACATCGTAGAATTGTGAATTGTTGCTAAAGTTGAAAGTGCAGTCAGTTTAACGATATTTGGTTTACTGATTCGAATTTAAATTATCTTGGAGAAGTATTCAGGATTAAATTTGATATATGATGATGAACCGTTTGGCTAGTCATTGCTAGTCATTTATTTCGTAACGGAACATTGAAATGAAGTCTTAAGCTCATCTCTCAAGACAAGCTATCTAGTCAGCCCTAAATCACAAATTTTTCATTTTTTTAGTTCGAAAAAACTTTTAGTTTTGAAATTTTTTAGTTCGAAAAATTTTTGTTTCATTTTTCTAGTTTGAAAATTCTTGCACTCTGCGGAACCGTTTCGAAAAGAATAGGAGCAGTTTAGGAAAGAAAAATCTGGCAACACTGTTTCCATTAATGAAGCGCTTACTGACCAACAAACGCTGAGCGTTTTTAAAAAATCGCTCGAACAATTAACTAATCAGTTTTAAGCAAAGAGTCATCTTTTTATTTAATCCACGAACGGAAACGAGAGGTACTAACTAGGTCCAAAATCACATCATCCCATCCTTTTTATCCTTCTCAAAGAATAAATATATCCTTTCAAAGTAAACCATTGACAGTTAAATACTGTATATGTTTAATATGCAAACTAAAATAATGGCAATGATACTGGCCACGAATACGTAAGCACATGTAACACAATATAGATGACGTTTGCTTCTAAACATATGATTATAAACCAATGCACGAAGCAGTTTTTTTTAAACTTTGCATCATTTTTATTTAATCTGCGAACAAAAACGATATAAATTAATGAGGTCCGGAATCGTTCCTCCTTTACACCTCTTAGAGATATTCAATAAACGAACTGACATTATACTCTTCGTAAAAGCAGATTCTGCAATTTCAAACAAACTCGTATGCGTAACAACGGGCAGAAATGTTTAATGTAACAGAACATGTCCATGTTCTTTTCATACGTAAAATTGCTACACCGAATGGGGCACGGTGGCTCAGCGATTGTCTCTAATGTGTGAGGTCCCTGCTTCAATCCGCAAGCAAGTGAGCTCATGTTTTCTTCTGTTTCATCCTACCATTTCTCATCACCATCGTTTTGCGGGGCGTTAAACTTAAAGTTTCCTGAAACTAGCACCATAATCGAACTCGGGACGAATGCAATGTCTATAACGTAGTAATCAACACACGTAAAGTATCCATGTTCACCCCTAAAGCGGAACAAAATGGATCACAAAGTACATATCAAATTTAAGGAAATAATCTTAAGTACACCACCAAATAATCATATAACGTAATAAGGCTCCAAAATCAATCATTGATAAGCATCAAAGGAAACGGACTATACATATAACCTATAAGGTAAAAAATAAAGATAACAATCTCCAAAATTTTATACCCATAAAAGGAAACAAAATAAACCCCTCAGTGGAACTACCCCATAAATGTAGAGTATGGCCTAACATCACGTGACCCCATGACGTAATCCTAAAGGCGATGCTAAGGTGGGCGCAGGGGCGTATCAAAGGGAACAAAAATAAGGTAGGCTATATATACACCCTATAAGGTAAAAAAGGAAATAACATTCTTCAAATTTATACCATAAAATAAAACAAAATAAACCCCTCAGTGGAACTACCCCATAAAGGTAGAGTATGGCCTAACATCACGTGACCCCATGACGTAATCCTAAAGGCGATGCTAAGGTGGGCGCAGGGGCGTATTAAAGAGAACAAAAATAAGGTAGGCTATACATCCTATAAGGTAAAAAAGGAAATAACATTCTTCAAATTTATACCATAAAAGAAAACAAAATAAATCCATACTGAGACTACCCCATAAAGGCGAAGCGTAAAACTATGTAAACTAGAGGGGTTGTGGCGCAAAATTTCAGCGGGCGTCAGACTCCAGGGGCTGAAAAGTTAAAATCAGGTAACACAAAATAAGCTATCGTGGTTGATTATCGGTAGATCGTTCACCTCTTCTGCACCGGGTGTCTGGTTCGATCCCAGCTGTTATCAATTGAGTTTTATGTTAAATAAACACCATGTGAATGGATGTTCTCGGAGTTCTCCCGTTTGCTCCCACTTTCTTCATTGAATTATTTTATTCATTCTCATCATCACCGTCTTTTTAAGCCTAAAGGCATTTCACCTGGTTACAAACATTACGAATGTTGTAACATAGAAGCGTTTGTAGAAGTCTTGCTGGAAATAAATGTAATTTATAGATTTTCTTCTTCTTCTTCTTCTTCTTCTTCTTCTTATTATTATTATTATTATTATTATTATTATTATTATTATTATTATTATTATTATTATTATTATTATTATTATTATTATTATTATTATGGAAGATTCAATAATTCAATGCAGTATCTGAAATCGCAAAAAGGGTCAGATCAATGAGCGGCAGGAAAGAGGGGAGACGTGAAGTATATAGGATTCACGAAGGGGTTGCCGTCAAACATAGTTTGGGAAATGCTGTCTTGGAAGAAATTGTATGATTGAAGTAAGAGTAATCAAAGGTTCTCCAAAGTTAATTGAAATGATAACATAGTACTAATGAAATGTCAGTTACATTTGACGTGATAATCGAAAAATTCATAATTTATATTGGCCATGGGATTTTGAGAAGCTGAAAAATAATACTACATCTTGAATGAGTTTCAAACAGCGATAGGAAGAGAGGCAAGCAAACACCATAAATAATCATTACATAAAAATCTAAAATAATTAATATATGCAATTAATAAAAGATGTATTTATTGGAGCTTAATATTCTTTTCAACACAGAGGCTATACGTTACGCGACATACTATTTAAAATGGAATCCAAATTGCTTTTGAAGTCTGTATCTCAGGCAAGCCCTACTGGGAACAAGGGCGCCGATTTCTCTGTAACTTTGGGGGGCCCATTCATAAAAAAGTGCATATAACAATACATATAATAAGAGAAAATACATATTCATAAAAATACAGGGGTCACATGAGCTTTGGGTTCCCCCCACCCTCCCAGGATCGGCGCCCTTGACTGGGAACCAAATCCAGCATCACTTCTATTATTCAGTTCTTGTACAGTATATTTGAGTGTCTTTATTAACGAGTGTGTAGGTAAAGAAGAGAATATGCCGAAAAGGCTTCGACAACAGAGGAACAGGAGAGACAGAATACACGTTATTGAAGGAGAGTACAGGAAATCCAGAAATTCAGAGCAGAGCAAAGCAAGGAAAAGAATAAGAAATATAATGTGCAAATGCACGAAAATGAAACAAATTGGCATAAGAGCAATACACTAAAATCGTACATTCCAGTACAATATTGCTTAATGGAAATAAAAGGCAACAGTCGAATATTCTCAAGGATGACCAGGAGTTTTATGAGGTAATCAATGCGGCGCAAGATATGCATATAAACTTTGTATGGGATGAAGACGAGGAACTGTTTGAAAAAGACACACAGAGAAATACGATTTAGCATTTCAATTTCAAATTATGAATTTGAGGAATATTATAAATATTCCAGGGATAAACTTAGTCAACATGTAAAATTTGTCCGATTGGGCATGCCTTAGGTACCATTGCAAGTGTGAACGTTTATCACTATTTCTCTATTCAGAAAAGAATAAAAATATATTCATTTTGGGGAATATTTTCTTCTGATTAATTACAACATTGTTTCGAGGATTATTCCTCAATTATATGATCGATCATAATCATTTCTCTTCCGATCGTGGCTATTATCATTGTACTGTACTGTATATCATTATTGTAGTGTAAAATACTGTATAAGAGTCTGAATACTTCGTTTCACCACTTTTCTGCTTAATAGATTTTCATCATATGTTATGCTTATTTTGTGTTCTAAGAACGAATGCTTATATTGTTTCATGGTATATTGACCGCACATAGTTGTAGATTGGTATGCACCGCACTTAAAATAGCCTAATGGCCCATTTTCCTATATTTCTCTCACGCTCTCTCCACAGTACTTCAAATAGTAGCCGGCTATGGATCTGGTACCGTGGGAAAGAGTAATATGGTTTCTTTCAGATGAACACGATATTTTGTGGATGTGGTATTTATAGATTCGTATTCGTCAAGCTGCGTCTTGTAGGAAAGGCAACCTTTCTTTTCTTCCAGTTCCTCTCTTATCAATATGAGTCAGCTTTATTTCAAGAAGCACTTGTTCTTTGAAACATTGTTTCTCAATGAGAAAGTGTCCCATGCGGCGTAAGACGCAAGGTAAAGTGGTAATATCAAAATCACTGCCTCCTCGATCCACCTAGTGGGAGCGGATCGGAGATAGGAGGCGGTGGACAAGATATATTACTTTAGGAATATACGTAGCTTATGCTTGTTAGATACAAAGGATGTATAGTACTAAGTGCGTTGTCTACTTGCGTTTCTCACGAGGTCTTGTTCTAGCGGATTAGGAACAAGAAGGCCGAAGATCCTCATGGGACCAAGTCACATGCTATGTAGTGTAAAAATGATCAACCAGGTACTCATCTGTTGTATGAACATCTGTGAAATAAGCAGTATGTTCGTCTCGGAGAAATAAAGGCACTTTTCTTTCTTTATTTTCAAGACAACAAACTATAATGTCAATCACGTCTGGACGTACTGAAACTGGCATAAAAACAAGTTCTCTGTTTTAATATAAAATGTTATCAGACTTCCTATCAAATAACACACAACATTTCCAATCAAAATCAAGTATAGTACAAGATATAAGCTTCAAATAACATACAACATGAATCAAAGTAAATAACCTTGTGTCTTAAGAGGGCAGAAAGTTCATTGTCACAGAAAAATAATGGTAATGGTGACTTATGCTTTCAAGTTCATATAATTTCAGGCACATATCTCAACACAGGAAATATTTATTTTTTCATGATGTCTTACTCAATTTTAATCTTAAAGTAAACATCTTCTTTCGTCAAATCAAGCAAGTAATTTAATAAATTACTAGGAGAATGTCCGTTCTTCGCACGGAAAAAATAGGTTTATGAAAAAATATTTGATATATGTGCAAATTTTCTTCATTTAAAACACTACTTAATAGAATTTTGATTTCCCTGGAATTACGTAAAACTTCACGCGACAGCTCCTAAATAACTTTTCGCAACGTTAAGGCTGGATCAGACCGTTTTTAGCAGCAAAAATAGCGGATTCACCAAAATCTACGTAAATCATTAGGCAAAATTTTTAGGCGATACGCATAATCCCAAAAGCTATTTTTTTAAATGTTTTTTATCAGAGTTGAGACTGAGGTGAATCAATTTCTTGCACCGGAAATCACAAGATTTTCACAGTGTTAACGGAAATTGTTACTAAATCTCATTCATCGAAATTAATTTTCCGTAAAGCACCTTTAAATGTCTTTTCTCAGTTCCCAAACTTGACCAAGTCGATCTCTCGCACAATATGCTAATATTCTGCATGCCAAAATATAGCTAGTTTCAAAAGAAGTTAGGGAGAGGATGGTGGCTCAATGGTATAGATACGCTTACCTCTGGTATGTGGAGTCCCTGGTTCGATCCCCGGCCACATAAATTTATGGTGGACAACATTGTGTCCGTGATTTTTATCAGGATACTCCCACTTCCTCTCAATTCTCATTCCACCAATTCTTCCATCATCATTCACTTGCCTTAATCGTCGTCTCCCTTAGCCTAAAGAGAGGAATCGTAGGACGTTAAACTGAAAAGTTTCACTTTATTTCATTCAAAAGAAATTAGCAAATTACTAATAATGCGAAATCTTTTGATTCTAACTCGTGTCCTTGGAGTTATTACTCAAATTATGTCTTCCGTGCTCGTGGGTTTTCTCGGGGTTCTCCCGTTTTCTCCCACTTTCTTCATTATACTATTTCACTCATCTCTCATCATCACCGTCTCCTTTAGCCTAACCGGCATAACCGTGGGACGTAAAACTTAAAGATTTCATTTTCAAATTCTGTCTTAAAGTATACAGTTTATTATATATTCACAAAATTTCAACTTTCTAGTGCGAGAAAACCTCTAACCCCATTTCCACCTTCTTCCATGATTCATTTTTTAAAAAAGTTTTACCCATAAATTTATACCCTAATATCTATACAAAATTATGATTATGTACACCTATTTCAGAGATCTGGGGAACGAGTAGGAAGAGATACAGACCGTTTCCTCAGACCGAGGATCCCATTTCGTAAAACCGTGTCTAATTCAGAAGGTAGAAATGAAAAGTTTTCAAGATCAGGCACCTAATGTTTTAGGAAATCCAGAATGAAAAAAAATTACATCATGTTTTTTTTTTCTTATTTGTTTTTCTTAGTGGTACCATTTCAAAAATCCCGTGTCATCTAGAGCCTGAGTGAATCAAGAATATTTATGAAAAAGTTCAAAGACCAATAGAAAGGCAATAAGTTTAGGCCTCAGTCTCCCCTTGAAACTCAAATTTCGCAAAATCACTTGGTGTGAATTGAAAATGCTTAAGCAAATTGTTCAAGGTTTTATACTTAATAGGGTTAAAGATCTGGAGAACGGAAAAAAGAAAGCTCTTTTTCCCATCTTTTTAGGAAGTCACAATTAAAAAAAAAAAAAAAATCTGCAGTAGGGAAAGAAAAATATTTACTCAAAATGTAATAGTTCTACTCTCAAAATTGTACTGAACGACAAGAAAACAATCTTCCCTCCCTTACATAGGAAGTTGCATTTCGAAAATACCCGTATAGTCTACAGCCCAGAGTGCGATGAAAACAAAAGATTTTAAGGTTGTACGGTGAGTAGTTTTGGAGATTTGTCGAGGGCAAAAATCATTGAAGCTCTCCCCTCGTTCTTAGCTTTAGGAGTTACATTAAAAAAAATACTGTCTTATCTACAATATAAACTAGAAGAAGAACATTCATAAATAATTTCAAAGTTCGTTTAATAACAGAGAGATTTGTTTATGAATGACTCAGTGAATGAGCCATTGAATTCATACATATTACCTTAAATATCCGTTCTTCGCACGGGGAGAATGCGTTTCATGTTGGACATAAAAAGCGTCAAAACTGTCCCCAATCAACTTAGGGACCGCAAAAAATATGAATTACACTAATATCGGTTATTTTCAATTATTTTTATATGGTACCATCTTCTCTTAGAAGTACTAATAGGGACTGAAACGGCATCGAAGTGTCACTGTTGATCTCACCGACCCCGAAAACTATGGATTCGGCACTAATATCGCTCATTTTCCCTCATTTTTACACATTTTCCCCTCCCCAAATTGCACCATCAAAATAAAATTATGAAAATCATCCCAGACCTCATTTATGTTGAAAATTTGATCGAGATCAGTCTTATTGTTGAAGAGTTAATAAGTCACAACATTGTCATTTTCATTTTTATTTATACAATATAGAAAGATAGATTTGAAAGTAAAGAAATATGTTAAGTGAATAAATAAGGAAGAGTAGTTCCCTTGGCGTTGTACCCAGGAGCGTACCAAGGGCCAGGCAACCCGGGCAACTACCCGGGGCGCCACAGTCAGGGGGTGCCAAAACGAGTCTCAAAAAGCAAATTTTATAACGTGTTCTCTACTGATTTTTTTTTTTTTTGTTTATATTGTTGTAAACTAGCGTCAATTAGATAATCTTTTTCCATTCCACCATGGAAGAAGAGACTTTCATATTAGTAGGGGACTGTATCGACAAATGGAGAAATGGTATGTACTCCCATGCGCAAAAAAAATTGCGCGTATACTGTAACTCAAGATTTTTCGCATTTATTCCATTTTCCTTACGTTTATGGGTAAAATTCAGTTATTAGTATGTGGAGATAATAGAAAGCAATCCATCTAAGGAGATATTTCCAAAAAATATAATAAAATAATAAAAATATAAGCAAAAAACAAAATTATGCTCGGTTTTGTGTATACTGGCAACGATGATTTCTAGGGATTTTTTCAGTAGCAGATCACAATTGCGGAGGGAATTCAGTAGGGGAATCGAGGAGTTGGATCAAGGAACTCGATAGCGGACTATAATGTTGCATTTATTGGTTAAAACCTAGTGTGTAGATTGCCTGCCAAATATAAATTAGCTTCTGTAACTAAGATGTCGTACGAAAATATAGAATTAAACAGAAAAACTCTTATGTTAAGGTTCGAAGCGATACGCACCATGGTTATGAAGATTATTTCTTTAAAAAAAGAGCCAACACAACGTAGCCTCCGTGGTTAGGTGGATAGAGTGGCGGAATCGTAGTTATTTTATTATTTTGACACCACATCGAATCCCATCCCATCCCATCCCATCCCTTTTTTTTTTTTTTTTTTTTTTTTGACAAAACATTATAATTTTCATGTTAATAAGAACCGAAGCAATATAATAAGGACAACTTACTGATATTTTGCTGTAATGACGTATTTATCCAGGATTAGAAAACTATTGTTAATAGCTATTGTTTTCTGTTCATGCTGTTGTATAGTTTCTCTCATCCTGTTTTCTTGGGGAAAAAACAATTTTGTCTCCAACGAAGTGTGAAGGATATATACGGACAGAAAAAGACATCTTAGTACCAAACGTGATTTATCGTGATGAAGTGGACTAGTTTGCCATTATTAAAAAAAAAAAAAAAAAAAAAAAAAATTGGAGTTGGCTTTTCTTTAGGTTTTAGCTAAAAAAAAAAAAAATATTTTTTTCTTTATAAGACTATACTTTATGAGGCAAGGTGTGTGATCATATCCACAAATTTAGCTAGGGAGTGAAAGATAATTGTTTATACAAACATTTTACAGGTTTAGTTGCGTGAAACACCAATACACCATGGTCTCGCTTATCCGACTATCCTTTGTTCCACATACCATATGATCCGATATATCATTGCAAATAGCACCAATCGACAAGAAGATCTCCAAGTTGTGGTCTTAATCTATTTTTCATGCTGTGGAGTCTATCGCCTAGCGCGCCCGTCTACACCTTGACTCATACGTCTATCATTCAGTGCAGACACGTATCCAGGTTTTCTATTCGGAGGGGGCCCAACACGAATCCTCGTAAGCACGTAATTCTAATGTTTTTAAATATCAATAATTAATAATAATAATAATAATAATAATAATAATAATAATAATAATAATAATAATAATAATAATAATAATAATAATAATAATAATAATAATAATGCAACAGTTCTGTACCTCTCTTAAACTTTTTCGTACTTTTCATTTATAAACCGGTTCATTTTGGAAACTGCATTATAGCACAAACAAAATGAAACATATTTTCGAGAGAAATGTAACTAAAGAAAACTGTCTGCTACGTATATCACATAACAAAAATAGCAAGAAGACATGGAGTGTATCGTTCTAATATATTATAGTTAAAAAAAGAACGGAAACGAAATGTTAATCCTATTTAAGACTGTTCTTTAATTCCACCTGGTCAGTGGCGTATTTACGATTTTGTTTCGGGAGGTGCTTTGCTAACTTTCGGGGGGGGGGGCTTTGCCTGGAAATGTGAAAATTCTGCAAGATATTTCATTTACTTTACTATACTAAGTAAGATTTCGTGGGGGGCTTAAGCCCGAAAGCCACCCCCCTAAATACTCCACTGCACCTTGGCATAATGGCATTATGGTATGTTCTTAGAATTATAACAAGACAACAGCACATTGCCCAAAGTTTGGACACTGACTACTAGTAAACTGATATAAAAGAACCTCAAAAGGGTAAAGGCAAGTTTATTAAAAAGTGCTTGAGTTTCGGAGAGAGACATCTCTCAGGCCCTCACGCTGGATACGTCCCTGATTCAGTGCAGTGCAGTTATTTGTTATAAAACATTATTATTAGATGCGTAATATGTAAAATTATATCATAAGTTTTACTTTTAATAGGTCTTTTCTTAACACATCCATATTATCCAGCGTTCTGCCTGCCTGTTTATGTCGGATAAGCGAAACTCTACTGTATTTCCAAAGCTAGCATATACATGAACTAGAATTGTATCGTCCTAGAACAGACAATAGTCTGAAATGCTTATATTAAAAGGCTGGAATAAAAAAAAAACATAAGTACTGTTTTGGAAGCGTGAGAACAAATTAAAAACAATTCAATATATTTCCTAGGTATCAGATTATCATCTTATTATGTCGATGTGTATTCTTTTTTAAACATATTTTTAAAAGTTATACCATTCGCAATATTCCTAAGGAAATCTAAAGAAAAACTTCTTGTGCCTCTTATGGCAAAGCTTCTTAAGTTCATGGTCCGAAACCGATTCCCACGTTAAGGTATAGATAAAGTTCCCGTACTTCAAAAATGCAAATCCGGGACGCTACTAAATTACGAGAATCTTTGAAATGCTTAAAACTGAAAGAAGTGTTGAATACTAATTTACTTTCCTCCATTAGATATAGTTGTTCAAGTATTACGTTATCACATTTTTATTCATTTCACTAGATCTTCCAAGGACGCCAATTTCTCTGTAAATTGGGGGGGGGGGATTCAAATGCAGAAGAGATATATATATGAAGATTTTAAGACAAATTACACTCAAATAATGCCAAATATTGTATATTCATAAATACAAAGGAGGCCTACATGAGCTTTGAGCGGGCCCGGCCCCCCAGGATCGGCGCCCTTGCCTTCTTCCTAGTTAAGCAAACGTAAGCAGATGATTTACTCCCTCCCCCTGGTAAGCAAAATTGTTTTTTTTTTCCCTCAAGATCTGTTGTGTTTCGTGAAATAACAGCAGGAATTTCCTGATTACTTAACCATCTATTATAAATGAATGTTTTCACTTAGAGCCATACAATCGATTCGCGTTGCCTAGGACTAAAATAAATTAAGGGTCAATAATGAAGATGAGACTTCCATATCAAACATGAAGAGACATGTGGATCGGAGATCTTTCTTTGTTCCAACTTTGATTTTTTCAAATCCATGATGGGAAATTATATTATGAGTACAATTTTCGAAATTAATAGTATACAATCGTAAAAATATCTTAAAAAACGATGGTTTATTGCAAAATACTTTGACTCAAAGAATAAATTACAAGTAATAAACCTGTTACTTTTCCTGAAGAGTCTAAGTCGTGAATGAGACGGAAGCTGTCGAGCGTAGTGCTTGGAACGATTGCCTCACTTGTTCTACCTTCCCGTGGCGCAGCCTTGATTCGACTTGATCCTAAACGGATTATTCAGAATTCGAAGTCGGAAGATGTTTCCCATTTTTCCAAAACACTCTTGGTCGATTACAATCTGCCCCACTCGTGAGGGGACAATCCCATGCCATAAGCGTCGGTGGACCACCGATAGGCAACTAGTGACATGTCCCCAAAAATTGGCGGTCCCGCAGCCAAAAATTGGTCCCACTTCCGTTTTGAAAATTATACCACCACCGGCAGAGAAGCGACGGAACGCCAACGAACCACAAAATTATTCCCCTAAAATACGTTAAATCGCCTATATGCGTAATTTCTTTGCATCAAGATGAGTCTAAAAACATTTTTTAAAAAATAAAACGAAAGTACCCTGAGCTGGGCGTGAACCATCAACCTTATGGTTACTAATTGCGTGTTCTTCCGAATTCGTCACGGAGGCGATTATGAAGACACAGCTTGTAGAGTGATAAATCGTTGAAGTCTTTTTAATATTTCTAATCAGAGTGTTTCTTTAACCGTGTATATTTGAAGATAACTGTTCGGAATCAAATCAAATGCACTCGTCATGTAATTTAATAACAAAATGGCAAGCGTCTATTTACTTTTTTCATAGTTCTTTCATATTCACTTGCTAGTGATCGGCGACAGTTGCCAACTAAATTCATACAATTATACGCACCCACCTCAAGATTTTTCACTTCATGATGTAAAGGCAGGAGTTACTCTTGACCCCCGGAGCTCAAATATTGTCCTTATAATAACAATTCGTCAGGGAAAAATAATATATAATAATAACCGCATGCACATGACTGGCGATAGTTCATGTTGGTCCCTTTACGATTCTCCGTGACAAATCAAACGAGCGCGGACCAAAATGAAGTCCTCGTTCTTACGTTGTGGTAACTTCAATACCCCCGATTCTAGATATCTGCTTCGACTCGATGAATCCCTGCCACTAGTGGCACGCTAGCGGCAATCCTTCGACGCGTCGCTATATCGACGATCGCCATTTACCGGCAAGTGAGCCACTAGGAGTTGGCGACGTTTACGGCATGGGGAAGCTAATAAACAAACAAAAAAAATAATAAATCTAAAGCCTTATAAAAAAGTTTTCTGAAAAGTTACATCTAGCAAAATCATTTGTTGGTATTCCAGAACTGTGAATTCACCTTTATTCAAAATTTACTTCTATCGTAGTTTTGATATGAGAATGATATGTCTGAAACTAACACAGGTCATTAATACTTTTTTTTTTTTTTGTTTTTTCTTTACTCAGATTTAGCAGTTTTACTTAACAGTCAGTCAATTTGGATCTGTGATATCAGAGTTTTAGAGATTTCCTTATTTTTTTTCATTTCTAAAAAAGTTTGCAAATAACACCATTAACGTATCTCTTTCGATATTTCCATATGTAATAGCTTGGTCACTCCCAGTATATTTCAAACAATAAAATATTTACGGTGTCTTACTCCATTAATCCGAACTACATTTTATATCCAACAACTCTGTGCATTTTCCCTTAAATCTGCAAACTTTCTACTAGGTTAAAACTCAGTATTTCCTATTTTCTTCCTTTCTTGCTAAAACGAAAGTGTTCTTTAGACAACCTGGAATGATGACTCTATACTACATTATGTTGCATAGAGCATTTTATGTAGCATATCATTTGACAGTTGGACACTTTCTTTTTATATTGAAAGCAACAGGGATTAAGTCCTTCTACACTTATATGATAAGTAAACACATTCTTTTTAATTCGTGGAATTGTGCCAATGCACTAGGTTCAGAGAGTTTTTAATTTAAGATAATAATAATAATAATAATAATAATAATAATAATAATAATAATAATAATAATAATAATAATAATTATAATTATTATTATTATTATTATTATTATTATTATTATTATTATTATTATTATTATTATTATTATTATTATTATTATTATTATTATTTTATTATTGACTTAGGTTTTCCTGAATATTAAGCAATATTTCACAAAAAGCTGGTATTTTTAAACAAATGTGTTCGATATCAAGTTTTTATAAAAGTAGTCACTCTCTCCTATTAATAATTTCAGAGGGGCCGCGGTGGCTCAGTGATAAAGCGTTCAGCTTTGGTGCATGGGATCCTTGGTTCGACCCCAGCTCGCACCAAGTGAATTTTGTGGTGGAGAAACACCATGTGCATGGGTTTTCTCGGGGTTCTCCCGTTTTCTCCCACTTTTTCATTCCACCATTGCATTCATTTCTCATCATCACCGTGTCCTTTAGCCTAGCCGGTATAACAGTGGGTCGTAAAACGTAAAGATTTGATTTCAAATAATTCCAACCCAAACAGTTGCAGGAAGTATGTCATTTCGAATAAAACAAACTACTCTATAAAATTCTGAGTATTATTATTTTTTATATATACAATTCTAGCGGACCTTATTTCTAAATCGAAGGGTAAGAAGACTAAATTCACTCTCTTATTCTTATAAATTCATTTCAATTGAAGCTGTTAAAATAGTTGGGAAAAATTAGAAAGCCATACCCTATATTCCAGTGTGCCACAACCGGATAACGTAGCACACTGGCGTGCCCAGCAAAATGAACAGTGTGACGCAAACTTTTACCTATTATTTATAAGAATATTTGTCGAGTTTATTTTATTTATTATTATGAACGATTCTTCCACGGATCAGCTCTCTGTATACAATTAAACAAACAAGTATCACATTGAGGGAATGAGTGTAATTATTTACTTTAATAGTAATAGAAATGTATATATATATATATATATATATATATATATATATATATATATATATTTGTATTTTCTACCGGGAATAACTGCATCCGGTCTAGAAAGCTGGGACTAACAACAAAGGAACCCGATGTGCTAAACACACACCACCTACGCACTTCAATACACCAACGAAGGTGCAGACTATTCATGAATTAGTCTCTCACCCAATGTATTCTCCTAACATGTCTCCCAGCGATTACAACATTTTTTGGTATCTCAATCACTTCCTAGTAGGATAGCTTTACCTAGAGACCACTGATTAACCTGGTATTGGATGTTTCACTTTCTTACCTTTGGAGTTGACAGTCATCGGTTGGACAATCTCACACGCAAATATCTAATATCAACAACGTTTCTTCTATAATTTCGTAATATTGTATTGTTTCTTTGTATTATTTTTTAGGTTGGTTAGGCTTGTTTCAACACTTTTCTCTTTGCACCTACTTATTACCTATACCTTAACGTTGGATAAAAATACACTAGCTCTCACCGGGAATCAAATTCAGAACCAATGGACTTGAACCATTTGGCAACAACAAGGCACATTTAAATAGAAGTTTCGATTTTGTTAGGAAAATTGTGATTAGGTGTAACATTTAAAAATATATTTAAGAATGGGTACGGATGAAACGCACTCAATTTTCTCGCTCGAATTTCTTAAACTGACTCGTGTTAGGCTGCAGCTATTACTGAAACATTTATTTGGGGAATGCGAATAAAATAATGTGTTTTTGGAAAACTTTGTTCGAAGCAACTTATGTCCAAAAGGAAAGTACCCATTGGTCATATTTCTGTTAGAAATAACTTATGCCATATATTAGAATTATTAAAGAAATAATTGTATGTGAACTATGAGCAAAAGCGTCTGAGTACTTTCTGAGAAATCGTCAAAAAAGTCATCTCCAAGAATAAAATATCCCTTGTGTATCTTTTCAGGACAAACGAGTTAGGCTATTTATGAAATACGAAAAAAAATTGCCAGAGTCATTCTCGACAAAATCGTAGAGTAAAAATTGCACCGAAAAGTAATATACCACTTCTAGCTTTTTAGGATAATGGAATTATACCATATCGTTAGGTTATTTATGTGACATTCATTTATGAAATATGAACAAAATTGCGTCAGGCGTTAATGGGAAAATCGTTGGAGAAGAGTAAACTATCTCTTCTGAATGTTTACAGGACGAACGAGGTGTCATATTGTTAGGTTATTAATGATACAATTATTTATGAAATGTGATTGAGAAAATTGCTCGAAGAAACGCATCCCATACAGTAAATTACATGTTACGTATTTTTTTCAGAGAAATGATTCAAAGTATTTGTAAAAAAAAAAAAGCAAAATCTTTACAGCTATTTTTGAAACAATTTAATTATTTTAAATTTTCATCCTTCAGGAAACTACCCTTATTTTTAGGTGTCGAAGAATATAGAATTCGAAACGATAAAGTGTTATAAAAACTTCATGTCTAGACTTACAGTATGAACAGTATGGCCTCTATTTGAATGCATGTAAAAGCGTGACGAACCAACAAACGAACAGATGGACAGACATCAAAATCACTTTTTCGATATGTGGGGGCGTGAAACTTGAATTCATTGAAATCTCGAATTCGATTTTTATCACTATTACTACAATTTCTTCTTTGGTCGCTTGAACGTGAAAAAGAATAGGAATACAACGTAAGGTGATAATTTGTAATTCCCAAAATTTAATGAGTTACGTTTAATGTGTTGCCATGCTAGAAAAAAAGCTTATGCCTGTTTGTTATATCATTTTAATATCAGTTTTTCACGCTACTATATAATGTAGAAATATGGTATGATTATCGTTCATATTCATTCTATATTTGGAAATATTCGTGTTCCGTATACATAGATTTGTATAATTTAGTTACGTTCAACGAAAGCATTCTTGCACTTGTGGATATGAAAAAAAAAGAGAGAAAGTCAATACTCTAAAAAGGAAAAAACAAGCACACACACACACACACATAAACGATCATTTAACATCAGGTCGATGTAACAAGGGGTAAGACTGCACAGATTTTCAAGGTCGCGTATGTTCTTCCTGACACACAAACCCGAAGTGAGTTGTCTGCTGTTCAAGAACGGGAAGTAACATACAAGACTATAAACTGAAAACAATAACTGCTTCCAATAGTACACGTATTCTAATACTGAATAAATACGTCGATTCAAGGATACTACCAATAAATTATTTCCTTATTATATTGTTTCGGTTCTTATTAACATCAAAATTATACACTTCCTATAATGTTTTGTAAAAAAAAAAAAAAAAAAAAAAAAAAAGGATGGGATGGGATTCGATGTGGTGTCAAAATAATAAAATAACTACGACTCCGCCACTCTATCCACCTAACCACGGAGGTTACGTTGTATTGGCTCTTTTTTTTTAAAGAAATAATCTTCATAACCATGGCGCGTATCGCTTCGAACCTTAACATAAGAGTTTTTCTGTTTAATTCTATATTTTCGTACGACATCTTAGTTACAGAAGCTAATTTATATTTGGCAGGCAATCTACACACTAGGTTTTAACCAATAAATGCAACATTATAGTCCGCTATCGAGTTCCTTGATCCAACTCCTCGATTCCCCTACTGAATTCCCTCCGCAATTGTGATCTGCTACTGAAAAAATCCCTAGAAATCATCGTTGCCAGTATACACAAAACCGAGCATAATTTTGTTTTTTGCTTATATTTTTATTATTTTATTATATTTTTTGGAAATATCTCCTTAGATGGATTGCTTTCTATTATCTCCACATACTAATAACTGAATTTTACCCATAAACGTAAGGAAAATGGAATAAATGCGAAAAATCTTGAGTTACAGTATACGCGCAATTTTTTTTGCGCATGGGAGTACAAGAGAGAGTGGAGGGGGATTTAATATTGTTTATAGCGGCCCATTTTCTTTGTAAACTTTTCCCAGGCAATGAATGTTATTGGAGTTTATATGTGCTACTCATTTAAAGTGGTACTGGAGGGTTAACAGGCACCACTTATTTTTGTTTCCTTAGATACGATGCCGCCGCACCTAACTGTCGACCTTTGTTGAAAGTAGTGTCTAGGAAATGTTATTGTATCGCTATGCACAGTTCTTGCAAAATCATTCATTTCGACCCAACAACATGACCTATTTGGGTTTTTATACAGGATCAAAAAGGTAGACTAGGATACCCTGATGAAGAAATTTGCTGACCTAGAGCAGCGTTTCCCAACCTTTTTCAACTTGCGGCACACTACGGGTGTAACCTGAATTCTCGCGGCACACTCATAGATATTATTATTATTATTATTATTATTATTATTATTATTATTATTATTATTATTATTATTATTATTATTATTATTTGCAAATATAAAATACCGTTGTATTTTTTTTCTGTGATTACTGATCTCCTTCTCACAGAGATGAAAGCTCGATCACTGGTTTTCCCCCATGCTAATTCATTATGCTTATTTTTTATTCTAATTTTAAAATAGAAAACAATTGCAATGAAATAAAGGACTCAGATTTTTAAAAATACACTTTCTTTTTCGAAAACTGTATCCAACCTTTCACTAAGAACGAAGATCACTAAATAACGAGCGAACAAACAAATGTCTTGTACTTTTAACTTTGCTGTTTTAACCTAAACCGGTGCATATTATTGCAATCACACAGCTTGCGATGCGTGGAAGTCAAAACACAGCTGTTGAACAAAGTGTTGTTCTGTCATTCACGTGCGAATGAGTGCTCGAACGTTCACTTGACGCGTACCGTACAAGTGCTTCCATTTCTCGGTGTTCGTATGACTCGGGTTAACGTAATATAACAGCTAATAGTGGAAATGTGTACGAGCCGAAATACTGTCTGCTACACAGTAATAGATGTAGAATAATATATTACAATTACAGTAGTTTTTTTCCATGGTAGAAATTCATAGTAATGTGAAATACAAAAATATATATTTTTTCCCTATGTCTTGCAATTTGGTTGCTATAGAATTAATAATTTTGTTTCGATTTCCTCGCGGCACACCAGCGGCCCATTCGCGGCACACCAGTGTGCCGCGGCACACCGGTTGGGAAACGCTGACCTAGAGCATTGTGATATTGAGGGTTTCCAACTTCAACAGGAACTATTGGTTTTACTCCTCCTACTACCAGGTGGAAAAAAAAAAAAAACTTGAAGCAAGGTCGCCGATCCTGGAGAACGTGGGGGCCCAGGCCTTCCAATGCTTATGTGGCCCCCCATGTATTTTTTGAATATTTTTTATTGTTATATTTTTTATGAATATACAATATTTTGCATAATTTGAATTTAATTTGTCTTAAAATCCTTATATATGCCTTCTTAGACCCTTATTTGCAACCAAACACATCTTAATGCCCCCACCCTCCCAAAGTTACAAAGAAAATGTCAGCCTTGCTTTGAAGTATTAAAATACTTAACGAGTAACCAGCAGGCCCGTATCCAGGGGGGTTTGGGGGGCCGCCCC
Source organism: Thermobia domestica (assembly GCF_964235325.1). NCBI lineage: Eukaryota > Metazoa > Arthropoda > Insecta > Zygentoma > Lepismatidae > Thermobia > Thermobia domestica. The sequence continues at coordinate 296,271,884 of NC_137458.1, read as the reverse complement.
CTCTTCTTGTCAGCGTGGCTTCAGGCGAAAGGAGATTCTCAAAATTAAAATTAATTAAAAATTATTTGAGATCTACCATGTGCCAGGAGCGCCTCGTGGGGATCGCCATGATGCCGATTGAGTTCGACATTCTTCAAGACATTGACACAGATGTCATTGTTAGGTATTTTGCAGACAAAAAAGACTTGGAAAATTATATTTTAATTCTTGTGAGTGCTGAAAAGAAATATATTTAAAGTTGTTTAATATGTTGTTAATTTTCAGTAATAGTAAAGTTTAACTTTTTATTGAGTTTCTAAATTTTGTTACACTATTAATTATCACGCCTGAGGCTAAATGTTGCAAAATTAGGAAACTAATTTGAGTAAATTATTCAAGATTTTAAGGTACTGTTTTTATGGAAGAAAAAGACATGGACGCTCTTTCTCATAAAGTTCCATAAATTGACATTGATATGATCTACTTACTTATCAAAGTCAGAGGATTTCTAATACTTAATAAAACCTGTTATTAAGCTTTAGTCTTGTAAGAGTGTTCAGCTTTTGTACAAATTCATGAGATATGTTTTGTGAATGCTATGGACTTCAGCTAGTAGGACCTACTTAAAAAGGGTGGTTTATATTGCTGTGCGTAAAAGACATTCAACATATGTGAAGTGTCTTTATTGGTATTTCACGTTATTAGAATAGATTGTTACATAGTGGGATTTATGGTAGTGGGTGGTATTGAATACTACTACTGATGTTATTGATAACAAAACAATCTATATATATAAAAGAGAACGTACAAATCCTTTGTCCGCTCATCACGCTAATACGGCTGAACCAATTTCTTTTATTTTTGGGGGGTTATTAGGATTTGGACCCTAGATGGTTTTTATCATATCACTTTAATTTTCAATTACCAGTGTCTTGAGATAATTGACCATTCAGGTGTCCATTACGTACAAATCCTTTGTTAGTTCATCATAGGTATAAAAATAAACGTATTTATATGCAACCCGCATGACCGTGTCACTCGGCGGGTTAACATACATGACAGGCGTTATAATGGTTTTTATCATATCACTTGAAAGCGAAAAAGTAAAAATTATCTAAGTAACAAAGTTTATTGCGTTCGGGGGTGACCGCAGCGAAGCGGGGCGGGTTAACATAAATGACAGGCGATATAATGTTAACATTTACTGCAATCTTCTATGGTTTTTATCATATCACTTGAAAGCGAAAAAGTAAAAATTATCTAAGTAACAAAGTTTATTGCGTTCCGGGGTGACCGCAGCGAAGCGGGGTGAACGCTGCTAGTTGATTATATAGCACTAATCATGTCAGCATTAGTAGTATTCAATAAATGGTGTTCGATATTGTTTTTGTTGTTAGATATCGATACATAAATAATAATAATAATAATAATAATAATAATAATAATAATAATAATAATAATAATAATAATAATAATAATATAAACACAATATATCTGATACCATATTCATTTTTAAGTACTAAATATATCTACATATGTCATGTATTTGAATATTAATTTTTCTCTTTGAACAATGGGTTTAAAATATTAAAATCACTCGAATAAAATGTAAAATATATGTTAGAACTTGGAGAAAGTGACAGAAAGTCACTTTGCCCGGGTGAAAATTTTGCCTTGGTCCGCGCCTGGTTGTACCTGTCTATTCCCGGGTCAACTGACATGCCCCTTTCTGCCTAAACTTGGGCTTCAATGTCATCATGACTGACACCAATCAGCTTGCAAATTCTATACTAATATCGGTGATTTTGGATGTACTGTTTTTCTCTTCGTCCCCCTCGATGATAATGGGTAGAGAATATAACTTGAACGGCTTCGGGAGTGTTATTATTCGTCTAAGTGACACCGAAAACTATGAATTAGACACTAATATCCGGCTTCCCGGGAATTATTAATCTCACTTTATGCATAAATTTCGAGTCCTCTATAATGTCTTCAGTGGCGAAATAAAGAAGAAAATGCTTCATATAGAATTAGATCTAGTAACCTACCAAATTTGATAGCTCTAGGTCACGTCTTTCTCTGCGGAGAGCCGATGAGAGACAAACAGACACACATAAACGATATTTTATTGTATTAGTATAGATAGACAGAGAAAAGTAATTCATGTAGGTAGTAAAAAAGCAAATAATAATAATAATAATAATAATAATAATAATAATAATAATAATAATAATAATAATAATAATAATAATAATAATAATAATAATAATAAAGTACCCTATGTGAGAATCAGTATTTAAATATTGTTATTAAATATTCCACGGACTAGCGGAACAAACGGTACACTCAAAACTATTTTAAAATTTAATGATACATGCATAAATTTAATTGAAGTACGGTACCAAGTCCTAGAGTTGACTAGAAGAGTAAATTTATTGTCATGAATCAGGTGTGCAATGTTGGTTATAAAACTATAATGTGATCCTTATTATTATTATTATTATTATTATTATTATTATTATTATTATTAGTAGTAGTAGTAGTAGTAGTAGTAGTAGTAGTAGTAGTAGTAGTAGTAGTAGTAGTTTAGCGTCCCATGATTATGCACTGAGGTTAAGGAAGACGTTGATGATTACAGCCCGGATTTATATGCGAAATGCATGTTTATAGTGACATGCAAGAACGTATGGAAAATGTTTTCTTCCTTCCGACGGACTTGCAAGAATTCGTTTGAGATGCATGTAATGGTGCATGTAAGTGCATATTTTGAGTGAATTTCAATGTGTATACATCTTTGTAAACTTTGCAGGATACTGCATATTCCTGAATTTTATTGCTGCTTACTAGCATATTTGAGAGTATATCACATGAAAGTAGGCTATATTTAAAGCAGAGATGTGCGTCTACGCGTAAAAAACGATAGTTTACGTTTACGTGTCAACTATGCGTAGACAATGTAAACAACGTAGACTATGTAAAATATGTCAACAACACGTAACTTAATATGGCATCGTGGACAATAAAGGAGCTTTATTTTGTCGTTACCTTGCGAAATTGCGTACAAAATAAAATGCCTAGACCAGCGAATAGTAACTTTCGAATACTTAGTTGCGTCTTGATGAAGGAAAATGAAAAATATTATGCATTTTGTAAAATATGCAAGAAAAAATTGGCAAATACAGCATATTCAAGACTGAAAGCTCACAGGTGAGAATTTGTTTTGTAAATTTCATTAGAAAAGCAGTGCTCGAAGTGGAAAATCTAAGGAAGTGGTATGTGCAGAGCAGAGTAAACATACAGATTAGATAATTCCCTCTACTTTTTATATGTTACTCGTTTCCCTAATCTTTCGCTGCACGCATATTTGCGGATCCCAAACGTTTCAGATATCCTCTGATCTGATTGGTCGATACAGATACGACATCACAAGACATGATCTACATATAGCACAAAGTAAACGGTAAATGGTGTCGGCTCTGATAGCCGAATGGGCTAGCGCAACAAATAAGATCAAAAATAATATTCAAAAAGTGATTTAACGATAATTTTTTTAAAATTTTCATTAAACTTCTTTCATTAAAATTAGTTTGCCCTTGTACTATATAGACCCACAGCAAATGTAGTAGTAGTACGTTGCCCTTGTACTATATAGATCCACAGCTAATGTAGTAGTAGTTGTAGTAGTAGGAACGGGTTAGAAGCCCCGCAGGGGTTGTTTGGGTTCTGCTCTCGACATCAAATTGGCAAGAATGCTAAAACTTTTGGGATCGGCAAAAATGCTCGCTGCACCGAAGCGAAACAACTGAATGAGGAAATATGAACAAACGAGCAACGAAATTGTTCCTTACATTTGATAATGATTGTCTACATAGTCTACACGGGAAAAGGTGTAATGTAGATTACGTATATATTACAGTAGACAATCGCGTAGACGTAAAATTATAGTTTACGGCACATCACTGATTTAAAGTGAACTGACTCCGTTTGTAAACGCAGTGTAGAACAAAATGTTGTACAGAATAATAGCAGAAAGTGTTGCGTAACTGAAACAACCAAATGCTAATATCTAGCAGTAGACGCGCTAGTATTAAATGTAAATAAATTATTGTGAAAGCTCCATCGCGCTTACGTATTTTTCGCGAAGTTGCGACAAATGTTCCAGTACCTTCTCATCCAGTGAAGAGCTCGTGGCTCCAAGCTGTGCAGTATTATACAGATATCTTAAAAATCAATGAAGACAGCCGTAGACTCACTAAGTCCCGATGATGCAGCCGCTATTTATGTATCTCAAAAATGTTTCTCTACAAGTGGCATTGAGAAGAAAATTAAGTACATACATAACCACTTCTCGGCAATACCTGAAGTTGTCAGACAGTTGGAATCCTGTAAGAAGGCTTTGCAGCATTCACTCTCCTTGTTGGGCGAATTATCGCAGACTTTGTCCAGTGAAACAATTCATGGTCTTGCCAAAATAGCGTCAGATAAACTTTGCAAAAAAAATCCGGGTACAAAACAATCTTTGCCATTACAAATGTACTTAATGGTGAAAACATGGAATGGGAAGAGAATGTAACACAGGAAGAATTTCATGTATTTCACATGTACGAGTGACTTCTGCTGATGTAGAAAGAAACTTTTCGATCTACAAAACGTTTCTTACTGATAAACACAGAGTTGACAGAAAAAAAAAAAAACAACTTAAGGAAGATAGTTCATTGCAACAGAGATCGTTAAGATAAGATATTTTTGTAAGAATCTGATATTTTATTTTCTTAGTGTATATTTCAGTGCATATGTTAAATTTTTAAATGCATATTTTAGTGCATATTTTTATACTGTATTTTTCGTGCATGTTTGCATGAATATTTTGGGGTTTGTTTATGTATCGAAATCCGGGCTCTATTGATGATAATGATTGAATAAAGAAAGCCGAAGGTAACAGAATACCGAGAAAACTCGCGCACACAACTTGTCAGTCACTAAACTCACTTGCCAAGAGCTGAGATCGAACCTCGGACACATCGACCCACCACTGGACACAGTAAGGCCTACATGACTGAACAACTCAAAGGTCAAATTTCTTAACCTGGAAACTTTAAATTTTTACAGTGCATCGGATTTGTAATGTGGGATACCATTAAGGAGAGATTTTTAGAAAATCGATATGGAAGGAAGGAAAGGGTGCTGGCAATAATTATACTAACATTTCCATATCTCCGAATCTCTGACGGCAGAGAGAGACATAAAATTTGGTATATAGACTTGCCGTTTAAAATAATTATACACGTGTTTCGTCGGTTTTTGATATTTTCCCTAGAATGGAAGAAGGGGAAGGAATGTGGTTACAATTGTTATAACAAAATGAAAATATCTCAAAATCCTTTAAGGTTAGAGACATGAAATTTGGTATTTAGACTTTTCATTTAAAGTTATTAAAGATGTGTTTCAGCGTTTTTAGATATTTCCCTTAGAAGGAAAGAGAAAAGCAGAAAGTAAAAAAGGCGGTAAGAAAATTGGTGGATGCTGCAATTGTTAAAATAAGATAGCCATATCTCGAAATTCCTAAAGCTTAGACATAATTTATTTTATTTAGACTTTTCATTTAAAATAGTTAAACAATTGTTTCTGCATTTTCTGGATTTCCTTAGAAGGGGAAGAGAAAGGTGGGAGAAAAAAGGGGATTGGTTTGCAACTGTTATAATAAGATGGCCCTATCTCGAAATACCGGAAAATTTGAGACATATGAGGGATATGAAAAGTGGTATTTAACTCCTTAATCAACGAACTTCAATATGGATACAGCACAAAATCTCAAAAAGGCGAGCATTCAGAGCACTTGACTTGACAAAATTAACAACTTTAATAGCCAGTGATAATGCCTGCTTCAGGTTTTCTGATTTTTTTTTTTTTTTTTTTTTTTTTTTTTACTAAGGCTTGTGTGTGAATTAAGTAGTGCAAACCCATAACTGTAGAATTTTTGTTCTTTGCCAGCTTTATAAATCCAGACTGCGAAGCTAACATCGCTGGAGCTGCATCACCACATATTTCTACAACTCTGTTCCAGGACACACCATTTTCAAGAAAAAATTATTGCGAGCAGGAAAAACAACAGAACCTTTTGATGATGTCTCCAATCTTTTTGAAAACAATATTTTCATGGAATGCTCTGCTTGTGTCACCGTGTAACCTATTGCTGTGACTATCCGAAAATCTTACATGATAAAGTATGTAATTTGATATATCATTGAAAAGATAATGACAAAAAGAAAGTTTATATAGGAAAAAGTTTTGTCTCGCTGTTCTTAAACAATAAGCGAGATATCAGATATATATGCCCCTTGCACAGAAACTTATAAAACTGAGAAAGAATGGGTAGGTTATTCATTTATTTATGTTTGGAAGACTTAAGTACTCGATATATTTTTAATTTAAACTATTTGAGTTGGTCATGTCAGGACAGTTGCGTGATCCTCTAATCCAACTCTCTGGAAAGTGAGACAGTGTGGTGGAAAATACTTATTCTGAGAAAGTTGATCTTATATGATTGTCTGTACACCCGCCGGTGGCTGTTCAAGGCCCACGTTCCGTTCTTCATAACCTTGGTGTTGCGTAATGACTAAAGAAATTGAATTTAATTGAAACATATTCTGGAGTAATGTTATCTACTAATGAACGTTTTCCATTAGTATTTCATTATACACCTCAGACTTAGGGGGCATAAATAAATAAATGACATTCCTAATTAAACTAATAAATTTCATTTCAAGTAACTTAATTTAAATATATACAAAGATAATATTTGCAGTCTGGAACATAATTTGTCAACACTGATCAATTGATTTAAAATATATAGTGGACGCTCAAGTGTACACTGGATAAAATGGGCTTCAATCCTGCTTTACACTGGATAAAAGTGCAAACTATAGTTTAGCCCCTCCCTTGATTATATCCTGGATCCGCCACTGTATATATATATATGTTTATGACTGATCCAATGAACAGTGACAGTTTTATTTATCTTGTGAAAGCATTAATATTTTACAAAAAGTAAAATGTATTGATTAATATAGAAGAATTTTCAAGAGACCGATTCTCCGCATTGAGCGGTTGGTTTATTACCTGTCACTCAATGTGTCGCGTGCCAATTTTTCCTCTCCTAAATTTGTGGTCAAGACATGTGGTAGTTTTATTGCTCCGTGCCTTTTCCTTATTTTATTGGGGGTACAGAAATATTCTATCGTTGGAGAAACTCCTCTCTGCAGTCCGTGCACTGGCAACCATGTATGACTACAAAACTTGTACCTCAAAAGCCTTCGTTTGAAAAAGCCATCTGCTGTTTTAACACAGTGTGTTTTGACATTTTACAACTATGATTTATGAGGGGGTAAAAATTGGGACCCCGGTATTTCGTGCGCGCCACACCGGGCGGGGAACCAAAACCCAATGGAACTCATTTACGCTTATAGGTTCCGTTAACAGCCCTGGCTATATTCTTCGCTTAATTTCCTCATTTTCACTTAAAACATCATTTTCTTTATTACTATTTACCAATTGTATTCTTATACGTTTTCTCTTATTTTACCTTCTAGCTTCAGAGGGTGTTTCTAGAGTCTTTTTTCGATTGCAAAGTGTTATAGTTTATAAACGTCACTTTAACGTCCCATGAATATACCTTTTAGGCTTAAAGCAACTGAATAACAATGCAAGAATTGGTGGAATGAGGATGTAGAAGTAAACGAGAGCACCCCGAGAAAACACATGGACACGACGTAGTCTACTTGGTCGGGGATCGAACCAGAGACACAACGTAACAGAGGTAAGTGTTCTACCAGTGAACGTATTTGAATGAAATGACTACAGTTCAAAAGGTGAAGTGTTCAAGAATATACCTATGTCATTCGATTTGAAAGTGCTGTATTGACTTTAAAAAATATACGAATTTGTTACAAAATGCATAATAATTATAGTTTTCAGTTTACAAATGTTCAGTGTAGCCTCTTCCAGCCGCACGGCATAAGCCATAGTCGAACTTCTCCTTCATCTTGAACACTGCTCTCCTCTATGGTCTGTGTTGGACAAACATCGTGTGCGTGAGTTTCCTTGGGTTCTTCTGTTTCCTCCCACTTTCTTCATTCTACCATCTAATTCGTTTATCATCATCACCGTCTCCTTTAGCTAGCCGGCATAAGCGTGGGACGTAAAACTGAAAGATTTCATTTCATTTTTCCTCTGTGGTCCTTTATCTGCGACGTTAACACACGGTGCGTTTCACGTCTCCAGACGAGAACCCAAAGATATACAATTATACATATTTTTCGCTGTACTTTCACACACACACACACACACACACACATATATATATATATATATATATATATATATATATATATATACAGTGGTGACCACCCCCTCATGTCCATGACTCACCCCCCTCAATTGTCTATCCATAGGTGTTCTTCCATGAAAACAATATCTTTTCCATTAATTTTTACACCCCCTCGAACATATTTATATAGATTTTTTACCCCCCCAAATATTTCAATGACCCAGTTTGCGTCATAGCCCCCCTTTTGTGCGCACCCCTGATATATATATATATATTCTTTTTGAAATTCAAATGTGTTTAGAAATGTTGGCCCAAGTTACAAAACAGAAAAAACATTAAAATCATAATTATTACAATCAAACTTTTAAAACACTTGAGGACAAGTTGAGTGAAAATGGAAAATGATTCATCTGTCTTGTAATTTATGTAAACACATTTTACATTTTTTTTAAAAAAACATAAAGTAACAATATCAAACTCCGAAGTTCTTTAAAGAAATAATTATACAAAATCACAATCACTTGTGAATATGGATTATTACTACTGCTGTAATGTTATATCGCTCGATCCTCGACATCTCGTAAACCCCAAGCCTAAAATAAGTATCGATAAATGGGAACACATATGCATCCCTATCTGAAATTTAACCCGGAGTCACATGCACTATGTTTTTTATTTATTTATTTACGGCTAGAAAGAAGGCCTATAATTTCGAAGTTAAATCCAGTGCAAAAATTCAATGAGTGCTCAGCATCCATTAAAAACGTCCAATGGAAACTAATTCCCGGAGTATCCATATAGACGGCAGCTATGCACCCGACCAAAAATGATCAGATATGAGTCATTCTTTTTCAAATCAACCAATGATGAAAAATTCATGATCTCAGATTTTGATAATATTTTGTACATTGAAAGACATATTTGAGAATAGCTATTTCCCAAAATAAAACTTTTCCAGCTCTTATAGTTAATTAGTAATTAAGTACGCAAGTAGCTTCAAAGTCACGACTCAAACACGGCTGTTTTTGCATTTTATTGTTTATTTCAATAACCATAAGAGCTATGAAGATAAAATTTTTCATCCGCATATAATTTTGCCTGTAGATTTCAAATCTAGAATCAAAACTAATGAATATTGTATAGTTATAGAGTTATAGCAGCATTTAGGTCCCAAGTTCAGGCCCCGGAATGAGTATGTAAAAGTTGTACATGTGTAAAATTTTAGCACAAGGTGAAGAAATGTCTATATTTTGTGTGAACCAAATTTGGTTTTGGGTATTTGAACCTAAGGGCCAAAATAAAACTTCTAATATGTAGTAAAATTTTCAGTAGTAATAAATCCGCAAGGGATTAATACATTCTTCAAATGGCTATTTCAGATTAATAACCAAGGAAATCACCCAGAAGAGCCTTGGAAGGTGATCACGTAATCAGTGACCATTTGAAATATGACAGTGCGGCTGTACATGAATTATTTGCAGTGCTCTTGGCAAACTTAAAAACGGAGCTACCATTTCTTAAACATGTCATATATTTCAGTGATGGCGCTGGGGCTCAATATAAAAATTGTAAAAAATTCAAGAACATGCGTATGCACCAGTGTTGGGCAAATTTCAATTGAATTAACAATTAACAATTAATCTGTAAATTTAATTGTTAATTGCAATTAACAATTGAAGTAAGTAATGGTTAATTGTTAATTGCAATTGGCCATTAATAATGGAGAATCAATTGCAATTAATCAATAGATTGAAATTAATTGCAATGGAATTCAGTCATTCAATTGATTTGATTTGATTGCAATTGATTTCCACAGCGATTACTTTCAGTTGATTGATCAATTGCAATTGATTTTCACTGATTTATTTTCAACACTGTAGTTCAAAGAGGGCGTGGGGCAATGAAAACTTTAGCCACGGCCAATTGGCTCACCACCCATCGTGACCCACGACCCACCGTGACACACTCTGACCCACCACCCACCATGAACCACTCTCACCCACTGTAATCCACAGAACCACCAAAACCCATTGTCATCAACTCTGACCCATGATTCACGCCCTCTTCTCTACTGACTAAAGAGTTTAAACTTGTAATAAAATAAGCCTATGAAATTATCACTCATCGGAGTTTGAATTTCTACGATTAATCGCTCAAGCACCGCTCTATTACAATAACGGTGGATCTGACCTTTCTAATAAAATAAAGTGTTTGTGTCTGTCTGTCTATCTTTGTGCGTCCTGTGGACCGGACGAGTGGACCGAAATTTTTCAAAATTTGGTCACGGGTAGCTTGGTCAAGGCCCCAGGTCAAGACGAAGAGTTTTTTTTTTTCAAATTTCGAACTAGGGGTTCTCAGGGGGACGTTTACCGGGACCGGCCTGGGGACCAGACAACTTGACCGAGAGTTACCAAATTTTGCACTAATACCTTGGTCCAGGTCTCACACCAAGACGAAGCGTTTTTGACAAAATTCGAACCAGGGTGTCTCAGGGGCGTTTACCGGGACAGTTTCGATTTCATAGTTTTCGCGGTCGCTGAGATCAATAGTGAAACTCCGATCACATTAACTTCCAAATTCAGCCTATTAGACTGCGGGCCGGGGGTCAACGGGGAAGGGGGGAAGGATACCGAAAAGTAAAAGTAATCCAAAATGACCGATATTATATCAAATCCATAGTTTTCGCGGTCGCTGAGATCAATGGTGACACTACCATTAGCGATGACTTTCAAATTCATCCACCATTGTATGCGGAACTTGGGTCACCAGACGGGGGAATTCCGAGACGTAAAAATAATCGAAAATGACTGATATTAATGTCAAATCCATAGTTTTCAGGGTCGCTGAGCTCAGTGGTGAAACTCAAGACCGCGTTTACTTTCATTTTTAGCGTCCATCAGCTAAGGAACGGGGGCATTATAAAGGAGATCACGAGACATGTAAAAATAATGGAAAGTGACCGATATTAGTGTCAAATCCGTACTTTTCGCGGTCGCTGAGATCAATGGTGATACTTTCATTAGCGATGATTTTCAAATTTAGCCACCATTGTAGGCGAGCCGGGAGTCACCGGGGGTGGAGAATTGCGAGACATGTAAAAATAATGGAAAATGACCGATATTAGTGTCAAATCCATAGTTTTCGCTGTCGCTGAGATGAATAGTGATACTTCCACAGGCGTTGACTTCCAAATACAGCCCCCATCGGCTGCGGGCCAGAGGCATTGTTTTTTTCAAAATTGGAACCAGAGGATCATAGGGGCTTTTACCGGGATATGTAAAAAGTAATAGAAAACGGCAGATGTTAGTGTCACATTCATAGTTTTCGCGCTATCGGCTGGGGGCCAGAGGAGATTTTTTTCACAATTCGAACCAAGGGGGTTTCACCAGGGAAGTGTACGAATGGGGCACTCGAGTTGCCGGACGAGGTGCATCACATGTGAAAGAGGATGTAAAAAGATGTCCATATGCAAAACTGTAGTGGCTGAGGGCAACATGGACGAGCGTGAGAGGCGGAAGAAGTGGGGCCTACAGTGGGACTTAATAACACAGAAATATGCAGAATCACACGTTTCGCTCCCGAATGGTGAAAGAAATGGATGTCAAATGTATAGGAAGTGGAACATGAGAAGAGGTGCTATATTGTGAGGGATATGGACATCATGGGCGCCATCTTGAAAGTAGCCATCTTGCATTTGAATTCAAAATGTTAAATAAAAAGTGGGGCATGTGCTATATCAATTAAGACTGAAATTTTACCAGAAATTCATTGGTCTGAAAACTGCTATTGTAACTGTCTTGTGAATTAGAAAAAACGAGCAGGTAAGAAAGAGCACAGAGATGGGTAAACAAATGTCACATACCCATGAAATAAACCTTAAGAATAAAAAATCCAAAGGTAATTAGGTTGAGGCTGACGGCAGTTTCTGATTCGTATGTATCGTTTGTTGCATTACAAGTCTACAAAGATGGAATTTTGGCACGTGGGGGTTTGAACACTGGACAACACAAAGAATGTCGGAATAAGTGACTGATATTATAATGCTGTGACTTATAGAGTTAATTGGTTAATATTATAACATATTGTAATATAAAATATAATAAATGTGACTTTTTGTTGCATTACATTTCAATTGCAATTTCAATGTAGATCATTATAAACTCTGTGGCTAGGTGCAAACTAGTTGTGCGTAAGAAAAAGAAGTTACAAACGATAGAGGTCGAACCAAGTAGTACAGAGCCATCGTCAACATTCTGTGCTAACAGAGAGAGACGGCGCGAGCGATATGAATAACTGACGTGCGTTAGCATTAAGTAGACGAAAATATAGAGACAAGAGAGTGACTAGTGCGAAGTTTAATGTGACCTAGGTCGTTCATTTCCTGGTAAATAAGTGTTATAAATTGACGTTTTGTGTTGTAGTGCTTGAAGTGTAGAAGGTATTTGAGCCCTGTTCGTGAACATGAATCCCCAAGTATTGGTAGCGTTATTAGTTCGTGAGTTTCGGACGTCCGATGATAATCACCGTCGAGAAGATCGTAATGCTTTTGAACGCATCAGACGCTTATTAGTAAATAACGATACGGTGCTCGAAGAATATCAAACGTTAGTTATAGACGAGTGTCTAGCAGATGAGAATGAGATTGACAGTGAGAGTAGTGACAGTGACCATCGCGAAGAATCTTGCGTAGCGAATGCGTCAACTCATTCTCCAAAAGATAGCAGTTGTGAGCAAAGTAGTAGTTCGTCATACACCCCTTCTCCACCAAAACAATCTACGAAATGTACGAAGGAACAGTTAGAGAAAGCTTATAATTACTGGATTGAGACAGAAAAAGCATCCGGTAAAAGAAGAAAAGCATCGTCTGTATTTTCACGGTACAAATTTCTACAGGGGAGTCTGAAGCCCCTTCGTACTTTTGAACGCGACCTCAACAAAGCGTCCATCACCAAAATAAACGACGAGGTGCTATTACGTTTTAAACGAACGCGGGCCATGAATGGAATAACTCATGATCGGACAATTCGTACACACAGAAAGCAAACTTTATCCCCTGCAACATTCCCAGTGAATTGTATGTGAACACACTTCTGGTACTCTTCTCATAGAGGTGCATCCAGTGACTACATTCTGCGAATGGTTTAGATAATATGGGTTTTCCACACGATCACTGTCATATGCGTACAGTATATCTTTTTGTCATGTATTCTTTGCTGGACAATTGACTTGTACCGTAACAGGACTCAAATGAAACATTTGTTATGTTGCCTATGCCCATATATCCCCTCCAGACGTTGTTGCATGTTCGTATTTCTCAACTCACAATAAAGAAACTACAAAATTATTCACACCAATGAATTTCTGGTAAAATTTCAGTCTTAATTGATATACCACATGCCCCACTTTTCATTTAACATTTTGAATTCAAATTCAAGATGGCGCCCATGATGTCCATATCCCCCACAATGTAGCACCTCTTCTCATGTTCCACTTCCTATACATTTGACATCCATTTCTTTCACCATTCGGGAGCGAAACGTGTGATTCTGCATATTTCTGTGTTATTAAGTCCCACTGTAGGCCCCACTTCTTCCGCCTCTCACGCTCGTCCATGTTGCCCTCAGCCGCTACAATTTTGCATATGGACATCTTTTTACATCCTCTATCACATGTGATGCACCTCGTCCGGCAACTCGAGTGCCCCATTCATACAGTACCCTGGTCAGGGGAAGTTTATCGGGACATGTAAAAGTAGTAGAAAATGACCAATATTTGTGTCGAATCCATATGTATTTATCGAGGTTGCTTAGATGTATAATGACACTCCCGATAGTGTTTACGTTCAAATTCAGCCCCCATCGGCCTTCCCAGGAAAACACATGTACGTTGTTGGATATATATTCACAAAAAAATATCCAATTTTAGAAATGTTTCTTAATTGTTCTCCCGTTGTTCAGTTTGTTTACATTGATATTTTATCTGATCCTTGCGAAGAACGAGCATAACAGTTAGTGCGAAATGATAAAGTGTTTGTCATGGACGAAATTACAATTAATTCAATTATATAGATAATTATTATAATTATCATTGATATTATTTCCTTATTGAATTATAGATGCTTTTCACTGGAAAAAATAATAAAATTTGAAAGTCCCAAATCTAGTTAAAGTAGACCAACGTAAAGGAAAAACGTATAAAATTTTCCATATAAGTAAGAGTACCGTACAAACTGAAAATTTCCATGTAATTAAGCTTACACTACAAATTTTATGTCTCTTTTTCTCACAACTTGATTTCCTTGAGCTCTGAACACTAAACACACGCTTCAGCAATTATTAGAATAGAAAGCAGTGGATATATAATGCGAAGCACTGTATTTTTTGTTTCTCAATTTGTTTCTCAACTAATATCGATCGTTTTCAATTATCTTTTTACAAATCAACCCACTACAAATTTGCCATACGTAGAAATTCCCCCTTCCATAAAAGAGACATTTTAAAAAATGCAAGGAGTCGTTCTGTTTATTTTTACCTCCATAAATTGATGTCGAGTTTCGTGTCGAGCCGAGTTTGACAAATAGCTCCCTCGTTCATGGTCTGATTATACTGGAAAGTGAAAGCCATGAGAAATGTAAGCAGTAATGTGGAATACTTTTAACAATGTGGTGCTCACGACAGGGTTGCATTTTGTCTCGTACTTTTAGTGCATTTCGAGGGGTACTTTTAGTACCTCTCGTCTTGTCTTATAGCGAAAAGACTATAGATTTTTATAACGAGACAGCGTCAAATGCCGTGAGCACCGGCACCCAAAGAAAATTTTCTAGAGGGGATCATTCCATGGTTGCTATATTGCGTCTGGTATTTAATATATGTGGTTTGCTATATTACATATATATTTTCGTGAGCCAAGGGGGCCCTGCACCCTTTGGGTGCCCATGATTGTAGGCTACTCTGTAGAATAGTTGTAATAAAAGTTATACAGCATCAAATATCATTATTTCAGAAGCTAGTTAAGAGGCGAAAGACACATTTAGATTTTTGAGGGCCTTAGGGTCAAATACCTAAAACCAAATTTGGTTCACACAAAATATAGGTATTTCTTCACTTTGTGCTAAAATTTCACACATGTACAACTTTTACCACATGCTCATTTTGGGGCCTGAACTTGGGACTTAAATGCTGCTATAACTCTACACCTATACAATATTCATTAGTTTTGATTCCAGATTTGAAATCTACAGGCAAAATTACATGGGAGATGAAAATTTTTAGCTTCATAACATTATGGTTATTGAAACAATAAAATGCAAAAACAGCTGTATTTGAGTTGTGATCTTGAAGCTAATTGCGTAATTAATTACAAATTAAATATAAGGGCTGGAAAAGTTTTATTTTGGGAAATAACTATTCTCAAATATGTCTTTCAATGTACAAAAAATTATCAAAATCTGAGACCATGAAATTTTAAAATGCATACACTTTAGTCTATTTGAGATAGAATCGCCCATAGCTTAGTGCTTAGATTATATCAAAGAAAACCAGTAGATGAATACATTATTGGCTAGATAGATATTCAATGGCGGCTTTTGAGGGAAGTCACATAGGTGAAAATTAAACTTTTGTCGCTTCAAATTAAGAGAAAAGGATATACCTGTGTTCTAATTGTTGTACAGAGTACGCCCAGCCACCAAAGTATCTCCCCCACCCTAAGCAAACTAATTCCATTACTTGGGGTCCAGATAATTTGCAGTTGTGAGAATGCCTAGACAGATACAACCCAACTTACACATAACTTTTCGCGGCACTGACAGCAGTTGGTAGACCTGATCCAGGTGTTTATTCAGGTAAAATTGTAAAGTAGGTGACTAACGAAACAGTTCTCCATTCTAAGATGAATCTGTATGGTTCGGATCGTGTTTTCCAAAGAACACTATATATATATATTATTCTCAATACTGACTATGCATTTATCAGAAAATGCTTGAAAGTAGCTGCAAATATCAAATCTAGAACAACTGCTGGAAATAAGTTTGTAAATGATTGCCTCCATTGAGAGAACTTCTCCAATTCTCCTCATTCCAACATCATTTTCTTTCTAGAGAAGAGAAGATATTTCTTGTCACACTGAGTATGTATTGAAATTGAAATTGAAACATTAGAAAAAGTTTCAACCTGGCTGGGATTCAAACCCAGTTCCGCCGAACAGAAATTCAATACTCTAACCACTCACCTACCGCGTCTCTTCACCTTTTATCTAAACTTTTAGCTAGTTAAAATCGTTACATGTAAGACTATACAAATACTATAATAAGAAGACGTTCCTTATGAGTGTCACAATGACTTACTCGGGATTTTCTTCTTTAACTCAAAAACAAGTTATATAGACCTTCGTCAATGAGCAAAATATCACGAAACGTTCTTCAAGTTGAGACTACCTCATTGTTTTTAACTGCTCCCGATTTACATTACAACTATTCTTCCTCATCGTAACTTCTAATTTCCAAAGAGGAAAAGCCTGCAGCATTTACGCCAATCCCAAGAGATTCAGTATTCGCGCGCTACCCTAGCCAGCTGTTTGAAGTTGGTCATGTAAAATGTACAGAAAAATTTGAGCAAGAGAACAGAACCTAACCAACCCCTGCGGGGCTTCTAACCCGTTCGTACTACTACTACAACTATTAATACTGCTACTACTACTACTACTATTATTCTTATTCTTTTTATTCTTATTATTATTACTTTTACTATGGATCCGTATAGTAAAACTGCAAGCTTATTTTAATGAAAAAATTGTTACGAAAATTTAAAAAATCTTTGGGCAGGGTTCGAACCCACGCCAAAAACTGTTTTCATTACTAGATTGTCGCCCTAATACGCTCGGCCACGAAGGCTGACAGCAGTTGGCCTAATTTCTGCTATATGTAGGTCATGACTCTTGATGTCCTATCTGTATCGGCCAATAACATCAGAGGATATCTGAAATGCTTGGAATCCGCAAAAATACAAGCCGGCAGACAGGCACGTAGCCAGGATTTCGTAATAGCGGGGATCCGTGATGAAATATTGAGGTTATCACACCAGGGCCTGGGTCATTCTAAACTATTTTACTGGTAAAATATTTTGGTTCGTGTGGCCAGGATTTTCTAATGAGGGGGCGTGACATGAAATATTGTGATTAGTCACAAAAGACTCGATCAATCTAAACTATTTTACTTACAACGTATCCATATTGGTTTGTTAGGACAATAAAATGAGGACATGTTAGTAAGTATGTTAGTAACAAACTATGAAGAAATCTTGAGTAAAAGGATATTTAAAAAATTGAAAAAAATATAGTCTTCCGAGGTCTTTCGAACTCGGTTCTTCTTGTCTTTTCTTCTTTTTCTTGTCTTCGTTTAGTGCCGTAAAGGATAGTAACGAGATCTCTTTCGGCAGTGAAAACATCCTGTCGCGAAATGGATTAGTGTTGCCGCGAAATTGAAAATTTCTTTAATAAATGTCACTGGAACCTATGTTGCCAAGCTCATATTATTGGGGATTATTGGTATTTCTTAAGTTCTACCTGAGACTCTATCTGATCGTCATTTATAGTTCATAGGATTAGCAAGGAGCTAGATGCAATTCAGAATGCTCCGTTACAATAATATCCATTTTTAATTTGAAACCCCCCCGTTTCCCCCGCACAAAGCTACTCATAAGAAAGAGTAACCAAACGCTTGCTATAGCTTTATATTTTAAACACTGGCTCTTCTTTTTCTCGTTTCTTTTTGTTTCATCTTTTCTTAATGTTTTTTTCATTTCTGGTCTCGAAGGGGGGGGGGGGGTACGGACAGACGCGGCAAACATTATTTTCGCATTCTTTGAATTGCATCAACACGTGTAGAAAAAGAAAGTTCTATTTTTATCTTCCGTAACTACTAGTTTTTTGTTTTATCTTTGTATGAGGAATTTGTGGTAGATTGGCAAATTATGAAACTCGTATGGCAGAGACACTGGTTTCAATCCCGTCGTGGCAGCGCCGTAACTTAGATTTTTTCTGGGGAGGGGGCAAGCATTAATGCATGTATTTGCGCCCCCTAGAAAAAGTCGTTTTCCTAATTCTTGGGCCCCCTCTTTCCATCCTTCTCTTACTCTTTATGGGTCCCCGGAGGTCTGCGGGATCGTTAGTTATGCCTCTGGACCCGTTCCATACACGACAAATTAATTAAGGGAACAATATTGACAAATCTGACAATAATATACGAATATATATTATTTCTAGGGCCCCTAATAGTAGAATTTTTTTTACTAAAATGGGCCCACGACTCATTTTTGTTTTATTTGCCTTTTGTGTGCTGTTCTGTGTATGTAATGTAGTGAACCTGTTTGATGCTTCACTTATAATTTCATGTTCGTATCGTATATGGAGTAAGACAATTTTGTGTTAAAATGGGCCCCCCTCGAGCGGCGTGGAGCTTCTCTGGGAGGTAGTGGCGGTTTCAAGTTACGGCCCTGCGTCGTGGCAATCATTTTTTTAATTGGAAGGTATCGTTTACGTAATTGATTTTGTAATTCTGTTATTCCTTTATTATTATTATTATTATTATTATTATTATTATTATTATTATTATTATTATTAGTAGTAGTAGTAGTAGTAGTAGTAGTAGTAGTAGTAGTAGTAGTAGTAGTAGTAGAGTAGTATTCTTATTAGTATTAGTATTATTATTGCAAAGTCGAGACTTGGCTACATATTTTATATTTTATGAATTTTCTGATTGGATTTTAAGTCTTTTTGTTGAATAATCAACACACTCCCGTTTAAGGGGTTTGGGGGAGGGAAATATTATCATGTTGCTTTTCATTTGTTTACTTACACGCTACACCAAGCCTACTTACTACATTTCAATTTTCTATATCTACGGGAAGTACCTTAAAGGATTTGATGATCATAAGAGAGTAAGTGAATAAGTGATGAGATCAATGAACTTTGCTTATTAAAAACATTTAAAATATCAGGTTGTCGGAAAAATCATGACGTATTTCGGTAAAATATGACAAATGATGATTTGTGGATATACTAGAGTTATTCGGATAATGCAATAGTTATGTCGTGAATAGCTAAGATCTTGATGGTTTTGTGTATTATTGCTCTTTGTTTGGTTTGGTTTTACAGATTTGATCAGAGATGGTATGGGTCACTGAAAACTTTACTCACGTCCCAGTGACCCACCACCCACCATGTCCCACTCTGATCCATGATTCACCACTGACCGTGGACCACTCTGACCCACTACCCACACCATGATCCACCACCCACCATGAACCACTGATCTACGAAAACACATCGTCATCAACTCTGACACATAATCCATGGCCTCTTCTCTATCGATAAAAAGTTTATATTGTAATAAAACCAGGTTGTCAAATTCTAACTAATCGGAGTTTGAATTTCTACGGTCAATCGCTCAAGTACCGATGTGTTACAATAACGATGAATCTGACCTTTACGATATAAAATGGTAAAGTATTTGTCATGGGCAAAATTACGATGAATTTCAATTAAATTATCATGGTCTAATTATTTCCTTGTTGAATTATCGATACTTTTCAGTGGAAAAACGGATGAAATTTGAAAGTCCGAAATCAAGGTAAGTAGACCAACATACAGCAGCTTACATCACAAATTTATGTCTGTTTTTCTCACAACTTGATGGGTTGATTGCCCTGTGCTCTAAGCACTCCATATAATAAACAAGCTTCAGCAATTATTATAAAGCGCATGGTAAGTATATATGGATATATGATGCGAAGCACTGTATTTTTTGTTGAGTTGATTTTGAGTTTAACGTCCCTTTCAGCAGCGAGGCTATATGAAACATGGACCTACCCCATGCCGTAAACGTCGCCAGCACCCAGTGGCCCACTTGAGGGTAAACGTCGATCGTCAATATAGAGACAAGTCGAAGGATTGCCGCTAGTGTCCCA
Source organism: Thermobia domestica (assembly GCF_964235325.1). Lineage (NCBI taxonomy): Eukaryota > Metazoa > Arthropoda > Insecta > Zygentoma > Lepismatidae > Thermobia > Thermobia domestica. Next base: position 296,251,616 of record NC_137458.1, on the reverse strand, counting down.
CTGGCGACAGGGTTTCGTCGTGTCGAAACATATATCTCGAGACGTGGTGTTGAAGTTACCACTGCGTAGCAGCGATGACTTCGTTTTGGTCAGCGCTTCTTCGATTCGTCGCGGTGAATCGCGAAGGGACCAACACGAACTATCGCCAGCCATGTGCATACGGTTATTATCATATATTATTTTTTCCTGACGAATTGTTCCTAAAGTGAGCTTCGTGGGTCAAGAATAACCTCTGCCTTAACATGATGGAGTGAAAAATCTTGAGATAGGTGCGATAATTGTATGAATTTAGATGGCAACTGTCGTCGATCATTAGACAGTGAGTATGGGAGAACTATGAAATAAAGTAAATAGACACGCGTCGTTTGCTATAAAATTACATGGCGAACGCATTTTATCTTACCCAAACAGTTATCGTCTCATATACACCGTTAAACGAGCACTCTGATTCAAGAATTAAAAAGATCTCAACGATTTATTCCTTTACAAACGACGTTTCCTTCATCGCCTCCTTCGCAAAGTCGGAAGAACACCCACCCAGTAATCATAAGCTTGGTGGTTTGAGCCCTCTCCGAGGTAATTTTTTGGTACTTTTTTTAGTGTTTTTTTGACTCACCTTAATGTAAAAAGAATGACACATATAGGCGATTTAACATATTTTGGGGGAGAAATTTTGTGGTTCATTGGCGTTTTGTCGCGTCTCTGCCATTGGTGGGCCACTGTTGGCATGATTTTCAATTTTTGGCGAGATGTCGCTAGTTACCCATCGGTGGTCCACCAACGCTTACGGCACGAAGTACGGATTAACGTGAATCCGAACCACATGAGCTTTCGCCGGGAATCGAACTCAGATGATAGTTTTCGATTATTTTTACAAACTAACCAACTATATATTTACCATAAGAAAGTGCACACCTCCCGATAAAAGAGAATGTTAAAAAATGCTAGGAGACGTTCTGCTCATTTTCAATAAAGATTTTATATACTGAATTTCTCCTAAGTAAGTTTAACGGCTTGTGAGATATTCAATTTTTTTCGCAAATATTTTGATCCCCACTATCCCTTAATATATTATTATAACGAACGCAATATGATAACATCACAGTTTGGATTAAGGCCTAACTATATACCTAAAGCATTTTATTTGACTGCAATTTGGCCGTGATGATTAGGCATACATAGTTACATTCCATTTTTATATAATAATTTATATATTACAGTGATTCAAAAATGTATTGTTTCCAGTAGTTAGCTCCTCTAAAATTCACAGGCTGTGTGTCCCGAAAGTCAAGTAGTAGTATACGTCCTATTGCTATTATTACAATTGCAAATATCAATATCCAAAAATGCCTCAAGTTCTTTCTTCACGTAGAGATACATATCTCACGTAAGTAAACAGAAACAAATGAAAAAGGGAAATGCAGGCCTTGAAAGTAAAACGTAGACCAATTGACCAGTGTTCAGAAGCATATTTTTAAATCACGCTTGACCTTACTCATAGAAGCTAAATACGCGGTTCTCGTAACTTGGATGTGTCCGTTTCTCGCCACGTACCAGAAATATAGCAAAAATGAAGAGTCTGTTGCTAACGGTATTCGTGGCTGAAAGTACTAGCGCAATGTGCTAGTAATTATTATTGCTTTTGGTGTAGGTTCCAACCCGGGCCAAGGAAAGTTTTTTATTTTTATATTTTATTTTTACAATTTTCAAAACTTTTTTCATTAAAATAAGATTAAAATAATACTCAAAAATGATTACGTTACATGTGCAGTTTTGATATACGAATCCACATTATAAGTGGTAGTAGAAAGAGGAGGAGGAGGAGCGGGTTAGAAGCCCCGAAGAGCTCGTTTTGTTAAACGTTTAACTGCCACGATATAAATTTAACCTCAACTACTTCTTAAATTTTCTTCTTCTTCACTTCCAACAAAGTGACAATGTTCTTACTATAATACACGATACATACACCAGAAGGTTTGGACAATCGCAAGCTGCAACCAATCAGAAACGTGTTTTTAATTTCTATGGGTAGGGTCCAGGGTGCAAAAAATATGCTGTTCAGAAGATGCTGTCTACAATGCAGTGAGCAGAGTGGGTCGCTGGGTCACAGTGGGTCATAGTGAGTGGTGGGTCGCAGTGGGTCACATGCTGTTGACCCACGACCCACTGATCCACTTAGAAAACAAGATCCATTTGACCCACTGACCCACTCACACTCTGAATTTGGCACTACATAGAAGATGGAAGACCAAAAATTGCATGTTCACCATATTTTTTGTTTTGCTTCAAACAAGGCAAGAACGCGCGAATAGTTTTTGTGATTTTTACTGTCCTCAATGTTTCTATGTTTTTGTCCCTGTTCTTAAAGAGTTAATGGAAAAACTGTAAAAGTGAGTGAAACGCGTAAAAATAGGAAACAAGGTACTGAGGAAGGTTCATTAATTTAGTCAACTTAAAAAAAAATAATCCAGTGCCCTGAAACACCAGATTCCAATCAATATAACTAACTGTCCAATGCCGTGCCGTGAAAAATCAGGGCCCAAGGCAAGAGCATACGGCAGCGCCTCCGTACATATGAGTTGTCAATTTAAAGTTGACTTCTCTGGACTATTCTTTCTGCATAATACTTTACTATTTTATCATGACTGAAATCAGAAAATTTCAGCATTATTATACTGGAATCGTAAAAATGTGTAATTACTAAATTTAATGCAGCTCCATTTTCCTTCTCCCAGAACAGTGATGTCTTAGTGTAGTGGCGTAAGCGTTAGTCTTGTAATGTTGGGGACGCGAGTTTTATTCCGGCTGTGGCAATTCAGTAAATTTTTACAATCTACAAAACTGATACTTCTGATGTATACTAACATAAAAAAATATTTAATTTCTCTGGGTCTAAAAGTTGAAACGACCTCCTTCATAGGTGAAATGCCAACAACACAAAATTACGTCATCCATATCAACTTCATTCGTAACCGTCTTGAAAAGTAACGTGTTTGGACAAGAATTGATGAATACATAAGGGCTAAACACGTCCTTGCTGCTGTAGTATCGGCCAAAAATGAGTTCCACGGAATTGTTCGTAGCTGTGCACAAATTGCAAATAGTGATCGAACTTACAACGCTAGTCACGGGATTGGTCCTATTTAAGATATCACGTCACCTTTCATCCTAGAAGAAGGGCAAAACAAAATGCATTACTGTTATCAGCTAACAAATATTTATATTCCATTTCTTGTTGTCATAAAATGATAATTCTATCTGTAAATCCATAACGTGATAATGTTATTGCGTTCATGTGTAAACCAAAGAAACATCAGACATACTGTTTATATTTTCTGTTCCTATGAATACCTTCGACCATGTTACTTTTTCTTTCCTTCTGAGGTAATAATAATAATAATAATAATAATAATAATAATAATAATAATAATAATAATAATAATAATAATTAGGGATGCACGCGAGACACGAGACGAGACTGAAAAATTTATGCGAGACGCGAGACGAGACTAAACCATGCGAGACGAGACTCGGTTAAATCTCGCAGGAGAAGTCTCGCGATATTTCTAGCAGTCTCGCAACATTTATGAATTACATTTAATTGTATATTTAGTGATTTTACATTTATTGAGTTTTCTAAGTTGAGCGTTAATGCCTCCAGGAACAAAAAAAGTGATTGGGGCAATAGACATTTTATGAGATTTATTATTATTCAAGGTTAATTTTCAGAATTAAAGCCTTCTTTAGTTTCTAAACATCATTTTTAAAAAAACTTTGTAAATTGGAAATTTATTACAGCATCGATTTAGGACTTTATTTTGCGACACAAACACATACACGCGGGCGCGCACGAATACATGAACTTCTGTTTTTAGTCTGAAAAGCGAATAAGACCTATTGCTTCGAAATGTGATATTTCTGTTGTTTCTGTCTTTTTCACATTACTACTAGCGATTAATGTTGGGGGATGGCGGGGAAATCTCCTCTCGTCAAAGTTTATCCCCGGCCCGGCTCGCAGAAATAACATGATATTTTTTACATGAAATAAGTATTTTCTTTCCATATATTTATCAAAAACATCCCCCTCTAGTTCGGAAGTTTAATTCAAACACTGGTTTGGTAGGATGGTCCTATAGGTTTGGTGGAAGATGGTAGAAATGGCCCTATATCTGTCAGTAATTTTATTTTCTAGATCTGGCAACACTATATAAGTTGAAAGGAAAAGTTGATAAAATGCGAATTCTGGCAACACTGCAGTTAGTTCAACTGTATGATCTGAAAATTGATCCATATAGCTTTTTTCGTCGCAATTGTTAACATATTATCCACAAGTTCGTTGACACAAGTAATGTTATTCCTTGGTGGTTGGTGTAAAGGAAGATAGGCGACAATAGATGGCAGCACTGTTCTCCTACACAAGTAACGTATTTTTATATTTCCTCTGCTGCTTCCACAAATTTAATGCTAGAGAGTTTAAACTTTCTGAAAAGAAAGTTCAAACCTATTCTAAGGGAACAATCCGTGTCAATTTTGGATATTGTGACGTTAGAGCATTCTTCGGACTAGAAGTAGGCAAAGACAAGGTTGAAATCCGGTTAAATAAAGACGAAGCAATTTATATATAGATATAGTAAAAGGATATAGTAAAAGGATCCGGGTTTGGTTCAATGAGTTCAGAAAAACTTATACGGAAACGTTATATTCTTTATATCCTAATTACATTGGCGACTTTTTTTTCAGGGCAAAAATATGCCCGCATGGCATACTGGAAAATATTGCTGGAGACCTCTAAGCTGGAAAACAATGTTGGATCCAGTAACAAATTACGCTGGTTTTGCTGTAAATTATGCTATTAATCTGACGAAAATTAATAGTCCAGCAATCAAATTCCAGCACAACTTTTTTTTTTTTTATTTGGAGCGGAGGGGACACAAGTTCGGATATCATGTTGAACTCTAAGTTCCGTCTCCTTAGGATGTTATGAACATTCATTCCATGGAAAGCAATGGCAAACCACCATGAATTCACCTTGCCAAGGGACTTTTAGGTCAAATACCTACCTTCGGACACAATATCACATCATCATTCATGAACAGCCATAGAATAACACATTGCAAAATTTTGACCCAGAATATATGCGAGACTGCGAGACCATGCGAGAAAGTCTCGCGCGAGACGCGAGATGAGACTCAAAATTTTATGCGAGACGCGAGACGAGACTTCACATTTGCGAGACGAGACGAGACGCGAGACGAGAACAACATTTGAGGCTGCGAGACGAGACGAGACTTTTCCATTTCTCGTCTCGTCTTGTCTCGCGTGCATCCCTAATAATAATAATAAAGGAATGATATAATTACAACACCAATTACATTAACATTATCTTCCCATTCAGAAAAAATAATAATTGCCACGACGGGATTGAACCCAGGTAACTGCAATAGGAGTTTCCTGCTTTCACATTTTTAAAAAAGAAATCGCCCCAACCGGAGTATTGTTCGCCACTCGCATCTCATATACTTTCGACGTATTTCAAACACTACAGGGACACGAACAGAGAAATATTGAGGACAGTTAAAATTCCGACCTTGCTCTTGAGAGGAATTCAAACCCCTAGTGGATTGCGCCTCATGACCATGTGGCCTCAATTTGCCACAAATTCCTCATATGAACATAAGAAAATAAACTAGTAGCTATGGAGCATAAACATAGAACTGTCTATTTCTAAACGTGTTGATACAATTTAAAGAATGTGAAAATAATTTCTGTCGTCTTTTCTTCTTCGGAAATTAGAAGTTATGTAAAGGACGAGATATAATGAAAATTGGGACCATCCCTGCAACCGATGACCAGCGCCGTAACTTAGATTTTTTCTGGTGGGGGAGGGCAAGCATTAATAAGCTTATTTGGCCCCCTAGAAAAAGTTGTTCTTCTAATTCTTGGGCCCCTCTTTTCAACTTTCTCTTAATGTTTATGGGCTCCCCGGAGCTTGTTCCCTCCCGCACGGGAAGGTCTGCGGTTCCGTTAGTTACTCCCTGGGCCCATTCCATACATGACAAAATTATTAAGGGGACAATATTAATAAATCTCAAAGCAATACAATTAAATATTATTTCTATAGCCCCTAATAGTAGACATCTTTTACTGAAATGGGTCCACGACTCATTTTGTTCTATTTACTTTTTGTGTGCTGTTTTGTTTATGTAATGTAGCGACCCTATTTGATGCTTCATTCCTAAATTCATGTTCCTATCGTATATGGAGTAAGAAAATGTCTTAAAATGGGCCCCCTCGAACAGCGGGGAGGTTCTCTGGGGAAACAGTTGCCTCCTATCCCCCACAAATTATGGCTCTGCCGATGGCGTAGCCTCAACTTGGTTTCGTGATATTTTCCTCATTGAGGAACGTCTATGTAACTTATTTTTGAGTTAAACAAGGAAATCTCGAATAATTCATTAAGATACTCATACAAGTTGCTTATATTTTCTTGGATTTTTTTTATTTATATTTTGTTTATATTTGTTTGTTTTTGTTAAATTTGAGTATCTTGTTTATATATTTCCATGAAACGGCTTTAACTAGGTATCAGTTTGGGTGGAAGTTTGAATAGCGCGGCAGGTGAGCGGTTAGCGCATTGAATTTCTATTTGGTGGACCCAGGTTCGAATCCAGGCCAGGGTGAAACTTTTTCAGGTGTTTCTGTTTCAATTTCAATTTCAATGCATACGCACTTGTCAGTGTGACAAGCAAGATCTTCTCTCCTTGAGAAAGAAAAGATGTCGGAATGAGGAGAATTGGAGAAGGTCTCTCAATGGAGGCAATTATTTACAAACTTATTTCCAGCAGTTGTTCTAGATTTGTTATTTTCAGCTACTTACAAGCATTTCTAATTCATATGTGATCAGTGTTTTTATTTCTTTGAATATACAGTATATAATGAAAAAATACATTACATAAACAGCAATATTGATATTAACAAATGATATTCATTGGACAATACGCTCTGAACCAGAGAGATTGATCTCAGAATGGAGAAATGTTTCGTTCGTCATGTACTCACAATTTTACTTCCATACAGACTTAACTCAGTGCTACCAACTGCTGTCAGTGCCGAGAAAAGTTATGTGTAAGTTGGGTTGCATCTGCCTAGGCGTTCTCACAACTGCAAGAGACCTGGACCCCAAGTAATGGAGTTATAGCACTTAGAGGGGAGATACTTTTGTGGATGTGTGTACATAGGTATTAGTGAATTATGTAAGTTTATTTCCCTTAGTTTGAAGCGACAAAGAACTTCTCGTAACATCCCTAAAGAGCCGCCACTGTGCAGCTTCAATTAGTAGAAAACCAACTGAAAATAAAACTAAGGAAATAACTCACATTATCACGAACAATCTGCCCAGCGGCAATAGGAGTAAGAAATCCAGGCAAAACACCAATACACATGGATATTCCCATCAACACACCTGCGAATTGTGGCGCAATGTCCAGGTAGTTTACGCTGAAATTGTATAAATAAAGAAAAAGTCAATTCTCGTCTATTTTAACAGGCTTCTAGTAACAATCTCTTAATAAACATCTGGAAGCATAAACATAAGAGTATACAGTAAAAATTGCTGTGCTACTAAAACACAATGGCTCTGTATTACCATATTGTATTTTGACACATACCTGACGTTACTTTAACTTCATTCGGGTTTTGAGTAAGCTGTTAAAACGGTAGTTGTGCACACTAAAGAAAAGTACTATTTGGCACATATGGATGATTTAGAAATAAGCACAAAGTTTGTCATTAAATAGATTTTAATGACGTTACTATTAATAAAAATGTATTAACATAAAAGTGGGCTGTATGTTTTAAAAGTTCTAAATGTAAAATATTTGATTTATACAACACGAATACACGGTTCAGAAGAAAGGCGAGATGGATACCATAATATATATCCATTCTCCACGAACATCGCACAAACACTGCTTGGCGGGGCCGAAACAACAAAGCTTGACCAGCTAAAATCCAAACAAAGATTTTGAGGAATCAACCCCGGGCTTTGTACGCCCACGCCAAAGGTGCGTGCGCTGTCCATTTGTTTGATGGTAAATTAATGGTGCGGACCACATCCACTGACCTTCCTCGTTCTAATATCTTAAACTTAACCATGCTATGTTGCAATTCCATCACAAAACACAACTTTGAAATATAAACTACCTTTATCATTATTTATTATTGAAGCAGAAGCTTTTGCCATCCGCCAAGCCTTATTATATATCAAAGAACAAAACCTAATTGTATCTTGCATTTGTGCAGATTCCCTCAGTGTACTACAAGCATTAAAGAGCATTCATTGGAATGCAAGCGTAACATGGTTAATCCTAAATATAAAACATTTATTTCAAAAGCTGAAAGAAAAAATATTCTCTATACATTTCTATTTTCTTCGCTCTCACATAGACCTAGAACATGGGGACCTTACCGATACCGCTGCAAAGAGTGTATGTAAAGAAGGAAAAACCAAGTTATATAAAAATTCCTTATCAAAATTATTTTTACATTCTTGGTCGACATTTTTCAATTGAAAAATCACGTTGGCAACAAAATAACAAATCTGGTCCAGGACACCTTTATTGGGGAACAATTGGAAACCACACCCATAAACCCAGAGATTTTATACACAATTGGTCACGAAAAGAAATAGTAATATATATTATAGAATACTTTTTGGTACTGCACTTACTCCAGCCAAGTTATTTCAAATTTAAAAAAAACAGATACCGTTGTTGGTGCGATAAGGGTATAGGTACACTAGATCATGTTCTATTTGAATGCAATTTTTTACAATCAAATAGAAACCCCTTCCTTCAAAAATTAAATAAATTCTAGGTATGGGTCCCTTTTCCTATAAATATATCATGGCTAGTGTTGTAAATAGAAAAAAAACGGTTCGCATTTTTTCAGAAATGTACGTTTTTTTTAGAAAAGAAAACATTGCCTCTCGTTTTTTTTTTCTAAATTTCGTTTGTTTTTCAAATAGTCATTTGCAATGCATCGTACGTCTATTTAAGTATGAAATATTTTTATGTAGGTGTAATCACCGTAAAATGCAACATAAATTAAACGCTAGATACTGATACGCTACAAATATTTTACAATTTACATGAATACCATACCTATTAACAATTCGGGTTTCAGCAGTTTTCATCAATACCAACTAAGAAATAAAAGTAGAAATGAAATTTTGTTTTTTCGTACATTATAAGTACGAAAAAAATGTCACGAACAGTATAAAATTCCAATAACTTGTCTAAAGGTAAAAACTAATACTAATTTGCCTAATAGTATTTTTCTAAATGTCATATATAAATAATTTGTCGACTAGATATATATGATATGCAGAGCCGGCTCTACCATATATGCAACACGTGCATTTGCGTGGAGCGGCAAACTTGGATGGTCCGGCAAAATCTGTCATAAGTATATTATTTAAATTAAATATTTCTTGTTGGAAACCGACTTCATGATGATGGTAGTTACATTTACTAAGCTGACCTTCTATTTGAATACTACATTCATAAATTATGTTTAGGTTGCATTAGTTTAAGGCCACATGGACAATGCTAAAGCAAATGGTCGAATAAATCCGAGCACAAATTGCTTGATTGTTGTCAAATGCAAGATTTCAATTCTCGAATAGTAGTGAATATCTGTTCCATTTAGTAAGTTATCACAGTTTTGATATGAAACTAGTCTTGTTTTGTCAGAAACAAGTTCCTTATCTTTGAAGATAGAAACAACTTGTTTTTTTTTTTTTAAATGTTAGAAGATGTAGAAGAAAAATCAAGAAATAAAGATAAAAGAGCTAGTTGCACTGGAACTGCAAACTGATACATTGAGATTGAAGCTCGATAGTGAATTCTATAAAAAGGATTACTATCTTTCCTCTGCAGGTGTGTTAGCTTTATCTTTCACTAACATAATAGATTAATATTTAAAGAAAAAAATAGACACAACGGGATTGTATTTTAGTAAGTATTTAAGCCTTTCTGAGTGCGACTGCACTTACCCTCACCTTTGTTGTTCATGCTGGAGTAGCATACTTAAAATCATGACTTTTAAGATTTGTTGTTTCTGGAGAAAGGGTGAGGCGGCAAATTATGCCATTGCACGAGGCGACAAATTGACTAGGACCGGCCCTGATGATATGTACATAAAAGAGATGAGAATAGGATGACTCAACTTGAAATTAATATTAGGGTTTTGAACATTTGTAGTATCTATTACAATTAACTTACAATTATAAATATTATATCAAATGAAAGAGCAACTCAAACAGATTTGTACGCACGCATGTACTCCCATGCGCAAAAAAATTGCGCGTATACTGTAACTCACGATTTTTCGCATTTATTCCATTTTCCGTACGTTTATGGGTAAAATTGAGTTATTAGTATGTGGAGATAATAGAGAGCAATCCATCTAAGAAGATATTTCCAAAAAATATAATAAAATAATAAAAATATAAGCAAAAAACAAAATTATGCTTGGTTTTGTGTATACTGGCAACGATGATTTCTAGGGATTTTTCCAGTAGCACAGCACGATTCCGGAGGGAATTCAGTAGGGGAATCGAGAAGTTGGATCAAGGAACTGGATACTGGAGTAAAATGTTGCATTTATTGGTTAAAACCTAGTGTGTAGATTGCCTGCCAAATATGAATTAGCTTCTGTAACTAAGATATCGTTCGAAAATATAGAATTTAACAGAAAAACTCTTATGTCAAGGTTCGAAGCGATACGCATCATGGTTATGAAGATTATTTCTTAAGAAAAAAGAACAAACACATCGTAGCCTCCGTGGTTAGGTGGATAGAGTGGCGGACTCATAGTTGTTTTATTACTTTGACACCATATCGAATCCCATCCTTTTTTTTTTTTTTTTTTTTTACAAAACATAATTTTCATGTTAATAAGAACCGAAGCAATATAATAAGGACAACTTATTGATATCCAGGATTACAGTACTATTGGTAATAGCTATTGTTTTCAGTTCATATTGTTGTGTAGCTTCTCTCATCCTGTTTTCTTGGGAAAATAACTATTTTGTCTCCAACAAAGTGTGAAGGATATATACGGACAGAAAAAGATATCTTAGTACCAAACGTGATTTATCGTGATGAAATGGACTAGTTTGCCATTATTAAAAAATAAATAAATAAATAAATAAAGTAAATTACTGAAGTTGGCTTCCCTTTAACTTTTAGCTAAAAAAAAATATTTTTTTCTTTATAAGACTATACTTTATGAGACAAGGTGTGTGATCATACCCACAAATTTAGCTAGGGAGTGAAAGATAATTGTTTATACAAACATTTTACAGGTTTAGGTGCGTGAAACACCAATACACCATGGTCTCGCTTATCCGACCATCCTTTGTTTCACATACCGTATGATCTGATATATCATTGCAGAAAGCACCAATCGGCAAGAAGAACTGCAAGTTGTGGTCTTAATCTATTTTTCATGCTCTGGAGTCTATCGCCTAGCGCGCCCGTCTACACGTTGACTCATACATCTATCGTTCAGTGCAGACACGCAGGGCATTTTTTAAGCTACCTTTTTGTATCCAAATGGATACCCAGGCCCAGCACTTGGATACCCAGGCCCAGCAGTTTGGATACCCAGTTTACTTCATAAATCTTTAAATCACTGGAAGAGTACTTAAACAATAAATTACTTGAATTACTGTAAGTTTAAAATCACTTCAATATACTTTGGTTTTGTGTCTATATGTAATGGCTTGTATTCTGTGGGTAGGTATAAAATTGGAGAGCTTCATTCTTGAAATTTTAGATCCTCTTTCCTTCGTTTCGTGTACTCATTTATCTATTCGAGATGCTAACACTTTCATTCTACTCTAATACAGAGAAAATTAATAGACCGACTAAATAGATAGAAAGGTTGAAGCAGAACTCTCACACATAACGGTCCAAATGACGTTTGGCTTATATATCTTTTGAATAGTCTCTGAGAGAAAATAACAGAAAACAACTTGCTATTTGGATATTTAATTTTTATGAAGTGAATTTTTTACTTATTTTTAGGTTACAACGCTGTTTTGGTTCGTTACAATTAAAACTCATTATTTCTGATAAAAAATTGTAAAAAGAACTTTTATCCTTTAGGGGAACACCTTGCGTTGCGACGATAGCCAGTTCTGATCTAGCAACTTTAGATAGAAAACGGCAAGATTTAGAGCAAGGAGCTGCTGATTCAGAGTGTCGATGCCGACATCCTTACTGTTTGGTGTTTTTACCACAGATCTGATCCTGGAATGGAGGACATGTTGGACTTTGTTCCTGAAATAACATATTGACTGTCAAGTTTGAAAAATGTTACAATGTATTTCAGAACATCGAAAATAAAAGCGAAAATGCTGCACCACCGCCCGCTGGACGGTAGGTTCGCTCCCGTCCAGCGGGCGGTGTGCTGCACAAAACAATGGCTAATTTCCATACTTTTCTTGCCTACTTCAAGGTTACGGTTTAGTGAACACTTGCATACATTCATTGTCGCCGTACTCCACAACTTTCCTCGATGCAAGATGGTTTGGGAGGCAATTGTCAGGGAAGGGGAGAAAAAGGATTGAGCTGCTGCCAACGGAATGTTAGACGCGTGGGCCGAAAATTCCATGCTGTTTAAGCTAACAGTTCTCATGCATGACATCATTAGTATCTTCCAGAAGATGCAGAATATTCTTTAACGGTCTGATTTTCTACTGATTGATGTTCTTACAGGAGGGATGTAGCATTAAGGAAACTGACCTTAATGTTGGAGAATCCCTTTCCCGGTGGAAAGGAGGACTGTGTAGCTAGCGACAACGTGAGGGACGATGAACAGAAGCTACAATGTCATACAAATCATAATGTGCATGCGACTCGTCGGAACAGAAACTGGGAAGGTGTTCGAAGAGAAACAGTGCAATCTTGCTTAAACTTCCTTGGTGTTTGACTGAACATAGAAGATGACAGCATTCTCAGCTCCAATCAGACTACTTTGTCCGAATCTCAGCATAGTCTATGGTAAATGCTGTTCCTCCATTAGCAAGAAGCAATATTTGGAAAAGAAGAAGTACATACTTTTGCCTCAAATGTATGCGACAGCTGGCTAGGAATTCAGGAAGTACCTTACTAGTGGATAGTGCTGATGTAGAAATGAAATATTTTGTGAGACTGAAGAGACTATTACCAGTCTTTGGAATGCTGCAGAAACTTCCTGGAATGCTGTCATTTACGTCCTGGAATTTACTTACAATATCACCTCACAGCATTTCAGTTGAACGAGCTGTTTCACACTATAACCAGCTTCGAAGTGATCATCGTTTGTCGATGTGTGAAAACACGACTAATGATCGACTTCTAATACCGCTAAATAGAACAGGTACTGCGAACTACGACGTAAGATCGCTGTAGCGGAGTTCTTGAAGCAAAAGGACAGATGGGAGAGCAGGCCTGATCGTGGTATCTATAAGAGAAGGGAGTTTGAGAAAAGGTTTTTCAGAGTTGAACAATTTGTTATATTCAAAATCAACATATTTGTGTCACATAGGCATTTGTTGCAATGCTATCAGCCAGTGTCCTTAATTTGGTGATAGTAGATCATGTATCAATTGCCGTGACAGTAATACAGGTGTTAAGACTGCTGATGATTTTAACGGCTCTGTTAAACCTATGGTAACTAGATGAGCAACTTACTCAATTATATTCTAAACATATAAGAAACCAAATAATGCAGAACACATCCAGATGTAGAGTGTAAAAATAATAGCAGGAGTATAACTAATAACAACTGGGATAACACGGCTTTAAAGTACTTGTGGAACCAAACAACGTGAAACAACTTCAGCTTTAAAGTGTGAAAATAATAGCAAAAGTATAATCATTAACAAATAGCCTAAAATGCTTTAATACAGATAAGAAACCAAATAATATGGGACATTTTAAAATTTGAAGTGTGAAAATAGTTGTAGAAATTAACCAGTTACAAGTGGAGTAACACGCTTTAAAAGAGGCGAAAAACCAAACAATGTGAAACAGATTGATATTTAAAGTGTAAAAATGATAGCAGAAGTGGAACCACTAACAAAAAGGCTTACATACTATGATTTAAACCATTGATAATATTTAAACCATAAAGATAATAATTTTTTTATTACATTGTTTCTTTAAAAAATAAATTAGTAATAATATTTAACATTAAATACATGCATATATACATAAAATGATTCCGTTAGGGAAATGTTTAGTCAAGTTTACGTATTATTTACTTGTTAAGCAGTTTGTGTCTTGTATTGTGTGCTTTGTATCCTCTCCATCTGTATTAGTCGCGTTTCTTTGTCCTTGTCCTGTCTATGTCAAATTTAAAAATATGGTTATAAAAATAAATAAACAAATAAAGGAAAATATCCAATTATGGTTTTATGTTTAAGTACCAGCCTGAAGGAGGATCTGAGCCAAAATGTAAAAAAGATATGTCCGCTCCTGTATTGATGGCGATGTGTTGAATCGGAAATGAAACGGTTTAGCAGAAGTGTGACGAATACCTCATTTTGTATGTCATTATTTCAAAAGTGTACATTATCCAAAAATGCACTTTAAAACATCTCTGTGTGTTTGAATTTTGCTATGTGTGTGTCAAGGCCCCCTTTTGTACCTGGATACCCAGTAGCGATTTCTTAAAAAATGCACTGCAGACACGTATCCAGGTTTTCTATTCGGAGGGGGCCCAACACGAATCCTCGTAAGCACGTAATTCGAATATTTTAAAAATATCAATAATAATAATAATAATAATAATAATGCAACAGTTCTGTATTTCTCTTAAACTTTTCCTACTTTTCATTTAAAAACCGGTTTACTTTGGAAACTGCATTATAGCACAAACAAAATGAAACATATCTTCGAGAGAAATGTAACTAAAGAAAAATGTTTGCTACGTATATCACATAACAAAAATAGCAAGAAGACATGGAGTGTATCGTTCTAATATATTAAAGTTAAAAACAGAACGGAAACAAAATGTTAATCCTATTTAAAACTGTTCTTTAATTCCAAATGGTATAATGTCATTATGGTATGTTCTTAGAATTACAACAAGACAACAGCACATTGCCCAAAGTTTGGACACTGACTACTAGTAAACTGATATAAAAGAATCTCAAAAGGGTAAAAGCATGTTTATTAAAAAGTGCTTGAGTTTCGGAGGGGAACAGCCCTCAGGCCCTCACGCTGGATACGTCCCTGATTCAGTGCAGTGCAGTTATTTGTTATAAAACATTATTATTAGATGCGTAATATGTAAAATTATATCATAAGTTTTACTTTTAATAGGTCTTTTCTTAACACATCCATATTATCCAGCGTTCTGCCTGCCTGTTTATGTCGGATAAGCGAAATTCTACTGTATTTCCAAAGCTAGCATATACATGAACTAGAATTGTATTGTCCTAGAACAGACAATAGTGTGAAATGCTTATATTAAAAGGCTGGAATAAAAAACAACAACATAAGTACTGTTTTGGTAGCGTGAGAACAAATTAAAAACAATTCAATATATTTCCTAGGTATCAGATTATCATCTTATTGTGTCGATATGTATTCCTTTTTAAACATAGTTTTAAAAGTCATACCATTCGCAATATTCCTAAGGAAATCGAAAAAAAACTCCTATGTGCCTCTTGTGGCAAAGCGGCTTAGGTGCGTGGTCTGAAACAGATTCCCACGTTAAGGTATAGATAGAGTTCCCGTACTTCAAAAACACAAATCCGGGACGCTACTAAATTACGAGAATCTTTGAAATGCTTAAAATTGAAAGAAGTGTTGAATACTAATTTACTTTCCTCCATTAGATAGAGTTGTTCAAGTATTACGTTATCACATTTTTATTCATTTCACTAGACCTTCTTTCAAGGGCGCCGATTTCTCTGTAAATTTTTTGGGGGGGCATTCAAATGCAGAAGATATATATGAAGATTTTAAGGCAAGTTGCACTCAAATTATGCCAAATATTGTTTGTATATTCATAAATACAAAGGGGGCCTACATGAGCTTTGGGGGGCCCGGCCCCCCAGGATCGACGCCTTTGCCTTCTTCCTAGTTAAGCAAACGTAAGCAGATGATTTACTCCCTCCCCCTGGTAAGCAAAATTGTTTTCTTTTTCTCAAGATCTGTTGTGTTTCGTGAAATAACAGCAGGAATTTCCTGATTACTTAACCATCTAAATGAATGTTTTCACTTAGAGCCATCCCGTCGATTCGCTTTGCCTAGGACTAAAATAAATTAAGGGTCAATAATGAAAGAGACATGTGGATCGGAGATCTTTCTTTGTTCGAACTTTGATTTTTTTCAAATCCATGATGGGAAATTATATTATGTGTAAAATTTTCGAAATTAATAGTATACAATCGTAAAAATATCTTACAAAACGATGGTTTATTGCAAAATACTTTGACTCAAAGAATAAGTTACAAGTAATAAACTTGTTACTTTTCCTGAAGAGTCTAAGTCATGAATGAGACGGAGGCTCTTCAGCGTAGTGCTTGGAACGATTGCCTCACTTATTCTACCTTCCCGTGACGCAGCCTTGATTCGACTTGATCCTAAACGGATTATTCAGAAGTCGAAGTCGGAAAATCTTTCTCATTTTTCCAAAACACTCTTGGTCGATTACAATCTGCCTCACTTGTGAGGGGACAACCCCATGCCGTAAGCGTCGATGGACTACCGATAGGCAACTAGCGACATGTCCCCAAAAATTGGTGGTCCCGCAACCAAAAATTGGTCCCACTTCTGTTTTGAAAATTATACCACCACCGGCAGAGAAGCGACGGAACGCCAACGAACCACAAAATTATTCCCTTAAAATACGTTAAATCGCCTTTGCATTAAGGTGAGTCTACAAACATTTTTAAAAAAGTAAAAATAAAGTGCCCTGAGCTGGGCGTGAATCATCAACCTTAGGATTACTAGTTGCGTGTTCTTCCGAATTCGCGACTAAGGCGATTATGAAGACTCAGCTTGTATTGTGATAAATCGTTGAAGTCTTTTTAATATTTCTAATCAGAGTGTTCCTTTAACCATGTATATTTGACGATAACTGTTTGGAATCAGATCAAATGCACTCGTCATATAATTTTATAACAAAATGGCAAGCGTCTATTTACTTTTTTCATAGTTCTCCCATTCACTTGCTAGTGATCGGCGACAGTTGCCAACTAAATTCATACAATATACGCACCCATCTCAAGATTTTTCACTTCATGATGTAAAGGCAGGAGTTACTCTTGACACCCGGAGCTCAAGTATTGTCCTTATAATAACATTTCGTCAGGGAAAAATAATATATAATAATAACCGCATGCACATGACTCGCAATAGTTCGTGTTGGTCCCTTTGCGATTCTCCGTGACAAATCAAAGGAGCGTGGTTCAAAATGAAGTCCTCGCTGTTACGTGGTGATAACTTCAATACCCCCGATTCTAGATATCTGCTTCGACTCGACGAATCCTTGCCACTAGTGCCACATTAGCGGCAATCCTTCGACGCGTCGCTATATCGACGATCGCCATTTACCAGCAAGTGGGCCACTAGATGTTGGCGACGTTTATGGCATGGGGAAGCTAATAAACAAACAAACCAATAAATAAATCTAAAACCTTATAAAAAAGTTTTCCCAAAATTTACATCTAGCAAAATCATTTGTTGGTATTCCAGAACTGTAAATTCACCTTTATTAATAATTTACTTCTATCGTAGTTTTGATATGAGAATGATATGTCTGAAACTGTAACACAGGTCATTAAGGCTTTTTTTGGGGGGGGGGCTTTAGTCAGATTTAGCAGTTTTACTTAGCAGTTAGTCAATTTGGATCTGTGATTTCAGAGTTTTAGAGATTTCCTTAAATTTTCATTTCTACAACAGTTTACAACTAACACCATTAACGTATCTCTTTCGATATTTCCATAGGTAATGGCTTGGTCACTCACAGTATATTTCAAACAATAAACTACGGTGTCTTACTCCATTAATCCGAACTACATTTAATATCCAACAACTCTGTACAGTTTCTCTTAAATCTGCAAACTTTCTACTATGTTAAAACTGACAAGTAAACCTTACGTTTGGGTGAATCGAGTTGCTGACTGAGACACATATGAGAAAGTAGTACTAAATGTGGTCAGTATTTCAGTGAAGTTGTAGGTGCGAAGCTCCAGGGGTTTAGGAGATACAGCTACTAGAACATCACATGGAAGTACAGAATAGTCTTCATACAGTTGGAGGTAAAAGCCCTGTAAGACCTCTTGTAACGACAAAAGGTGAATAACAAATATATGGGTACATATTAGGACTAGAGGGAAGTCATATAGTAATGATATACCTGACGGCGGCCATCTTAAAATCCGCCATTTTGAATTAAAGTTAAGTTTTTAAAATAGGAATAGGGTCATGTGATACATGATTTAAAACGCAAATTTAATCAGAAGAACAATGGTGACGTTAATTTTGATTTACGCGCAATTGGTAAAAAGTTACAGGGAAATTAAATATTGTTGCAGCATATGTATTAGTCCTTTACCCCACCTTGTACATTTTGTGTTAATGATAATAATTAAATAAAAAGCAGGTGGATAAATATTAGGTCTATGGTAAGAGTTATCTTGATGGCGGCCATGTTCAAATCCGCCATTTTGAATCAAAAAGTTTTAAACAAAATGCATAACAGTGACATCTTATTAATAGCAAATTTTACCATAAATCCAACAGTATAACCATTTTTGCTTTATCATTAACCAGCACAAAATTAAATGGGAATAGAGTAATGCAATAGATGACTTAGGGCTAGACGTTAAACAGAAATACAATATTTATCCACCTGCTATTTATTTAATTATTATCATTAACACAAAATTTACAAGGTGGGGTAAAGGACTAATACATATGCTGCAACAATATTTAATTTCCCTGTAACTTTTTACCAATTGCGCGTAAATCAAAATTAACGTCACCATTGTTCTTCTGATTAAATTTGCGTTTTAAATCATGTATCACATGACCCTATTCCTATTTTAAAAACTTAACCTTAATTCAAAATGGCGAATTTCAAGATGGCCGCCGTCAGGTATACCCTTACTACATGACTTCCTCCTAGTCTTAATATGTACCCATATATTTGTTATTCACCTTTTGTCGTTACAAGAGGTCTTACAGGACTTTTACCTCCAACTGTATGAAGACTATTCTGTACTTCCATGTGATGTTCTGGTAGCTGTATCTCCTAAACCCCTGGAGCTTCGCACCTACAACTTCACTGAAATACTGACCACATTTAGTACTACTTTCTCATATGTGTCTCAGTCAGCAACTCGATTCACCCAAACGTAAGGTTTACTTGTGAGTATTTCCTATTTTCTTCCTTTCTTGCTAAAACGAAAGTGTTCTTTAGACAACCTGAAATGATGACTCTATATTACATTATGTTGCATAGGGCATTTTATGTAGCATATCATTTGGCAGTTGGACACTTTCTTCGTATATTGAAAGCAACAGGGATTAAGTCCTTCTACACTTACATGAGAAGTAAACAAATTCTTTTTAATTCGTGGAATTGTGCCAATGCACTAGGTCCAGAGAGTTTTTAATTTAACATTATTATTATTATTATTATTATTATTATTATTATTATTATTATTATTATTATTATTATTATTATTTTATTGACTTAGGCTTTCCTGAATATTAAGCAGTATTTCACAAAAAGCTGGTATTTTTAAACAAATGTGTTCGATACCTAGTTTTCATAAAGTAGTCACTCTCTCCCATAAATAATTTCAGAGGGGCACCGGTGGCTCAGTGATAAAGCGTTCACCTTTGGTGCATGGGAGCTCGCACCAAGTGAATTTTGTGGTGGACAAACACCATGTGCATGGGTTTTCTCGGGGTTCTTCCGTTTTCTCCCACTTTCTTCATTCCACCATTTCATTCACTTCTCATCATCACCGTGTCCTTTAGCCTAGTCGGTATAACCAAGGGTCGTAAAACTTAAAGATTTGATCTCAAATAATTCCAACCCAAACAGTTGCAGGAAGTATGTCATTTCGAATAAAACAAACTACTCTATAAAATTCTGAGTATTATTATTTTTTAAATATACAATTCTAGCGGACCTTATTTCTAAATCGAAGGGTAAGAAGACTAAATTCACTCTCTTATTATTATAGATTCATTTCATTTGAAGCAGTTAAAATAGTTGGGAAAAATTAGAAAGCCGTACCCTATATTCCAGTGTGCCACAACCGGACAACAGGCACACTGGCGTACCCAGCAAATTACAAGAATATTTGTTGTTTATTTTATTTATTATTATCAACGATTCTTCCATGGATCAGCTGTCTGTATACAGTTAAACAAACAAGTATCACATTGAGGGAATGAGTGTAATTATTTACTTTAATAGTAATAGAAAGGTATATTTTCTTGTATTTTCTACCGGGAATAACTGCATCCGGTCTAGAAAGCTGGGGCTATCAACGAAGGAACCCGATGTGCTAAACACACACCACCCTATAGTCGTGAGTGCCACAAGTCCTTTTCTACGTCTTGGTACCCTAAGGATTGCTGCCTTCAAAGAGAGAGAGAAAGAGAGAAATAACTTAAGTCCATTGCACTTACATGCTTAAATAAATACATTATGTAAATAACTGTTTCGTTTTCTGTTTTTTATTATTGTTATTGTTATTATTATTATTATTATTATTATTATTATTATTATTATTATTATTATTATTATTATTATTATTATTATTATTATTATTATTATTATTATTATATTTTTTTTAGGAAGTTGACTGCCATATGTATGCACACTGCTCTCCCATGCAGCGCCTCGTGTATGATTTTCCATAGACAAACTATATATTCCAAGTTTGTTGTGTTCGTTCTATAGGTGTATTTGTAATTAGATGCATATGTCGTAGTAGTCAAAATTTAATGTCCACGCTACGTATATGCAAAACCATAGACAAAGAAATTGATGAACAAAGACATTTATGGCGCTAAAACAAAGGGCAAAAATAAAGAATTACTGGAGGATCGTTGCCCGTAGTGCACAGGTGATAACGGTTAACAGTGTTAATTTTAAACAAATAGTTTTAATTAAGCACGAATTTAACTTATAGAGTACAGTGCGGAAAGGCTCAGGAGTTTGCTAGGATCGTTACAATATCGAACCCCGTAAAATGCACTGCAAACCTGCACGCAAGCCCCCCGTAATGTTCAACAGATATTGTGTATTAATGCTTATTTCAATGCAAACCTATATAGACCTACGCACTTCAATACCCAACGAAGGTGCAGACTATTCATGAGTTCCAGTATTAAACTTTCTCACCCAATGTATTCTCCTAACATGTCTCCCAGCGATTACAACATTTTTTGGTATCTCAATCACTTCCTAGTAGGATAGCTTTAACTAGAGACCACTGATTAACCTGGTATTGGATGTTTCACTTTCTTACCTTTGGAGTTGACAGTCATCGGTTGGACATTTTACACGCAAATATCTAATATTAACAACGTTTCTACGATAATTTCGTAATATTGTATTATTTCTTTGTATTATTCATTAGCTTGGTTAAGCTTGTTTAAACACTTTTCTCTTTGCACCTATTCCTTAACGTTGGATAAAAATACACTAACTCTCACCGGAAATCAAATCCAGAACCAATGCACTTGAACCATTTGACCACAACAAGGCACATTTAAAAAGAAGTTTCGAATTTGTTAGGAAAATTGTGATTGGGTGTAACATTTAAAAATATATTTAAGAATGGGTACGGATGAAACGCACTGAATTTTCTCGCTCGAATTTCTTAAACTGACTCGTGTTAGGCTGCAGCTATTACTGAAACATTTATTTGGGAAATGCGAATAAAATAATGTGTTTTAGAAAACTTTGTTCAAAGCAACTTACGTCCAAAAGTAAAGTACCCATTCGTCATATTTCTGTTAGAAGTAACTTATGCCATACATTAGAATTATTAAGGAGATAATTGTATGTGAGCTATGAGCAAAAGCGTCTGAGTACTTTCTGAGAAAATCGTTAAAAAAAGTCATCTCCAAGAATAAAATATCCCTTGTATATCTTTTCAGGACAAACGAGTTATGCTATTTATGAAATACGAACAAAATTTCCTGAGTCGTTCTCGACAAAATCGTAGGGTAAAACTTGCTCCGAAAAGTAATATACCACTTCTGGACTTTTAGGATGATGGAATTATACCATATCGTTAGGTTATTTATGTAACATTTATTTATGAAATATGAACATAATTGGGTCAGGCGTTAATGGGAAAATCGTCGGAGAAGAGTAGGCTAAACTACCTCTTCTGAATGTTTACAGGACGAACGAGTTGTGTCATATTGTTAGGTTATTAATAATACATTTATTTATAAAACGTGATTGAGAAAATTGTTCGAAAAAACACATCCCATACAGTAAATTACACCTTACATATTTTTTTTTTCAGAACAATGATTCAAACTATATTTGTAAAAATATAAGCAAAATCTTTACAGCCGTTTTTGAGACAATTTAATGATTTTAAATTTTCATCCTTCAGTAAACTACCCTTATTTTTAGGTCTTGGAGGATATAGAATTCGAAACGATAAAGTGTTATAAAAACTTCATGTCTAGAATTCGGTCCAGATACGTCGAACAGTATGGCCTCTATTTGAATACATGAAAAAGCGTGACGAACCGACAGACGAACAGATGGACAGACATCAAAATTACTTTTTCGATATGTGGGGGCCTAAAACTTGAATTGGATTTTTATCACTATTACTACAATTTCTTCTTTCGTCGCTCGAACGTGAAAACGAATAGGAATACAACGACACGTAAAGTGATAATTTGTAATTCCCAAAATTTAATGAGTTACGTTTAATGTGTTGCCGTTCTAGAAAAAAAGCTTATGCCTGTTTGTTATATCATTTTAATATCAGTTTTTCACGCTACTATATAATGTAGAAATATGGTATGATTATCGTTCATATTCATGCTATCTTTTGGAAATATTCGTGTTCCGCATACATAAATCTGTATAATTTAGTTTCTTTCAAAGAAAACATTCCTTACACAGACTTATGATTGCATTTTGAAATCGTGTTTTTGTCATCTTTAGAATTTAGTAAATATAAGCATAACACTCAAATTAGTTTTTGAATTTTACAGAAAACCAAAAGAAAAATCTGCGGCTGACTTAATCCCCACCCTCCTTGTGCAGTGCATAATAAAACGCAAGTGTTATATAAATTATCTCCTACTCTCATTCGTTGCCGCTAGCGCAAATTATAAATAAAATATTTAAAAAATCATTCCTATAAATCAAAAAAGCCATCTAATCAAAGTAAATAATTTAAAAAACTAAAAATTAAAAATAATTGTTTTTAATTGTAAATGTTTGTTAAATATATAATTTGCTTGTAGTTTACTTATTGTATATTATTTGTTTAATCATAATACATAATACTCGCAATTTTAATCTCACGTTTAGTTCTTAGCCGTAATCGCTCGTTACTTTACAGTGTATTATACAAATTTATAAATTATTTGTTTTATTCATTAATCTTTACGCAAACACTCTTCTCTTCCCCAATACTCGGTTAGCGTACGCGCCTTTGGCGCGGGAGACCCGGGTTCGATTCCTGGCGGGAGCTCATGTGGTTCGGATTCCACGTTAATCAGTAGGTCCACGTCTCATATAGCCTCGTTGCTGAAAGGGGCGCTACACTAAAATCAACTCAACTCTTCCCCAATACATTTTCAGTGGCAGGTAAAAACGGGAACTGCTTATATAGTTTATAATGACCTTTTGTGGGTGCTAAAAGCCACTAAGGCAAAGTTTAAAGCAAATGGATAAAAAAAAATGTCGTCTGTTAGCAATCCAAAATAAATCGTTTTATTCCCGATAAACCCACAAAGGTCGATCATAATTTATTGCACTTGTGGATGTGAAAAAAAGAGAGGGAGAAAGTCAATACTCTAAAAAGTAAAAAACACAAGCACACACACATACACACACACAAACGATAATTTGACATCAGCTTTTTCCTTTCTTCCTTTTTTTCACGACAACAAGCATCATTCGATGTAACGTCATGTCGATATAACAAGGGGTAAGACTGAAAAAAATGTCAAGGTCGCGTATGTTCTTTTTCCTGTTCCAGACACACAAATCCGAAGTGAGTGGTCTGCTGTTCAAGAACGGGCAGGTAACATACAAGACCATAAACTGAAAACAATAACTGTTTCCAATAGTACACGTATTCTAATACTGAATAAATACGTCGATTAAAGGATACTATCAATAAGTTATTTCCTTTTTATACTGTTTCGGTTCTTAATAACATCAAAATTATACACTTCCAATAATGTTTTGTAAAAAAAAAAAAAAAAATGGGATGGGATTCGATGTGGTGTCAAAGTAATAAAATAACTACGAGTCCACTACTCTATCCACCTAACCACAGAGGCTACGTTGTGTTTGTTCTTTTTTTTTTAAAGAAATAATTCATAACCATGGGGCGTATCGCTTCGAACCTTAATATAAATGTTTTTCTGTTTAATTCTATATATTCGTACGACATATTAGTTACAGAAGCTAATTTATATTTGGCAGGCAATCTACACACTAGGTTTTAACCAATAAATGCAACATTTTACTCCAGTATCCAGTTCCTTGATCCAACTTCATGACTCCCCTACTGAATTCCCTGCGCGCAACTGTTGAGATCAATTGGACGGGCCTGCGCGCAGTGTTGACAATTAGGGAATTAAAATTCTCCTATATTTGGGCAAAAAATTAGAAATTTTTCTTTATAAATCCGTACCTATACGTCCGAGTGCAAGTCAACTTACGCCAATCAAACATTTGTTCTTACTTAACAAAAGCAAGTACAGATCGTTACAATGGAGTAATTAGGAGGCGCACGTAAAATTCGTATTTAGGTTCTAACTCTTGATTTTTCTAGTTTTTCCTTACTTTCCTGTTTACCGTAATATATTTTTGATAATTAGAAGCTTTTTTCCTTAAATATCACCATAATACTTGTAGGATATATTAGTGGTGTACCAATGTTTAATTTAAGATAGTTTGTATCTGTCTGGTAGCAGTGTTGCCAGCTACAGAAAATTTTAATTCCAGATTTTAGGGGAAAATTTTGGAAAAATTATATGTTCTCCATTATTTCCCTTTTGTTGGCTATATCGGAACAAGCGTACGAGTATCTGGAAGTCTCGTCTTTGCCCTACACAACACATTATAGAAAGTTTCAATAGGATAATTAGGGGAAGTACAGTTGAGGTATACAGTAGACCTTGTTCTCTACTTGGAAAGATAACTGTGATTTTTTAAAGGTAGAATGAGATATTTTTTATTGACATGCTTACTTTATTAGATATCGTCACAATACTTGTAGGATATATTAGAGGGATACCAAAGCTTATTTTAAGATAGTTTGTGTGTGTCTGATCGCCGTGTTACCAGCTACAGAAAATTTTAATTCCAGATTTTAGGGGCAAATTTTGGAAAAAATCCCTTTTTTATTTATTATTTCCTTCTTATTGGCTACATTCAAACAAACGTACCAATGTCTAACAGCCTCGTCCTTAGCCTACACATCGCACCATAAAAAGTTTCACTAGAATAATTAGGGGAAGTACAGTTGAGGTTTATAATAAACCATGTTCTGGAAATGGTAAGAAAATGGTGAATTTCTGAGGTAGAATGATTTTTTTTTAAATTTCATGCTTACTTTGTTATATATCGCCATGATACTTGTCTGATATATTCTTGGAGTACTACAGTTTATTTTCAGATAGTTTTCGTCTGTCTGACGGTAGCGTTTCCAGCCAAAACAATTAATTCCCGCTATTAGGTGAAAAATTCGGAAAATTTCTCTTTTCCCCTCTATTATTACCTTCTTACTGGCTACATTGAAACAAACGTACCACTACCTGAAAGCTTCCTCTTTGCGCTACAGAACGCACCATAAAAAAGTTTTAATAGGATAATTAGAGAAACTGTAGCCCCGCCATATTTGATTTTTGCTTTTGAGGCGTAAACAGTGTCAAAATTTAATGTGTATAACCGAATTTTTTCTTTCCCTCTTTGAATGGAAGCCAGCGACTTTAGGATTTAACTGTACCTTGTCAACACACCAAAGATTTGTTTAGGTGACTTGAACTCATATAGCAGCAGTGGTGCTAGATACAAAAAATTTTGAAATTCGGTTAGGGAATTTTTTTTTTGAATTTTCACCCCTACATTTCTCTCAATAATTTCCCACCCGTTGGCAACATTGCAATGCAACTTACACCAAAAAATAGCCACATCCATTTTCTAAAAAACAAGGCCTTAACCATATCAATCTAATGAATAGTTTTTGAGCAATAAGTCACTAACTGGAAATGTAGGAAAACGACAAAAATGACCTGGGGCCGAAAGGAATAATCACACAATTTTGCTCGTATAGGTACAAAGAAATAAACGATTTGTAAGTTACGAGGGCTTCGACTCAAGTTCTGTTGATTATTTCAATAATCTAAAACATAAATCAATAAATAATAGTTGCCAGAAAAAAACAGATATTTGAAAAAAAAACATGAAAAAGAACGATGTTTTTTATTGAAAAAAAACTTCACAGAAAAAAAACCGTTTTTTTTACAACACTAATCATGGCAACATATAATTTTAAGGCAATTAGGTATATGATTCAATTTATTTTACATAATGGCATAAGTTTATATATATAAAAAGAAACAAACAGAAAATTAAACAGAAAATTCGATAGAAACATAAGAAGGAATATTTAAAAAAATAAAATAAAATAAAATAAATCTCAGTATTTTCAATCATGTTGAAGAAGATATCTTTATATAGAAAAAGTAATATTTAAGACAATGATTATGTGTATTGCTCGAAATATTCCTTCAACTGAAGAATATATATGGGAACTTATGGAAATAATCAGCTGAGTTTAACTACCAAACACAACACTTATAGCCTAAAAGAAGACTTTTTCGAAGTCGGAGGTACATCTCAACACTATTAATAGTGAAGAAGAAAGACTTTAAAGAACAGCAGTTAACGTTTACAAAATTACAGTTTCACAAGCAAAAGAAACTGGACGAAAAACAGACCAATTATATACTATAGCTAGAAATATACAATTTTGACAGGAAACTCCTTTGCCACCGAAACAAATGGTAAGACAGTATTTTTTTAAAATCGTGCCCTAAGGGAGGTTAAAGGGGTTTCATTTTTTTTTTTTTTTTGTCTAAGGATGAAATATCTTACATTAGTAAGATAAAATTTGGCATATAAGCTTCCCATTAAAAATAACGGGTTCAGTGCCGTATCGTCGGACCAATTTTAGGAAATTTACCGGGTCAATTGGAGAATTTATTTAAGTTTGTGAGGAAGAATGAGTACAAGGTAGGTAAGGGGAATAGTAAAAGTTAAGAAAGTGGTTGTATTTGTTGTTTGTTTTTGTTGTTAGCGGCACTGTATGTGGAGGCGGATGGACTATTTCGCGGAGAGGTACACTTGTTTTATTATACGGATCCATAAATTGTAAAATGTACAGGAAAAAAAATTGGCAAGTCTTTAATTTGCCAATTTCATGTCGAGGACAGAACCCAACCAACCCATGCCGGGCTTCTAACCCGTTCCTACTACTACTATTACTACTCTTACTCCTGCTTCTACTACTACTAATACTTATACCATGTAATACTGAAAATAATACTGCACGCCTAATGTAACGTAATCTAACGTAACTTAATGCAATCCAACGAAATATAAAATAATGCAACGCATTTTGTTGGGTTTTTTTTAATTTTCAAAGTGGTCCGGCGATACGGCACAAATGCCAAAATAACTTAAAATGTGTTTCAGCATTTTTGAAAAGTTTCGCTCTTAAATGGGGAACAGGAGTCAATTTCTACCTTACAAATTTTGGACTCTTTTTTTTTTTTGTGAAACTGCCAAATGTGAGGACTCCCTCAAGTTAGAGATATCGAATTCGATATTTGAACTCTTAATTAAAAATTAGAGAATACGTGTTTCCTTTCGACAATTCCGCTTCTAATGAGGAAAGGGAACGTTTTCTATAATATTCAAATTCTCAAATCTTCATACAGAAAATTATTACGTGAGTATTGTTTAAGTTAGAAGCAAGAAATCTAGTATAATACATTCCTAATTGAAATTAATCGAAAACGTGTTTTAGTTCTCAAAACTTCGGCTCATAAAGGGTTGTTGTGAGTATTCGATTCGCTTAAGTTAGAGGTCTGAAATTGACATATAAACTCACGATCAAACATGAATAAAAATATGTTGCAGAATTTTCAACAATTCTGCTTTTATAAAAGGGATTTTTTTTACAACATTCAAATTTCCGGTTCATACAACCCTATTCTCCCCTCGTTAGTAGCTATGGAAAGAATTGCAGAAGGAAAATTATCTATAGGAAGCCCAAATTGAAATATACGGACCAAATAAGGATAGGGAAAAGTGAAAAGCTGCGTCAAACCAATCGGGAAATTGTTGACTTGAGATGCTGATATTCTTAACGTATGAAGAACATGCACCTTTAATTGTTCAATTAGGCATTCATAATTTGCTTTAGTAAACATGTTTAAGTAAACACCTAACAGTCGAACTCGTTTGGGTGTCCCCATTTGCTTCCTTGTTGCCCAGCTCACATGAAACTAGATATGACATAAATGTTGCAGCCTACACTACCCGAGATCATCAAACCTAGAGCAGTTTGACACATAGTACACCGTTTCCATTCCGTTCCCTTGCCATGCTTCATCCGTACCACGACCACGACCATTCACACATACCATGCTTTGCCGCTACTACTTTCTATACCATTTCTCTTGGATCTGGTCAACTTCGTGTAGCCTCACGTGCTCTGGAGAAAGCCGAAGAAGTGTGACTGACAAGCCACGACCGGGCTTGTTTCTCTTCAAGACGGCTTGCCGAGGCAAGGGAACGGGACAGGCATATGTGAATTTAAAAAAGTCAACCCCATGAATTTTCAATATCAAAGTCTGTAAAGATACTTTGTGAACCACGGCATGGCATGGGAACAGCACATTATGAGTCAATTAACCTTAAGGCAAGAGTGTCCCAGGTGGTCTTGTACGCTTTCTATTCAGCATTAGCAATGGGTACACCCAGAATATCAATGAGTCCAAATTACTGAAGATTTGATCCGCTAGTTTCAATCATATTAAATGCGGCCACTGAGCATTAGGATGGAGTTGGTTTTGGGAGATTTGGCATCACTTTTGGCACTACAATCGCTGTTGTTTTAAAATCCAATTAAAACACTTAAAGGTTGAAATTGTAAGTTCAACAATGTACAGGTAGTTCCTATGCTAACTCTCATTATACCTGAAATGATCATTGAGGATTTGAGCTTTTGCAGTGCGAGCTTTTGTGTGCGAGCTTTTGCAGTGCGATTTCGATTACAAAGCCCTCCCTTACGCAGAGCCTAACAAAGCTTTGAATGGATAAAGCACACAATTTCTTCCATTCACTTTCACAATAGCAGGGCACAACAGGACATGCAGCACATTTGCTTCAGAATCAAGTATGACACAATACATGGTTCCTTTGTCGATGACGTTGAGTTCGAAGTTAAATCACTATGCTCGAAATGTAACATCGTGTGATGTTTTCTTGTTACACTTGCGGCAATTACCGGATGAACAAGTATCGTTCCGGCAAGATTGCGCAAGCAATTGAAACCCAAGTTTCTTTCATAAAAGCAATACGATCTGCCACTCATTGGATCACAAATTCGGATCGCTTATAGAGGGGATCATTATAGTTGTATAGCTCACAAAAAATTTTGCTTCCATTGTGCTGTTGTCACAGGTTAGAGAATGCTAGCCTTTTCTCGCAGTTTTTCACTAGCTCACTATGCACCGGCTGATACAACTTGCCATTGGTTAACATAGATACGGCGCGCTCTCTGTTGTCGAGAAATGCCGCCAACTTGTCAAAAGATGGCTGCTCATTGTTATTGAACGAAAACTCCCACTATCTTCGCCATTCACTGTCTAGTTTATCCGCCGTCTGATAAACTAAGAGAGCTTCCCAGTTCTGCACTGATTGCTCAAGCACTTTTAAGAATTTAGTACATCCCATAATGGTGTTGATTAACTTGGGCAATGTCACTGCTGAATTTTGATGAATGACTGATAGTGTGATTAAATGTTTCAAAATGGAGTTCACAATTCCACGCCTTCAAAATGTCCCACGTGTCTGAAGTAGTTGGGCTAGTTCTTCCTTCAGGTTTGTTTCCAGATACTGTAATTTCTGTGCACCATATAATCTATTATAGTGTATTGATGCCACAAAAAGATCGTGAAGAGGTAAACATTCAAATAAGTTTTCTGTAAATCTAGGCAACTATATCTTAGGCACTTTTTCTTAACTTCGTTGCACTTCCGAAGAGGATGCTAAATCGTCTTGGCATAATTTGTAGATCTCTAAGCGTCACACACATTTGCATTATCCTATTGTCCATCTCGGAAATTTCTCTTCTTTCTCGATCTGTTCATCCGTAGAGATGACTGGAGTTTGGAACAATTCTGCTAGAGTTCCTTGACCTTACCTTGATGCACCACAATAGCACAGTAGTTTTACTATGACTTTTTCAGGTCGTCATCACCTTGGACACTCTCTCTCACAACAAACTTTCGACACTTGCCATTTTCTTCTCTCTTTCACCATTCAATCAAGCGCCAACAATTTGCCCTGTTTGAAAATCAGAATGATGAGTGATCGCCTATTTCACACTATCACCAGATCCGTATTTATATATTGTGCGCCCCTGTGCTCTAAATAATTTTCCGCTCCCCGCACCAGTATCACTGATAACTAGTAAGAAAAATAATTGTTTACATTATTCACCATCAGTAATGGTTTAATAGCATCTATATTATTAATACAATAAGCTGTCTGTCTGTAGTTTTTCAACCCCAGAATCACAATATATAGAAACATTAATTTTAATATGTTTTAAAGCTCTCAGAGAAATGATCCAAATGGACTTTTGCAGGTCCTTAGGTCACACCTGAGCTGAGATATGGGAGTGCAAAGTCCCCCTAAGAATAAGATGGAGGCATTTTAAAAATAATCGAAAACGACCAATATTAGGGTTGAATTCATTGTTTTGGGAGTCGCTGAGATGAATAGTGACAGTTTTAATCCACTTCAACTTCAAGATCATACTTCACTCCCTAGGGAGGGGGTAAGATTTTAAAAGTAATCGAAAACGACATATATTAGGGTTGAATTCATAGTTTTCGAGATCGCTGAGTTTAACGGTATCAGTTTTCATGATGTTCAAGTTCATCCTCACCCCTTCGGGTAGGGGTGGGAGAGGATGACTTTTTAAAAATAATCTGATAAGCTAGCTAATTAGTAACTACTGTAATTAGAGCGAATTAAACATATTAATATATTTTCTCGCACTTGTGCGGGACTCCGTGGGTTACTAGTTTTAATATTACTTTATTGTGAATCTTAAGAGAATTCCAAAATTTTGCCGCCATGTGCTCGAGTACAGAATAGCACTTACCCAAATACGGGCCTGAATATCACCGTCTCCTCAGTTCAGTGCACACTGACGTTCTACTGCTTCTTACGTAGTACTGAGTTTGCCCTAACACATAACTACTAATAATCATGGCATGTGGTTGCTACATGTCCGTAGATCTTACATGTTTCCAAAATAAGATACTTGCATTAAATTGAAAGTATCTGCAGGCATTTTGCCTAACATCTGATCTCAAATAATCACATATGCTAATACAGCATTATGCAGCACTGACTCTGTGTACAGTACTTCTTGCTATATAACATTCAATTTTGTTGGTGGCGTGGGAGACCTGAGTTCGATTCCCGGCGGGAGCCCATGTGGTTCGGATTCCACGTTAATCCATAGGTCCACGTCTCATATAGCCTCGCTGCTGAACGGGACGTTAAACTCTAAGTTAACTCAATTTTGTTGCCACGAGACAAGTTCACTTTTTTTTCTAATAGAATGATACTCAATTATACTAAATTGAGCGTCCTCTTAACTTTTACTGGTATTCTGTTGCGGAACAAACAGCACTCAGAAATGAGTTCTTGGAGTATCTTTTCTCATGCTTTTCCACATCGTTGGAGATAAGGAAAGTAGAACTGCCACTGGGCTGTACCTACGTGTATATCTATATTACCTACTGGGTTTGGTTCACCTGGATGGGCCACATTTTATCAGTTGATGAGCACAAGCAAGACTTTTTGCTCTCTTATTGAAGATTGAAATACATGATAAAATGTAGCCCATCCAGGTGAACCAAACCCTTACCTACTTGTGTCCAGCCGCCGCGAATCCTCCAATCCCAACAGTAACAGTGACACAACAGATGAATCCAATAGGGTTGTTGATGAAAGCTGCCACAGTTAAAAAAACAGCCTCGGAGAAGAAGGCTCCGCAGGTAAACATTTTCCTCACCTACAACAAAACAATAGAAATAGATTCCCAGAAACTCAATAGTTGATTTACTGTACTGAGAGACACAAAATAGAACTTATATAATATGTACAGTCTCTCAGGAAAGTAAATGTACATCTGTTTTTTGAGTCTGGCATTCCTGCGCTCCATCCATGGAGAGTATGAGAATTAAATCAATCAAATGTTCACTGAGGAGTAAGAAGAAAAGTCTAATCTGAATAAGACATTGCAGAGGGACACAAGCTGTGAATACGAATAGTGCATAGTGTAAATAAAGGACGACACCGAAAGAGAAAGCCAGAAACAGCTATAAACGTAGAAAAAAGAGTAAAAATTTTTGAAGTGGAAACATAAAATACAAATAAAACAAATACGCCGACAACTAAACATTCACCAAGCCATGATCTTGGTGTAGTGGTTAAGGTCCTGGGTTACAAATGCAAAGGACGCCAAGTCGAATCCCCTGCAAAGAGGTTTTTAAAAAATTTTGTTAATAATGCATACAGCTCATGAGAGATTGTAAAAGAGGTCGTATTTAGTAATTCGTAGCAATTATTCTTGGTAATGTTTAGTACTGATAATACTTTTCGTCTTTGCGTATTGCTTTTATTCTTGAATTCATTTCGAAAGAGAGGAATACCCGAACAAATGCCACCGAAATTCCTCTTATTTTGAATGTAAACGCCATTTGTAATTAGTAAAAAAAAGCAGCAATTAGCAAAAAATATAAAAAACATGGAAGTGGAGGGGTTTGAAACCCATACTCATGGTTATCAGAAATACAATCACTACATGCCTTAAACCTCTCGACCACGATTTCTACGTAGAGTACTGGAAGGCTTGTCTTTAAGTTAGGCTTGTGTTTAAGTTTTGCAAACAAGCCCGGTTTAGCTGTGACGCAGCACAGGTGCGAGAAGGGAGAAGGATGCGAGACACTTTCTCTCTCTCTCTCTCTCTGTCTCTCTCTGTGTGTCTATCTATCTATCTGTGTATATATATAACGCTATTTGTGAATGCCATAACCACCATAATTTTCATTGGATTGAGACCAAACTTGGCACAAACATTAATTGTTGAAATATCTTGAACGAGTTCGTTAGCCAGAATAATCAGATGAAAATGTTCAAAATGGCGGCCCTTCAAACTCTTAAAGTTCCAACGGAACAAAATTTCGCCCATAATAGGTTATTCACAATGTTTGAGTGACTTTAACTCTTTTACTGAAATATTTGTGTGCAGGGACTTATCCTCTTTTATAGAAATATTGGACCCGATTAATCACCTAAATAAGGTCACATTTGCAGGGGGGGATATTTTCTTATCGGAAGAAGACGATTGTTAGTGATGATATGAAGTTACACATTGAGAGTGAAATAACTTGTAAAACGTGTTATTTGAAAGAATGATATAATAAATGTGCTTTACCCTAACACAGAGAACTGCAAATCATGTATTTCGAGTTCGGAAACGTGAATGGCGAGGAGTGTTGTTTGATTTGCATTTTAGTAACACATTGCATTGCAAATAGTGGTAGGCAACATTAGTGGTAAGTATAATATTAATAATAATAATAATAATAATAATAATAATAATAATAATAATAATAATAATAATAATAGGTGTTGTTTGTGGCAACGCAATATCTTCCTCAATTCTTCATCAAA